>NC_138539.1:42959583-43529829 GCF_964234715.1 Podarcis melisellensis | reverse complement strand
CACACGGGCATAAAATTGATCTCCTTCAAAACGTTCATACAAATATATATCTATATAGCATGTAATTTTTTTCCAGATTTTTTTTTTTGGTGGAAAAAACAGTCTCATTCCAGCCTCCAACTTGCTTTTTACTCTCCTCTTGCACAGAAAAGCTGATTTTAATCGTTGTGATTAGTTTTGATGTAACGTTTCCGCAGGCGATTTCTGCAAATGGATGGCGTGTTTCTTTGCCAGAAGAGGGAAAAGCAGCAGATGATGATAATTATAAGGATTGTTGGTTGTTTCCTTTTCCTTTTAAAAAATGGTATTCAGATCTGCCTCTACACTTTCCATAGTTGACCTGACATTGTCGTTGCACTAAGGTCGCCCAACTTGTTGATTAGGATGCCCTCCTGATCCGTTCTGAGCGAGGGCTACGTGATAATTTGGCAAGGGAGCCAACACATTTTCTGTTCCTTTGGCTATATAACTTCCCAAATGACGTGTATAAAAATAAGCACATGGAGTCTGCTTTGCCCCAATCAAGTCTGAATCAGTGCCTCGGGGTGATACACAAACTCATTTCAAATGTTCAACCATGCAGAATTGCAAAAGATTGAAGGAGTTCCACAGCATTTTTTTATTTTATTTTAAAACAGCAAAATTAAAAGAAAACAAAAATCCCTGTAAACCTACCCAGGAATTTACCACGGAGGATCATGTGACCCTGTCCACAATTGTGGCTAACTTCCCTGTGTGCACCAAAGCTACTAGACCAGTATGTTTGTAACTGCTTTCTGTCTCAGGAGCCTCCACTTATTGCTCGGGAGTAACCCTATTAATCTCAGTAGGACTACTCCAGTGCTAATAGTTTTAAGGTGTTTTGACAAGAGAGACTTGCAGGTCTGTAGGTGAATGTTAAACACACAGTGGCTGGAATATACATCTTTGATTAAAAATGGTTCTCAGCCGCATTCTGTCCTACATTAACGGCATTCACATGGGGCACAAATAAATGTGAAAATGGACTCTGTGCTGTTTTCACACATCACAGGGGAAAATGGATGCTAGTCTTTTCACAGCCTGTTGATCACATGCCTTCAGTAATGTCTGAAAGAGAAAATTGTGTTATGTGGTCTTGGGAAACATTCACCTTGTCATGAGACACCAGGGTGCATGTTCCCTGCCTGTTTTCATACATTCTTCTCCCCCTCAACTATTACAGGAGATGAGTGATCAACAACAAGTTTTCAAAATGGTTGGACCTGTCCCCCGAGCCTCAATAATGTGTTAACCTGCTCCACTGATTGTGCTGTCCAACAAACTAGTGAAGTTAAAGTATGAGTAATTAAGAAGAATGGGTCCATAACTGCATTTACTTAGAATTTCATATAATTAATTTCATTGGAATTTTCTCATAGTATGCTTAGGGCTTTGTTTTAATATAATGAGATTAAGAGTTGGAGCAGGAATCCTGAATCAAGCGCCATATGTTTATAATCTGAAGCTGAGAGGGACCTGGGAGATCCACATTAAAATCCTTATTGAGCTCACTGGATGACACTGGGCCAGTCTTCATCTCCTACCTCACAGGTGGTTGTGAGGGTAAAATGGGGGACGAGGAACCACGTAGGTCACCCTGATGCCTTGGAGGAAAGATGGGGTATAAATGTAATAATAAAACAACAATACAATAAATTCACATCACCAACTCCATTTGAACAATACTGGTGTTAAAAGCTGACAATTCACATATACCCTTTCACCATCCTCTATTGATATTTATGTTTTAAAAATAATCCTAATCTATTTGTACCTCAGGTTAAGTACTTAATTCGTTCCGGAGGTCCGTATTTAATCTGAAACTGTTCTTAACCTGAAGCACCACTTTAGCTAATGGGACCTCCTGCTGCTGCTGTGCCGCCGGAGCACAATTTCTGTTCTAATCCTGAAGAAAAGTTCTTAACCCGAGGTAATTTTTTTGGGTTAGCGGAGTCTGTAACGAAGTGTATGTAACCTGAAGCATATGTAATCCGAGATACCACTGTACTGTTTTCCGTACCATTTTATACAATGTATGCATGTTGACACAACAAATGGGGCCATATTAAACTTTGATACAATGTGAAATTTGACCAAATCCAAAACCCACAGCATGTAAGAATTGCAATTTACTTTTGCTTTTTCAACAACCTCTCTTTGTAAGAAATCCACACAAAAGCTGCTATTTCTTGTAACACGGACCAGCTTTCAGCAGCAGAGTTGCTCACCAAAATATGCAGAAAAGAATTAGGGAGAGGATTTACTGTATTCCCATTCAAAGCAATTGAGTGGCAAATTCCATTGTAAGGAGAGGGCTGTTGCAGCTCAGTGGCACATGCCTTATATGCAAAGGTCCCAGGTTTAACCCTCAGGATCTCCAGGAAGGACTAGGAAAGAAAGAGCCTTGCCTGAAGATCTGCAGAGCTGCTGCCAACCTGCAGACAGTACTAAGCTAGAGGACCAAGGGGCTGACTTACTGCCAGGCATCTTCTTTTGTTCCTGTTGTAACCAGCAGCACTTGGAAGCAGAAATGTTTTGGATCTATTATGAGCCGGTACTTATCACCCTGACGGTGGTCCCAATACTTTCTTTTTCAAAGGATTCTTCTGTATCAGCTTGTCGGGTTTGCTAAGATCACCTGATGAGGCCCTTTTTTATTGTGCCATGACCTGTAGAAATCCATTTGGTGGCAACCAGGGAGAGTGTCTTTCAGGTAGCTCTTCAACTTCTCTCATATTAAGCCAGGTGCCAACACTGATTGCATTTCTGTGTTTGTGAATTTATTTTCCCCTTTGTTGAACATTGAGACCACTTGACTCTAATAGCAGCTTTGATCTAATATTAGCCGCTTCTTTATTTTTTCTTTAAGATGTGATTTTAATTACATGAAAGGCTGTATGGAAATAGTTTTAATAAATATGTTTTTGGTGTTTTTTTAAACAATTGGTTGGGTACCTGGAGTGCTTCTTGAGTAGACAGGACGTGTTGCTGAAGCGTGAAGTGGTTCACTTTTGGCCACTTTGTACCTCAGCGCTTCCACCTTATTACTTTCTCAGGTTGTTGCAGGGACACATTCTATTCAGGTGACTCACTGGAACTACATTATATTACATTTTATTTAAAATTATCTTGGTAGGCGGAGGAACACTTTTTTAATATAAACTTGGATTGTGCTTGTGCAGAATCAGAATGTGATGGAAAGTGAAGAGTGGCTTTAATGAGTTCCGACTGAGAGGGGTATTCAGATTTTGAGCTTTTGCTCAAACTTCATATGTTTATAATTAGCTCCTGGAAAACTAAGACAGCTGCTTCCCCCCACCCCATGCCTTAATATCATTGTCAATGCTAACATTCAGGAAAATGGCAGATTTTTGAAAAAGAAAATAGTCCAAGGGATGCAGATCACAGAAGTCCACTTATTGAAGGGTGTTTTGAATTATCTCTAAGCCTTTTAGCAAGCAAGAGGACCAGTTATTTTTTGCGTATTTGCTAGCTGTACCCTAACATATTGGACATCTCAGGATGACGTAAAGCATGTAAGTTTAAAGCAAATTTAAACATAAGTTACGCATAATGCAATCAAATAGAGTCCTACAATCCAGAACCAGTAAAGAGAGTAAAACATAATACCAACCAGCAGTGCTTTTATTTCTAGAAAAATAGGTGTTGGTACTCAACCATGAAGTTGTTATCGTAAGTACTACCCCTTTTAACAACAACAACAAAAAATATGCCAGTACTGCATACCCCGGAGTACCCTTGGGGAAAAAAGCACTGCCAACCACAGTCAAATACCCCAAATGCAGAGACTTAAAACAACTTCATGAGGGCTAAAAAACACCACTCCCATAAAAAGCAGAGGTAATAATATTAATGTTAATCATTAAATTATGTTAAGAGGTGTTAACAAGTACTGTGAGAATAAAAGTCTTTGTCACAAAAAACACATTAGTGTAAGCACTGGGCCAGTCTCTCTAGGTTGCATTGTGCAATTGGGGAGGGGGGCCATCTCTGAAAAGGCCCTGTCATAGGCACACTGTGGTTAAAATGGGATGGAGAGGCTTCTGAAAAGTCTTTAGTTTTGGGTAGATACTTGTGGGAAGAGGTGTCCTTTTAGATCCCAAGCCAAACCAGCACTTTGGCCCAGGTTCAGATCAGAAGCCAAAAAAAGAACTGTCATAAAGCATTCATAATGGCAGTTCAGACTCATGCTCCCATATTCTGCACCAGCTGAAGTGCCCAGATCAAAGGTTATATCCTGAAGGAGAAGCCCCACCTGATCTGCTAAATTTCAAACTGTGCTTCACTCCTTTGATTATAAGAGGGAATCTTAAAAAGCTGTGCTTTTCACATGGAATTTGCTGACAACGGAATCCCTCCAGAGTGGATGAAGGCTGCCAAATTTCAGGCAGAGCCACTGAGGGGTTTTCAATCAGGTGATCTTTCAATTTTATTTCATTTCCCTAATTTAGTCTTTATCTGTCTGAATTGGATGGTGTGGTCACCCCTTCAAAGGGACCAAACCCTGCCAATTTTCAGAAAGACAGTTACAGCTGTTCTTCTGCAAAGGCAGATTTTACTGTTTTGGGATGGAAAGACAGAAATCAGGTTTCCCTCCCCTAGTTTTTGTACGCAATCTGTTTGAAAAGCAGGAGCATGGGGTAAGAAAACTGCCAAAGCTCAGACAAAGCTCAGGACTTGGTGATGTTACCTTAGCTATAATAATAATAAAACCCTGGGGAAAATCACAATATTTTTCTTGGTGCTCCCTGCCCCCCTTCCCCAAACTGGAAGTACCCTCTGTGAAAACAAAGAGCACAAGCGAGCTGTGATTTCAATTGTCTCCTAGGACTCCACTCTCACAGTCAAAATTTGGAGGAGAATGACAACTCACATGAAGAACAACTCTGATTATTTAGTTCAACATTCCCAACACTGTGATTGGAATAGCACTGGAAAATAATTTGTTGTGATTAAAAGTTAGACTTGTAGGTCAAAATGAAAGATTCCCTTCCAACTTCTCCCTCTCTCAAGCCCTGGTCATTTCCCATGTCATTTCCCTTGCTTTTTTCCCCCAGGAAAAAAAATTGCTGTGAAGTTTTTTGGAAAGCCAAAACCACGGAGCCACTTGACAGCTTAGGGAGACCCTGTTCCTCCCTGAGACACCTTGTCAACCATGAGAAGCAGCTCAGAAATGCAAGTACCTGGGTCACCTTGTAATTTGGCATGTGCACCACTGCACACACCAGTAAACATTTCATGGCATTTTTCTATCACATTAGGAGCTGGGGAAGATGTTGCTCCATCTTTTCAAGTACATTTTAAATACTTTTAAGTAAATGCAAGCAAATTATCTAAGGTAATATTAAAACAGCTGATTGGAAGGCACTTCTGCCTGGCCCTCAAACCTAAAACAACCATCCCAAATGAATCTTGGTTAGGCTCGCTTTAAAATTGGCCAGGTGACAATTTTATGTGTATATGTTGCCAAACAGCAGGCCGCCCCCCCCCTCGAAAAATCTGGTCCTTATTGAAATCCTAACCTCCCTATTCTGTGAGAGTTTAGTGTGTCTCAAGCTTGGTTCAAAGGCACATACATAGTTTGGATTTATGTGACAGATGGTTCTAATTAGAGGCTGCAATCAGGGCCGGCCTTCTTGAAGTTGGCACTACAGACAACATAAATTTTGCTGCTGCCCCCAGGCCTCCCAGGGAGCAACACTCAAATGGCTTCTCTTGCCAGTGGTGACCCCAAGCACTGAGTGTCTTCAGTTAACAAGTCACTTCCCCCAAAATAACCACTAACAGAAGTTTCTTCTTGCTTTAAAGAAAGAAAACCAAATGGAAGGAGGATCTAGTCTTATTTCTCAGGAAAAGGAGGAGAAATGAAGAAACGGGTGAGTCCTGGGAGAAAGGCTATGACCTAGGCCCCTGTTCGTTCCAAAACCCAGCCCTGGAAATGATGGCGATGATGATGGACTTGGTCTAAAAAGTCTTAGTTGGCTCACAACACGGAGTAGTGGTCTCTTTTCTCCTAGTAGCACCAACTCTATTTACAGCAATCCAAAAAGGAGTGTGCATAATTGTGAATAAAGAGGACTGGGTGTGTAATTTATATATTTTATTGGTGCCCTCCTTTTCATATTCCAGTGTATTAAAAGAAACTATATTGTATCTGAAGGCAGTTGTATTTGTAGTACAATCTGTCTTGTTCGCAGTTCATCTGGTATAGAACCACTTAGCTTTGCTTCACTGTCCTATTGCCTGAACCAGAACTGTTCATGATATACCCAATAATGCACCAGAGGTGCCTTCAGGGCACTATATAAATTTATGTAAGTGTATCTCTTTGTGCATCCTTTGGGTGTTAGAACCTCTCAGATTAGCTTACGATAAAAACGACTGCCATGTAATATCTTATATTGGTGCAGAATAAAACATTTTATATTAGTAAATACACACACACACACACACACACACACAGTCCTGATTATATTGTAACTTCATTGTTAATGTTCTTAAATATAGCAACAGGAAGGATGGAAAGGAATACTGTTTTTCCCCCTCCCCGCAGCCAACATGAGACATCAGAACAATTAGCCGCAAATGCAGTGATCAGGCAATATGAATCCCACTAAAGAACATTCTGTTGTACCTGAGGACACAGCTGAATAGAATAAATGAAAGAGGAGTGAGGCAGCTCAAGTTCAAACTATACTGATTCAAGTCAGGAAACTGAACCACATACAATCCAAGTTGATATATATCTGATGGTCCTTTATGTGGACAAGGCAGGATGGACCATTGCATTAAAATAGAAGTAGCTGGAAAAATATGCTTGTGCCATTGGTCCAACTATGCCATTGTGATATTTCTGACTGGCAGTGACTCTGGCCATTACCAGTCCTGCTACTCTAGTTGATTTAACTGGACATGCTGAGAACTGATCCTGGAACATATAAAGCACACGCTGAACCATAACCCTTTGGGTTTTTTGCTCAAAGCTAAATACAGTGGTACCTCTGGTTAAGGACTTAATTCATTCTGGAGGTCCATTCTTAACCTGAAACGGTTCTTAACCTGAGGTACCACTTTAGCTAATGGGGCCTCCCACTGCCGCCACCGCACAATTTCTGTTCCCATCCTGAAGCAAAGTTCTTAACCCGAGGTACTATTTCTGGGTTAGCAGAGTCTGTAACCTGAAGCGTATGTAACCTGAGGTACCACTGTACTCTATTTTGTAAAGCATTTTTCTTATCTCTCACATAAACTGGCTCCCCCTCCCATCTTTTATAGTTTGGGATTTACTCTTTAGTTATATTTTATTTTGTGCAGAGGTATACCAACCATCTGCTCCTTTAATATGGTGCACTTAAATAGCTGGGGGCAGAATGTGTGGATTTAACTTAAAAAAAAAACACCCCCAGAAAACTTTGCCCTTGAGATTGCTAACTAATTTGCTTCTTTCTACAGCTTGATCTTTAAGGGCACAGACCTCACTCACTCTGTGAGCTCTATGGCAAAATTCTTCTGGATGCTAATGAATGATGTAACTTATATCTAAGTTTATTCTTGCATCCAACCCCGTAAGATCAGTGACAATTTTTTCCCCTCAGCAGTTTTTATATAGTGATGCTGTATTTTTCCTCACGTCTTCTGAAAACGAAAAGCTGGTTATGTGAGTGTAGGTTTGGGGGGCAGAGCCCATCCTTTGCCTCTCTAGATGCTTTCCCTCTCAAAATTACTTACCCAATTTAGTGTAGTCATATCTTTTCCCCTGTAGAGAACAAGCAGCAGAAATGTCCTCCTGATGCCCTTCCCTGGTTACCGCTGGTGTGATTAACCAATTACTAGTTCTTGAAGTTTGCCATCCCATAAGCCTTGGTGGTGGTCTAGTAGTAAGGTCCTGGGCAAAATAGCCTTGTTGGGATATTGTGGTTGGTGTCCCTTATTCTCAAAAATAAGATGAAATGCGTCACCAAAAGAGAGGACTAAAGAGGATAGAAATTTGAAAAAAACATTTACATAGATTGATGTATATTAATAGAAAAACAGTACATTTTAGGAGTCGTCATTGGTGAATCAGCCAAAGCTGGAGTTGGGCACTCCTAGCCACTCCCAACCAATTGCCCTAAGCCTCACTACTCCATGTGCAAGATGACCTACCTTACAGGGTTAGAATATATGCTGATATCATGTTTGAGAAATCAGAAGTACTGCAAAAATGCTAAATGTTGCCATTATTAGCTCACGAAACTGCCAGAATCCAACTTTGCTGGTGTTCCAGATGGTCTGTGTGGTTTTTTTCATTCAAGCAGGCCTTTAGTGAGATCTGACTGTCTGGTTGTTAATGGTTTCTCATTGGAATATCACTCTTTTGGCTCGACTGTATTTTCCGATTTGATGATTCTTTTTCTTACTTCTGTAAGACTTCCCACAAAGTAAGTAGAATGAAAACCAAGAATGCAGATGGGTGGTGAAAAAACGGGGAGCAGTCATAGCTCAGTAATAAAACGCCTACTTTTGTAGGTACCTGTCAGGAACTCACAGGGTGCCAAGGTGTGGGTGCTGGAGGATGACCCAGGGGAAGGAGGCAGTAGCTCAAGGTGGCATACATAGTTCTCCTCCTATTTCATCCCCCCAACAACCCTGTGAGGTAGGTTAGGCTGTGATTGGCCCAAGGTCACCCAGTGATTTTCATGGCTCAGCAGGATTTGAACCCTGGTCTCCTGGGTCCTAGTCCAACACTCTAACCACTACACCACACTGGCTGTCTAGATAGAGCTGGCAAAGGCTGCTGCATGAAACTCTGGAGAGCTGCTGCCCATCAGGATAGACAATAAATGGACCCCCTGTTTCTGAAGTTTGTTGAGACTTTTATGACATGCTCAGGGGCTATTTTTCATCTACACTACCTTTTATTGGTGGACTGAGCTCTCACCAAGTCCTAAGCATATCTACAGCCTCTCAGCAAACTATTTTCACTCTCATGGCTTTGGGGATCTATTTCTGGTTGCCTGGCCTGATTTCCTGTAGACTTGATTGTACTGCCCTTCCATTACTCCGCCTTGCTGTACCTAACCACCATCAAGGCTGATGCTTACATTTGCCGCTATCACAAAGGAGTCCATTCAAGTATGGCTCATTGTATGAAAGATAATGAAGAGGGTAGTGGCGAACAACCCCCCCAAATGCTTACATATTAATTCCTTCTGGACTGCAGTGGTTTTAGTGAACAAACATCAGGAAGAATATAGCCTGCAGGCGAAATGCCAGAAATTCCAACGTTCTCCAAAAACAGAGGTGCTTGAAAAGTTGTAAAGAAAAAAGTAATCATTGAAACCATACCATGGTGATTTGCCAGGCAGTACAATGGCCTTGGGGTACAAAAATGATCTGTAATTGTCAGTAACACAGTATCATAGAGAGCTCTTTGTTGTTCTCTTTACCAAAGTCTGTATTGCGTTATTTTCATTGGGCTGGCCAGCTATTGTTTGAAAGCATGGCAACCTTATGTAAAAATGCAACCTGGCTGGATACATTTACTCTCAAATCCCATCTGCAGAAGCAGCTTACATTATTTAAAAATGTAAGGTCACCACTATGACCACCACTGTTACTAAACTATTGTGTGAGACTTCTAAGAAGACATGTATAGGATTGCACCAATGTTGTGCAGAATATGGATGCAAGAAAAATAAGGATGGACTGCAATCCCATATGTGTCTACTCAGATGTAAGCCCCATTGGCAAGTACACAGGATTGCAGCCTGAAGCAAATTGTATTACTGGACTTTGCAGTGGGATGCAGTTCCCTGCTACAAGTGGTTTCCTACCAAGAATACAATTTAACCCCAAATTACCTTTTACATTTATCTACTGCTTGTGGATTTGATGGAGAATCTCAAAGCTAGAGCTATGATCACTTACGCTCAAAATATCAAATGATTATTGTTTCTGAACTTAGGATGTAGGGTTAATTCATCCCATTGCTTGATCCTCAGGCTGAGCAGTTTCTGAAGAACACCTTTTCCACCAATAATTAACATGAAGTTGATGGGTATTATGAGTTCAGACAGGCTGGTCTATGCCAGCTGTGTATGTGACCCATGGGCATTTACTTTCCCCCTCTCTTTTAAACTTGCCAGATCATTTATATTGGTGATAAAGTCAATGGAAGACTCAAATCTTTAAAGAAAATGCGCTGCCAATTTCAGCATTGGAAGCGGAGAAGAGTTCTCGTCAAATAATTCATTTTTTTTTTTCATTTTGTCCCTTCAGGATGTCTTTATTTTGAGTCTGGAAAGATATAGAAGAAGCCCCGATGTTCAGCAGAATTTGAGTGAAAGATCAGAAGGCTCTTATTTACACTCAGTGGGGATACTCCGTAGTAAATGAACTCATTCCTCACTCTTGAGGAACCAGAGAGGAGTAAAAGAGCCAGTTTTATATATATGGCTTTCATTTGAAAACAAAAGACTCAATCCTTTGTACTGCTGGCCAAATGAGAAAGTGTACTGTTTAAGCCTTGGTTCTAATCTCTAGTTGAATCTACTAGACTGCTACTGTACAGCTTTATAGCAAAATCTGCAAATATGATCAGAATTCAGCCTTGTTATGCCCTAAATTTACGGCACAAAGATTGCTCGCAGTAATAACCCCTTTTGTTTGGCACATCAGAGCCCAGATTGCCATGACGGCAGCTCGTGTTTTTGTTAAAGTCTATACATATGTATGTATTTCTGCTTTCCGCTGTTTTCATTTCTCTCTGAGCGCTGAAGCTTGTGTGTTTGCTTGTTTGAAATTTTGGCAGCAAGGGACCTGAGGTGTTTTTCCTTCCCCCCCCCCCATCCCCACCTCCTCTCTTCTTCTCCTTCTCTATTTCTTTTTGGTCCCCCCAACTCTTTTTGCAGTTTAACAAGTCAAATATAAAACATGTGGCAGAAGGGGAAAGGGAAGTGGGGGGGGGGAGATAAACACCCACACAAGAGGCATGGTGTGTGATATTGCAACATTGATTGGATATACTGCATGGAAATGGCACACACGCATACACACAGCCTGGGATTGAGGGGTGGGGGGTGGAATTGCCTGAAGCTCTGAGCTTTCAAATTAGGCTAAGAGGCTCCCCTGATAACCAGCAGTGTTGAGGCTTTCGATATTACTTAGCTGCCCTGATATCAGTAACACTTTACTATACAGCAAAGGCCCGGAGACCTATATAACACCAGTAAGGTAATCCACCTGCCTTCTCGACACTTCTTGATCCAAACAGAAATACCTTTCAGTTTACCAAATGCCAATTGAGAGCAAATGCCTCTCTCCCATCTTGAACACTATCTCACTCTGTGCAGCCTATTTTGCATCAAAAGATACATTTGAAAGTAGAGATCCCTTAGAGCTAAATATTCTAAACTGACAGAAGAATTTCTAGTGGCACACCAGCCTAGAGCCATATTTTTATGAGGACATCACTTTCTATTTCGAAGCTTCAGCATGCACTCATGCTTCCTCATCGCCAGGAGCCATGCCACATCAAGTTGTCTCCCTCCCAGCTTTTTATGTGTGCTTTTTGTTTTGTTTAATGGAGTCCAGTTTTCTGCCTAAGATATGGCTAGCATTCTGACAAATCTCCAGACACCTAAGTCGCCATAATGGGGGTCTCCTGATGTGAATGTGATGGATGGAAAGAAGGAAGAAAGGAAATAAAGGGAAAAGAGAAACATTGCCATCAGCTATGTGTCCTTAAACCAAAGCCAGTTCCCCGAAATAATGGTGTTCTCTCGCTACTACCGTGAATATTTACTGTTGCTACTCTTTATTTGTCAAAACCTGATCGGAGCGGAAATACCTTTTTAAAGTTAAGAGACAATAGATAATTCCTAATGGGAAAACTGCAAAGTAAAGAAGTGATAACAATGCATTGTTTTGAATGATATAGCAAATGGCAAATCTCTTCCTGAATATTTACGACATCTAGGTTAGACATCCCTATACAGTGGTACCTCAGGTTACATACGCTTCAGGTTACATATGTGTCAGGGAACTGCCATCAGTGCCGGAGGGAGAGAGCAAAAGCCAGAGGGATTCCAGAGAGCGTCCAGGGATCGGGAGAAGCAGCCAATCTTCTGGGGAAGAGAATCAGCGTAGCACCAGTGGAGAAGGGGGGCAGATGGGGGAAGCGGCGAGGCGGTCCCATGACTCCTTGCCGGGGACCAGCAGGGAGAGTAAGGGTCCTCCGTTGCCCACGCCCTCCTTGCGCAGAAGGCTTTCGTGCAGAGAGGGTAGGAGGAGACTAGGCGTCAAAGAGCTTCTTTGCTGGAAGAAGTTCAAGAAATGCCCACTCACGGATTCTGCCAGCGACTGAGTCAGCCACGGGCGGGTGGCGTCCAGACAGATAAAGTTTGCTTTGGCAACCCAGCCAGGTGTTTGCACCCAGCCAGGGAAATAGTTGCCTGCTTGTGCACGAGCAACCCCTTAGAAACCATAACAGCATGCTTCAGGTTACATACGCTTCAGGTTACAGACTCCACTCCACTAACCCAGAAATAGTACCTTGGGTTAAGAACTTTGCTTCAGGATGAGAACAGAAATCGTGCAGCGGTGGCGCGGCAGCAGAGGGAGGCCCCATTAGCTAAAGTGGTGCTTCAGGTTAAGAACAGTTTCAGGTTAAGAACGGACCTCTGGAACGAATTAAATACTTAACCTGAGGTACCATTGTATTGCCATCTCTATATTTCAGGAGGGGGTGGGTCTGAAGTGGAGAAAAAAGTGGCTTGTAGACTCTAAGGTCACCTAGTCAGCTCACAGCTGAGATACAATTTGAAGTGAGACATCCCTACCTTATGTCTTCCACTGCTAGGCATTGTGCTGCCAAATCATTTCTGATCTTCAGTGATTGCAAGATTTTCAGTGATCGAGGACACGTCCTGATTTTTTTCTCTTGTATTCTTGATTAAATGCAGTAGACCATAAATGGGAATGAAGGTGTATCCCAGACACCTGTATACTCATGGGAAGACAGTTATGGAGATTTGGCAACTCATGCTGACCCTATGATCATCTCTGCTTGTGGTATTTTTATTCCTTTTCTGTTCTTTAAGCCACCTTGTATAGAGTTGCCTAAAGGGCAGGTTGTAAGATGATAATGATAGTAGTGATAGTAGTAGTAGTAGTAGTAGTAATAATAATAATAATAATAATAATAATAATAATAATAATAGACCATGATGGACTAAATCAATGGATTGATCTAAACTGGGTTACAATAGCCATGCTACCACCATGCAAATAAATGGTAATTTTATTTTTTAATAAGAAATGGGTCCCCAAATGCATGTTTAAGGTGATTCCTGAGCTTGAGAAAGTTGAAGACAACTGGACTAAATCATCTTGTGCCCCATGGGGTAGGATCCAGTGAAACAACATGGTTGTTCAAACTTCAGAACATTTTCCAAATGAAATGCAAAGGAGCAAGGTAGAATACACCTTTACTCTTCAGTTCCACATTTTCTATGGATCCCATTTTCTGGTTCCTAACATTACACAAAGCTATGCTCATCAGTATAAAATGAGCCCTACCTCTCTTTCCACTTCCCAGTCCAGATTTTATATCCCCTCCAAAAGCAACACTTGTAGGAGTATTACATACTTGGATACTTTGCAATAGCAGAAGACATAGATTAAGAATCCTACCTAAGTGGACCTGCACACTATTATAAAATATCTGTATACAATTTTGTGCAGACATGCTGAATGGGTCACCTTCTCTTTCTCGCTCTCTCTTTCTTTCATTTTTAAATAATGGAAAAAATGCTGCCTAACTGCATGAACAAAGCTAATCTTTGAAATGAAACGTCATTGTGATATTCACAGGTCCCACACTGTTAAAATTCTCTTTAAATACCTGGAACAAACAACACTGCGTTTTTCAGCCAAAAATTACAGGTCCTTAAATAGAGAGGAATGTTGATGTTACAAAAAGAAAGACATGTTGTCGTAAGCCAGCAAGTTCACTGCCTTTATCTGTACAGCCTGCAAGACATCTGCAGAATATTCAGCAATTAAATATGCCCCCAGCTGAACAATAATGGTGCTGCTTGGACTGCATATGAATGAGACTAAGTTAAAGGTGGGTTTCAAAGCTAGGCTCTGTTATTGTGCCTTACCATTGTGTTTTACCATTATCCAACAACTACCCTTGAGCTGGAAAAGGGGGCTTCTTTCTAGCTAAAAAATCTCCATCCTTACAGTAGGGGTAAAGGTAAAGGTAAAAGGATGCCTGACCATTAAGTCTAGTCGTGACCGACTCTGGGTTTGCAGTGCTCATCTCGCTTTATTGGCCAAGGGAGCCGGCATACAGCTTTTGGGTCATGTGGCCAGCATGACTAAGCCGCTTCTGGCGAACCAGAGCTGCGCATGGAAACGCCGTTTACCTTCCTGCCGGAGTGGTACCTATTTATCTACTTGCACTTTGACATGCTTTCGAACTGCTAGGGTGGCAGGAGCAGGGACTGAGCAACGGGAGCTCACCCCGTCGTGGGGATTCAAACAGCTGACTTTCTGATCGGCAAGTCCTAGGCTCTGTGGTTTAACCCACAGCGCCACCCATGTCACATTAGGGGGATAGGTTCAGCTTATTATCGTTGGTGCATAGCAGTAACCATTTGAAGTTAAATCCTTTAAATTCTGAGGAAAAGCCTTTATTTTTGGAGGTGAGGAAAGTTCATGCTGGTGGAACATAGCCCTTGAAAGCCCTAAACTGCCTTGGCCGTGTATACCTGAAGGAGCATCTCCATCCCCATCGTTCAGCCTGAACACTGAGGTCCAGCTCCAAGGGCTTTCTGGCAGCTCCCTCACTGCAAGAAGTGAAGGTACAGGAAACCAGGCAGAGGGCCTTCTCAGTAGTGGCACCCACCCTGTGGAATACCCTTCCATCAGATATCAAGGAGGTAAAGAACTACATGACCTACCGAAGACAACTGAAGGCAGCTCTGTATAGGGAAGTTTTTAATGTATGAAGTTTTATTGTGTTTAAAATATTTTGTTGGGAGCCTCCCAGAGTGGCTGGGGCAACCAGTCAGATGGGTGGCTGCTGCTGCTGCTGCTGCTTCTTCTTCTTCTTCTTCTTCTTCTTCTTCTTCTTCTTCTTCTTCTTCTTCTTCTTCTTCTTCTTGATGTACCTTAATGGCTACTGCCATTATCCTCTGCACCCTTACTTGAATGTAGTCCCACTGAACTCAGTAGGATTTACTTGAGAAAGGGCTGCAACTCAGTGCAATAATAGATTCCAGGTTCAATCTCTGACGTTTGCAGGTACACCTGGGAAAGACTCCTGTCTCAAACCCAGGATAACTATTGGTCAGTCAGTGTAGTAGACAATACTGATTGGCTCCATCAGTCTGTTTCTACTGCATGAAACCTCCTCCTATCAGGAACAGCAGTCCATTTGCAGCTAGCATAGTGGCTCTATCCTATCTGGTGAGCTGCTTCTATTTGAAAGGAACCTAGACTTATACAAAGCACATTAAACAACCACCACTACTAAAATTGGAATAAAGGAATTGAAATTACATTCTAGAAGGCCTATTGCTCTTGTAAACCACACAGACTTGTTGGAAGAACTAATTTAGGATTAGCTAGATATAGCAACAGCAGGGTGCTATCAACAGGCACATCTATTTGCCTAGAATTTCTCAAAATCTAAATTTCCTGTTTTAGCACAGTGACCCTGAAGATGGAAGGTATAAACTTGGTTTGAGGAAACCTGGTCACCATCACTTGTGCTAGAATGCTTGGTGTGCTGATAGCTACCCCTATAGTGGCTTCAGGATCCCACTTACCAGCAGTGTGGCTAGGAGGGACAACAGGGGTGGGCTCAGAATATGGCTGTTCAGCAAAAGCAGCAAAAAAAGTTGTGTGGCACCTTAGAGGATTACACTGAAGCTTGTGGAAGCTGGATCTGCTTAAAGAGTGTACGAGATCCCCCCCCCCACTCTACACATGCACTTAAAGGCAGTCCGCTAGGCATCATTAATAAACAGCTGGCAATACACAAAGGCATTTTTATTTTACAGTTTTTATGACAGTTTTATGGCAGTCTTGCAACTACTATCCTCCATGGTTGTAGAATTTCCTTTTTTAAAATCTTCAGAGCTGTTTGAGGAGGTTAGTGGGTAATAAATGGATGAGAGCAATAATTGCATGGTGAGTCACATAAAAAGAGTCATAATCAATTGCTCCGATGTCACAAAAGTTACAGTCCGCTGATTTGATGTCAGAGTGATGGATTATGACTTTGAATGCTTCAGTTATGAGCCTTTTAAGAAAAGGAAGATGAAGGAGGAGGAAGAAAATAAAGGAAGGTGGAAGGCACTGATAATGATTATGATGATAGTAATAGTAATAGTAATAATAATAATAATAATAATAATAATAATAGGATTAACAGAGGGCTATTTTCAGGGCAAAGCAAGACTAGATAAGGGAAACATGGGTGCCTCAAATCTGTACTTGCTTCACATAGCTAATATGGTAAGTGGTTAGCACTTGAAGGGGAGAATTAGTTGACAGAGAAAATGCTCTTCCCAGTCATGGTTCTCCCCTACCAACCCTCTCCTGCTAGTCTTTTTTGAATCCCCTCACTCCAAACATGCTTAGTAACATCTGAAAGTTTTTCAAGATAGGACAATAGCCCCCACCCCAAGTAAAAGTTAACTGTAACTCTCTCCCTTTAAACCCAATTGAATTCATTTACAACACAGGTTTCTTTGCTTGCAATCAATGACAAAATTGGAGCAGCAGAAGGGTCCCCCTCCACTTTTGGAGGGTGCACACCCACCTGGCAACTCTGTTGAGGACTATAAGAGGAAAAACCCTGTGGTTAGGAAAATGGGTTGGAGGAACGGAAAAATGGAGGCTGCCATCCCTTGCAGTCCTCCTTCCTCGTGGAGCAGAGCACTGACAGTACAGTGTCACCAGCAAGCACAAGCTGATATAGGGAAATAGGCTCAGAAGAAGGAAGGGAATGATGCTCAAACATGCACTTCCTAATGGAAAGTCCTTCACTGCCAACAGGCAAAATACGAATTTTAAAAGACATCTAAAAGTAAGCAAGAATGATTCCTGTCAAACCCGAACCAGTTGGCCCTTCTGTTGTCACAACTGTGGCAAATCCCACCTGCCAGTTCTAGCCACAGAGACCTACTAGTTTGCTGTCTCTAGTTTGGGAGCTGAGGTTGCCTAAGCTTAGAAACACTCAGCTCACCACTAAGTGGCTGTCTACATTGACCAGAGGTCATCTGTAGAGTGTGTACCCTCTGATGTTTACCTGCATTCTATGCTCCAGATAATGTTTTCTTCATGCATGAACCTCTGTTTCTTTCCTCACAATGCAAAGGAAAGCCCTGGAACAGAAGAGAACTCTTAAGTCCTTCTTGAAGGTCCCACACCTGAGGGCTTACTAGGTCAGGACATATATAGACTGGAGAAGAATGAGGATGAGAACTCTGTTCAATTGCAGCTTTGCTTTTAGAAGGTTTGTAGAGTTTGGAAGTGAAAGCTGGACCATAAAGAAGGCTGATCACCGAAGAATTGATGCTTTTGAATTATGGTGCTGGAGGAGACTCTAGAGAGTCCCATGGACTGCAAGAAGATCAAACCTATCCATTCTTCAGGAAGTCAGCCCTGAGTGCTCACTGGAAGGACAGATCGTGAAGCTGAGGCTCCAATACTTTGGCCACCTCATGAGAAGAGAAGACTCCCTGGAAAAGACCCTGATGTTGGGAAAGATGGCGGGCACAAGGAGAAGGGGACGACAGAGGACAAGATGGTTGGACAGTGTTCTCGAAGCTACAAACATGAGTTTGACCAAACTGCGGGAGGCAGTGGAAGACAGGAGTGCCTGGTGTGCTCTGATCCATGTGGTCACGAAGAGTCAGACACGACTAAATGACTAAACAACAACAGCAGAGTTCTGAAATGTAAAACAGTTTTCAGCCACAATCCCATAAAACACACAATAACCTGATAACAATTTCCTGCAAATGCTTAAAACCAGGTCCCTCCCATGCAAAGGCAAGCCTGGTTCTTTTCGGTACATGTGCAGCTGTAAATGTACAGCAACTGTTTGACAATGGGTGGGGTTTGGACAATCAATTCACAGGAAAAGAGTAAAAAAAATGCACCAGCCGATTCCCTGCAGTTTTCCCCAGGAGCTGCTTCCTTCCTTCTAAGTGTTTTCCTTTTCATGTGAGGAATACATACTGCTTTGTATTGGAGCCAGGGGTATGTCTCTGACTCAGTCTGCTTTCTGTCATACTGGTTGCCCAGATTCCCCTTGCTGCATCCTGCAGACTGTGCTCCATAGATCAGACTGCCAGGTCTGCCAATTAAGAGCCCCCTCCTCCCATTCAGCCTTCCCAGTTTAAGCTTTCATTCCCAGTCTGGCCCTGAGGGTCCTCCTATCACAATGGCCGGTCTATGGCTTGAGGCCCCTCTCATGAGAGCAGAAAGCTGCCTTGCCAGAAGGGAGGGGTGGGGTGACACTGAAGAATAATACCTGACTCCCAATGCGCACTGGGGGCAAAGCATCACCCGTTTTCTTGGCTGATTGTGGTTTGGAACTAATTGCATTTGGTAAAACTCACACTTCTGGCATGATTGCCAAGAAGGGCAAGGAAGGTTGGTTAATCTATATATTTAAAAATTCAGATTTAAGTTGGATTTAAATAATAATAATAATAATCCTGATATAAATAAATTTTAAGTTCTTGATGTAATTATGAAATGTTATTATTGTTGATGGGTTTTTTTGTCTGATGTCTAATTTATGCATGATAAATAATTATGAAATGAATAATTTTTTTTTAAAAAAACCACACACAGAGCCCCTGGAAGCTAAGAAAATGGATATGATTTTTACACATATTTCACCTGGTACTCCATGGTGCCCCCTCAACTTGCACAAAAAAAGGGTGCAAACACATTTCATTGTGGCATCCTAGTGATATTGATGATTTGAAAACTTGTAAAAGGGGATGTGCGCGGTTTTTTTTCCTTGATGGACTTACTTGGATGTCTTGTGTGATGGAAACTGTCAACATTCTTTTCTCTCAGCATGGGAACCTAAAGTTCAGATTGGTTTCAGCAGCATTTACACAAATTTTATACTAATGCTTATTGTTCACCATCACTTAATTGCCCCCCCCACTGCATTCGCTCCTTAACTTTCTTGGTGTTGAGAGCAGAGTAGGAGAAGTCAGATTTCGTGCCCTGGGGCCTGAATAAAGAAATAAAATAACAACACTGTATTTGCATCTGTTTAGCTGTCTTGGGTCTGAGCCCCCACATGGAAAAACTGAGAAGAGGAGTGAGAGAGAGGGAAGGAGGGAGGAGAATCTATATTTCTTAGTTAGATACTTGTACAGAGCATGATTCACTGGTGTGGATAGTGGCGGGTGGGTGGGAATCATTGTTAAAAACGACCTAGGAATTCATGGCTTTCCTATTAGAAACAAAGTCTAAAAGGGTTACATTCTCTTGCTTCTCTGCCTACTCCTGATATCAATGAGCATCAGCTAAAGGTGGCTGAAGAACCAATTTCATGCATCTACTGTAGAAGGAAATGAACTGAGCCATGGGCAAAAATAAAATTATACAAATGTTATTATAGACTAGCCTGCTTCTGTCCTAGTTTAATTCAAATTTCACTGCTGCAGGCTTGGCTGTCGGCAGTAGCCTTGCTGAATAAATCAACATTTGCTTACATCTAAATTATTAGAGAAACATGTGACTTTGTTTATTGTATAAATTATACACAAGGTTAAAGCATTAACTCTGTGCATCCACATTGTCTCCCTCTCGCCCCATCTCAACAAAACAAAAGCCCTCCAGAGCAAGCCAGATAGGGCAATATCTGCAAGCAGTGCTGGGTTATATGATGCTTTTAATGGAGCTGTGTGAGGCAGGAATTGCTGAACCTTATTTCAATCTGCCTTGGGCACAGTTATTTACTCCTGTACAAAGGAAGTGGGCTCCACTAACTAGGCGGCATTTCACACATCCACAGAGGATAGTTGTAAGTAAACACATAAAGGGCTGAGTTCAAGAGAATGACTCTGTTTATTATACACTGGTGAAGGGTCCATCTGTATGACAAGCTGTATTTATTTTATTCTCCAATAAACATGATGGATGCTATGGTCCTTTGTCCACCTAGCCCTATGGGCTTGTTTAAAGGGGGCTGAGAGTGCTGCCCAGAAGTGAGTAGCTAATCTCCCTGGTGTCACAGTGGTAGGATTGGGACCCCCTCTGGCCACAGACAGGCTGGTTTAGTTCAGGGCAAGGTAGTTAGATGCATGCTAAGAGTTGACATACTGGGACTTAAACACAAACGAACAATGAGCATTTCAGTGTGTGTTAGGTATACCATATGACATTAAAATATAGAGTCGTGGAAGCTTGAGGGGGCTCAGCCCCTTCACTGATTTTTTTTTTGGGGGGGGGACCTGATCCTCCCGCCATATGGTCTGCCTGCCTGGGACAGGATACTGGACTTTTCTTATGTTTCCTTTTTTTTGGGGGGGGGAGGGGCGTCTGGTTTCTTAAATTGCTCTTACTGGTTTCATTTTTTTATTAGAAAAGTAAAATACATTAATATAATGTATACATGGCTATGGGAGAATAAATATGGGAGAATAAACTAAGTTAAAAGGGCAGGAAAATGAAGAATAAGAGGAATACAAAGCTACGTACTTGATAACTGAAGCACTGAAGATGCCAACACTATACAACCAAATGACAAAAACCATTCACAGTCCTTATTCAGACCTTGACAAACACTCAAGTTTCCTAACAAATTCCAGTTCTGCATTCTCTCTGTTCTCAGAGAGAACTGAAATGTCTTCTTACAACATGTTTCTACATTTTTGTGTATGTGCAGTGCAATCTTATTTGTGTCTACACCGATATAATCTCCAGTGAGTGTAACTGAACTGTCTCCTAGGTGTGTCGCAAGGATGAGTAGTTTGTGATCCTCCAACGATGATTAGACTCCAACTCCCATCAGCCCCAACTAGCATGGCCAATGTTCTGGGAAGATGGGAATTGTGGCCCGCCAGTTATTTTTGGGCAACAGGTACACCATCCCTGATGTACAGGATTGAAGCCTTGATGTCAAATTTATATTTATCCATGCTTTTACATAGAGGGCAATTTTTCCCTGCTGGTGCAAATTCCTAACATGCAGGCAGTCACAAGTTGGGAGTGAGGGGCTGAGGATAGCTTCCTTTCTGTAATTGCCTCCTCTTTTCTGGCTGTAGCTAGGCACCGCAGATGACAGGATGCTGGCTAAATGAACCAGCAGCCTGATACACTATGGCAGCTCTCATGTCCTCAACAACCCAAGGGATAGCCTGGCCATATGAACACAGCCTAACAAATAATAGGATTCATATATCAAATTCTCATGCATCCCTTTGAAAAATGGATCGCCTCCAGAGAGTGTCTTGCATGTTCCTTCTTCACAGTATACAATGCAAAGGGTACATCTCTAAATAGGAAGGGATATGTCAGAAGACATCCCTACTCTGACACCACTCCTGGCTGCTCCTTACTACACTATGCATCAGACAACTGCCTAGCTCTGATCTGCCCCACTGTGCGTTGGATGAACATTTGATGGGGCCAAATGTGAGAGGTTAGAGACTCTTAAAGCCGAGTCTTAACTAAGAGAGCAGTTTATAGGACCTACTATCTATCATGTGAACTCCAGCTCAAGAGAGGAACTCATCCTTTTGCACTAGCAGGAAGATCTAATTCTGGCACAAAAGCATGCTTTGGCAATGTTTTCCTGATGCTTCCTTCCAAGTCCTGTATCACTCAACCATGGAGATGTACATGCCATTTTTTAATTATTTTTTTACAACTGACATCTAGCCCAGTATAATCTACTCTGACAGGCTTTCCAGGTCCTCTCAGGTCAAGGTCTGCACTGAGGAACCTGTGTTCCCCATGCTGTTAGACTCAACCCCCAGCCGGCAGCATGGCCAATGGCCAGGGATGATGGGAGTTGCAGTCTAGAAACATCTAGAGGGCCACAGGTTCCTCATTCATCTTAAAGGAAGGACACCAGCCAATTGTGCTGTACTCTTGAAGCACAGGATCACACTTCATCTATGGCAAGGCAAGCTCCTTTGCTCACGCCTTGCATTCTTTGTTGATCCACCAGATCAGAATGTTCATTCTGTGACCTGGAATGCTAGCCTGTTGTGGATTCCCCACAGAGCATATTTTAATAACAGCCTACTACTTTGAAGCACATTAAAATCATTTGGACCATTTCCATCAACAAGCCCTAATGTTTGCTTGCCTGAACATGTGCCAGAACTCATGGTGCGGCAGTGACTGCGCAGAGCCAGAGGAGAATCTTAAGATGTAATACTGGTCAAAGTAAATTCAGTACCCAGGTTTCAATTGTAAACTCAAATGAAATTCATCTCCCTTGCTCAAATAACAGTGAATTTCAGTGTAGGGAAAGTAATTAATATTGAGGCATTTATAACTGCAACATATGGCTGCCTTTAGCAGCTTCATTCCGTTTCATGCCTGTCTCTGGATCATGCAGCTCAAATGAAAAGAAAGCATCCAGGAAAGGCTGCTTCAATTTCTCTGCATGGATGTAACTGAGGGACTGAGCAGTTCTTCATAAACTCTGAGTGGGTCCCTGAGGGCAACAAAGGGCGGTATTGGAAGTCTATGGTATTAATGAAACAACAGCCCCACAATCCATTCTGGACAGAATTAGACTCTCATGTAACTATATGCCACCACTGGCATTCTCCGAGATGAATCTGCTCTTCAGTCAGAAAATGTGATTGACAAAATGAAAGGCGGGATGGGAAACCTACCACTGTTTAATTTTTGCTATAGAGCTGCTGGAGATGCAATGTCAACAGAGAGTTCGCTTAATTGATCCTTAGTAGGAGGTTCTCATTAAGGAAGGCTGTTTTTCCTGGCTGACCTCTAGCAGCTATGCTTTACCAATGTATGAAAGTTATTAAAAGTAAAAGAGAATCTGACCCTGAACCAGCTAAACTAAAGAAATATGAAGGTCTTTTTAATCCAAACATTTCTTATTCTTATTGTGTCACTTTTTTCTTTTTCAAAAGATGCACTAAAAAAAATGTGACCAAAGATTAAAAATAGATACTAAGCAAGAATAAAACCAACCTAAAATATCCATGATAATTAAGTATAAAAGAACAAATCCAATTTAACCCCCTGTTCCTAAAATATGTAGAGAATTAAACCCAAGGTCTGAATGAATAAAAATGTATTAATCTGGCACCTTAAAACAGAATCCTGAGAGGGTCTATTCATGTGTTGCCATCTCTCTTCATCTTCCTGGGCCTCAGATGAAGAACACAGGTTTTTTATTTGATTTTGGTTTAATATTTGCATTTCACTTTTCCAACAACAAATATTGAACACAAAGTGGCTCTTAATAATCACAGTAACATAAATAAAGCAAACAACAATAAATTCATCAAAACAATATAATTTTGGTTGGTTCATAAGGGAAGAGGTTATCTGTGAGGCAGAGGCAGAGGTAAAGGACTCCTGGACTATTAAGTCCAGTCAAAGGTGATGCTTTATAGGTCAAAACCAGAACTTTGAATTGGACTTTGAATTAGACCTGGAAACTAAATTGTAGCCACTGCAAACCAGGCTAAAGTTGGTGTTATATATTCAGACCATCTCACTCCAGTCAACAATATGGCCTCTGAATTCTACACCAACTGCAGTTCCAGTTTTCAAAGGTAGCCCCACATATAACACATTGTAGTAATATTTACTAAAGCACAAACAACAGAAGTTAGGCTATTCTTGTCTACATAGGGGCATAGGTGGGCCACCAGCCAAAGCAGATGGAAAGCACTTTGCAGCACCTATAGAATTCCTTCAGAATAAGGAATCCAGAATTCTTCCCCACCTCAGCCCAAACGATACACCTGCTCCTTCAGAGGGAGTGTAACCCCATCCAGAGCAGGCCATGCCCCACTCATCCAATCTAGGTAGAACCACCTACTAACAGTGCCTCAGTTTTGTTTGGATTAAGCTTCAGTTTACTGGCCTTCATCTAGTCCATTACCAAGAAAACATTTTGAGGATAAAAGCACTTGCATCTGCCAGGACCTTGACTCCACTGTTATAGTAGACGAATCTCAAGAGGTGTCCAGAGCACTGTCTAGTCCTTGTGTGTTGGATGAGCTTCAGTTAATGCCACTGAAAAAATAGCCAAATAGCTAATAGAGACACAACTTTAACTATGACAACTTCTGTATCTCGTAATTTATGTAAGTAATAAATAGTTTATTGAACCTTGACTGGCTTGGCAAGAGCTAACAAAAAACAAGTGAAATAAAGGGCCAGCACAACAGAAAATAGACTTTCTACCTGGTAATCTTATAGAAAAGTCAATCAGACTTAGGAAACAAACTGAAAGAAATAAAAGTAATACCTTCTGAAAATCCCCCTGGCAATCTCAGCTGGATAAAGGAGTCTTCAGTTCCTCTCCAACAGTTCTGCTGTGTAATAATATTAGCAGCTGCATTCCAGCCCAGAGGCTGGTGCATTTCAGCAATGGGTGAAATGCTGATTTGGAGGGAAGGGTGTCATCTCAGCCTCCATTGTTTTTCTTTGCAAAACAGTGGGAGCAAACAAATGTAAGTTATATTTAATAACATTTATATGGCTTCAAGTAATAATGAGATGGTTCACATGTTATTAATGAGACTCTCATGTGCACACACACACACACACACACACAAGTCTCACTTAGCCTGTTGGTTTCCCATTTGAAAAACTAGTACAGGTGTACCGAGGCTTCTGAACATGTGGTGTCTCATAACGAAGGCAGCACATGAGTCTTGTGTGTTATATTCTGGTGGTACCCTTGGTTGTTGACCAAGATTAGGAGACATATATCCCTGAAACACATACCCACTATAGAGGGAAAGCAAATGATCCTGCTTAACAGTGGGGTATCAACTGCACATACAATAATTCTATCTCTGAACCATCCTGAATCAATGACGATGATGGTAACTCTCAAGTAGTAGTACAGTAGTCATATTGTGGTACTTGAAAGTCTACCAGATGTATTATAAGCTCTAACCAATTAATGTTTGTGCCACAAGAAATCTGCTAGTCTTTAAGGTGCCACAGCAACAGAAGAGAGCATTTTCAAAATGGAGCACTCAGTCCACCGCCTTGGCTGAGAAGGAAAGTGCTGGTTCCTTTTCCTTGGCAGCTGGAGGGCAGGACCGAAAGCATTTCTTCTTTTTTCTCTGAACAGTTTATTCAGCTACTTGACCCTGTCTGTGACACTTTGTGGTCTATGTGTAAGCAGCAAAAGCTTCAAGCTATCATGCCCCAGATTAATTTGAGGTCCGTTTAATAAAACACGAAGCCTCATTCTGCAGCATCAGTGGCAATCACATTGCAAAATGCAAAAGCTTGCTTTGAAAAGGTGGGTGCAAAATAATCAGTCACTCTGTTTCTGGTGTTTTGGGGAGAGTGCCACTGCTTATGCAGTGGTGCAGTTAAGTAATTTTGTACTCTGGATTTAATGGTCTTATGCGCCACCCCCCATACCACTTTAGATGGGAATGCATATTACTTTATTTCAAGAAGTGGCATGCCAGGCTCACTGCATATGGGAGCCCTCCTGCTCATTCTGCCATGGATTTCTGCCCTCAAAGTTCATGCACCTATGCGCTTATGTAGCCATCCACACAAAAGAGAAAGTATCAGCAATACTAGGAAAAACCCAAGTTTTGCAGAAGTACAAAATAACTTTTTTGGGGAAGACCTTAAATGCGGGGAGGGAATACCAAAAACAGTGTAATGAGTATGGAACTGAGGTATGGAAGGAAAGCAATGGAGTATCCTATAAGAGGGTCAACTAACTGGAACACTAAGCTGGTGCACTTCATCCTTTTTTTGCACACTTGTATATAAATTCTAGTGAAATCCCAAGACAGATCCTGCCTAGGAGGAAACCCAGAGTGCTCTGCAGCTTCCACAATGGGACTAGTACAACAAGTGGGTCTCAAGGTGTTTTTTTCACAGGAGGAAGGTTGTTTCAGTGGACTCATTGTATGGTGTCCTGATCTCATTAGAACACAGTGGTACCTTGGTTTGAGAACAACTTAGTTTATGAACAACTTGGATTAAGAACGCTGCAAACCCAGAAGCAGGTGTTTTTGTTTGTGAACTTTGCCTTGGAAGCAGAACATGTTCCACCTTCTGTTGAGTGTGTTCCATTTGTAAATTGAGTCCCCCGCTGCTATGGGAAAGCACGCCTTGGTTTAAGAACGGACTTCCGGAATGGATTAAGTTCGTAAACCAAGGTACCACTGTAATACCTATTGGACCTGAAAGAAATCAAAGGTCCTTAATTAATTGGACGCTCTTTGGGTATGTCTGTACTAGCTGCTTCTCATCCAGAACACACTTGAAGCCCCACCCCATCCAAAGTTCTGTCACAGTTCTGGCTTCCCCCCACATAGGAATAAATTCCTCATTAAAAAGGCAACAACTTTTGCAACTGGTCATTTCCAGAAGGTCTTTCTTTAGCCTTATCCTGATTTGTACATGTTTGTTGCTTCACCTTTTGTGGTCTTCCAGTGATGAGGATGTAAAGACAACTCATTGGCTAGAATTTTTTTTGAGGTCCCTCCCAATGTTATGATTCCAAGTGCAGTGAATATACTCCCATTTCCCCCTCTCTTTGTTTACCATAGCAATAAATGCTTCCCTGAAGCTTTGTAGACTAGCAGCAATCACTTTGCACATTGTCAGCATCCTAAACTGATCCCAAACCACTGGGAAGCCAGACACATGATCCTGAGGGGAAACAAAGACAAGAGGGAGAGAAAAGAACTATTCTAAGCAAATCCTCCCCAAAGAGACAAAAGTTAGAGGTTCCACTGCACTGGTTACTATGAATGAGAAAGCACTAGGGACATTTTCTCAGCAAGCAGCAAATCTGATAATGGTGTTGCTGTTGAAAGCTTGGCAGAGCACATTGGTGGAACTGCTGATTTTTTCCAGCCCCATTTATTAATACCTGTGTCCTTTAAGATAGCAGCCAGCTTCCACAGTACTCAGACAGAACACACATATCCTGGTGGTTTTCTTCCTATGAATTAAGGGCTAAGATCTAAGGCTCAGCATTGGCTGCTGCTGCTACTACTATGATGCCAGATTTTCTCCAAGGTTTTTAGCACTGACACAAAGGAAGGGAAGCTTTTCATCTATGTGTGGTACACAGAGTTCTCTTCACATAAGGAGAGTTTTGAGAAGAAAGAGTACCATTTTGTATAGCGTTCCCACAATTTGGGTGTCATTGTGGAAGTGCTGATGAGCCTGGACTAGAGGAGAGGGTTGTTTATGCAGCAGAAAAGAATGAATGGCTACAGAAAAATATTGAAAAGGCAGTATCTAATGTCACTTACCTCACAAAGTAATGAATGTATCGGATGTAATAGGGAGAGTATAACAGGACAATAGCTTCTCATTCACAGAGCAGATATTTTATCCTCTTAGGGTGGAGGGGCATGATCAGCCCCTTTCCAGCACAAATTGAGCCAGGTGACCTCCCTGAAGTATAGACCCAAATGAGACACGGTCTTTGAAATTTGCTGAATATGAATTCCGCCAGCTAGCCAGCCAGCCAGATGACAGATCTTCTTATTTTTTAGTTTATCCTGGTTGTTAGTCCTAAACCAAGCAGCACATTGAATTCATTTCCACCTAGATTCTATGTAGAGCTTTGTTGTAAAATGTGTCCTGACCCCGCAACAAAGTATTATAGTAAAATAGGGACACGGGTGGCGCTGTGGTCTAAACCACTGAGCCTCTTGGGCTTGCTGATCAGAAGGTTGGTGGTTTAAATGCTCACAATAGGGTGAGCTCCTGTTGCTCTGTCCCAGCTCCTACCAACCTAGCAGTTCGAAAGCATGTCAGTGCAAGTAGATAAATGGGTACCACTGTGGTGGGAAGGTAAACAGTGTTTCTGTGCACTCTGGTTTCCGTCACGGTGTTCTGTTGTGCTAGAAGTGGTTTAGTCATGCTGGCCACATGATCTGGAAAGCTGTCTGTGAACAAAAACGCCAACTGCTTCAACCTGAAAGTGAGATGAGCATGCACCTCATAGTCACCTTTGACTGGACTTAACCGTCCAGGGGTCCTTTACCTTATTATAGTAAAACTGAGAAAAAGTAAGAGTGTACAGATTTTCTGCTTGGCCACTCATATGATCCTAGGAGCTTGCAAACTTGGTGGTGAAGGTTGCTTCCTGCTGTGATAGTCAGAGGTAGACATCTCTTGAAGAGGTGGGTTTTATTTAGATATTGTGGCTAGCAGCTGTTGAGAAGCCAGTTATTCACAAAGACTGTCTGAGTGTTTATTGGTGCAGCATTCGTTACCCACCCAAATGGACATTTGCTGGCAGGGGCCACAGATACATTTCAAAAGCGAAGCATATAGTTTTCCATTGGGTTCAATACATACTATAGCTCATAAGCTGCTTAGTCCTGGGCAGTGGTGGCAGGGCTAAACATAGGCATTGAAACATCTCAGCTATACTGTAGTAGGCCTTTGGATTTTTTTAAAAAATTTTTTGTCCTCCCAAGTATTTCATTTTAGTAGAGAACAGTTTTCTCTTATTTTACACACATTCTTTGTCCTCAGCTTCAGGCTTCTCGCCAGCTGTCCTTGTTCCTTTCTTTAGCATTTGCTGGCTGGTAAGCACCACCCTAATATATTACTATGTCACCAGTGTGTCTTTAGAAAGGAATGTAACATTTTAGATCATTCCATTTTCAAAATGCAATATTATAGGAATACCATCCTCCAGCTTTCTTTCTTTTTGACTCACTAGTTTCTGAACTTGGCCCAAAACATCCTACTAAGCAGGTGACATCCCTCCCCCCCAAAAAATCTGAGGCTTGCCCTTTAGTTTTTCATGCAGGGTGGGGGGAAAGCTCCCATAAGAGGTTTAAAGAGCCTTAGGCAAGTTTTGGCTCCATTTTGGTCTCTTAGCAACCAAGAACTCGCTCTCCAAATTATCTCCAAACATGCATCTCTTAGGTGACACCCAAAGAAATGACTTACTTTAAGAACGTTTTACAAACACTGGCTTTTTGTGTATCCCTCTGGAATGCTGGAACTTCATGAATAAGACGATACACTGTCGGATATTGAATACTGGCACGGAAGAGCATGACTACATTTATAAAAAGCTACAATACACACATTTCTACATAACACATTTGTTTGATTTGCCACATTCTCAACCGATATAGATACACAGAAGAGGCAAAATAGGATTTCAGTAAAAACATGCAAGATATGCAAAGGTACTTTAGCATTTGCTAAACTATCTTTCTTTCTAGCAACACCCAGCTAAACTCCACTGTCCTGCAAGTACTCTGGAGAGAAACCTCCATTATGCACAGAGTGCCTTTACCATGCACATTTTACATGCTAGTCTGTTTGCCAGTGTCCCAACACCATTTTTAAAAACTTAAGGAAGAAAAAATTTAGAGCGAGATAAATGGTGGGGCTGGGAGGGGTGTTTAACCCCTGATGTTTCTTCATTCCAAATCACTGTCTTTTCCAGCAGGTCCCCCCATTGGTTTTCAAATCATGCATTTTAACCAGGGTTGGACCCCAGACATTTTTTCTGCCTGAGGCAAAACAGCAAATGACAGCCCCCCAGGTCAGGGTCCATGGTATCCAAGGTGGCTCAATTTATTTTGGCACCTAAGGGGGCGGGAATCAAAAATAAAATTGAACAAACAGCTATTCTGCCCTTGGCAGCTACAAAAACAACAAACAAACAAACAAACAAAAATTTGCTGCCCTTCCATGACACCAAAAAAACCAGCTGCCCAATGTGGCTGCCTCAGAGGATGCATTGTACTGGAAAAATGGAGAGGGAGTGCTCATCCACCTCTGCCACCAAACCAATATCATTTTTCTCCTCCTGACGAATTTTTATTATTATTATTTCAAAAAGCAGTTGCCAAGGCACTTCACATGGGTTAGTCTGTAATGTGTTGCTTGGCCCTGAGTGGCAGCAGTCCCTCAGCATAATGAGAACACAAATGCTTTCAGGCCTCAGATAATAGTACAGTTCTTGTGCCTCTGGAAGGCTTGGGTGCTCAAGTTCTCTTTTAGATCAGTAGGTTAGCCAGAAAAGGGTACATCCATGGAATCTGCAAGTTTATCAGTGCTCCATCGTTTTCTTCAAATTCTTGTGAATGGGTAAATATCTAAGCGACTAGGATCCATCAACTGAGTGTGCCTTTCAGCTTACAATCAAAGGGCTCTGACTTAACTAGCCCTATTAACTGTGCGCTGGGCTGCCAGCACCAGATTGCTGCGGTGTGCTTTGTGTTTTAACCAGATTGCAGTGCAGACGACCTTGAGTGTCAAGTGAAGGCGGAACGCAGCATGGCTCTGCACCCAACTGCCAGCTAATTGGGAAGGAAATATTTTCAACTTGACACAGACTGTGCCCTGGTAAGTTTATACCTTACAGAAATGAGCTTTTTCTCTTTAGTGAAAGGATCAGACCACATACTGGAAAGGAGACACAAAAGAAACGAAAGTCCCTCATGGGCTGTAATGTTCTATTAGTGGATATTACCATCCTTGCTTTTATCCTCTAGTGTGCCACAAAACCTGAACATGTGTTACGTGCCCTCAGGCATTTGCTGCTGAATTTACTTATGCAGAAGAAGGCAGCACACACACACACACACACACACACACACATATATATATATAACACTGTGCAACCAGAGGATCAGTGCTCACTGCCATTTCTGCACATCCCTCTGTGTGCCTTGTCATTATCGTTGCCACAACTGTGAGAGTGGGCGGTGGGTGGGTAACTCACACTATCGGAAAGCGCTCAAAAATATTTAATGGATGCAGCTAAATAATTCATCAGAACAAATGAAGTAGTTAATAAGAACAGAATGCAGTTAAAATACAATATCTCAATCTGTATCCAGAGCCAACTTAAATTTAATCAACCCACAATTAATAGGGAACACTTTTTCCAATATACACAATGCTGATGACATAGTCAATGCTACCTGCTTCCAGATATCCACCCCCCACAAGTCTTCTAGATCCTTTAGGTTTCTAGCATGCTGAAGGAACCAGGAGGTGCCCTGTGTGGAGGAAAAAAATGGTAACTTGTCACATTATGAATTATTTCCCTTTCAATCCCTCCCTTCCCCGGAAACCCTTTCCCTCACGAAGCACACATACACGCTCTGTCCATTCTTACTAAGTTGTTTGTTTATTATGGAGAATCTGTAAAATGGGTAGCAGTCCAAACTGTTGATTAAAAAACATGCCCCCACCCCAATCCAAACATCCTTACTTAGAATTTTGTTCTGCTGAAATTGATGGCTCCTACTTCCAAGCAAGTGTGTTTTGGCTTTGTCTTTGATTTACATGGTGCTTGGACTGTAGCAGCAACAACAAAATAATTCCATACCTTGACTTAAAAATGAAGGCCATCTGTTTCTCCCCCTTTGATTTAGAGTATCTGTTTTTATATCAAAGCTAAAGCCTTTCTGAGCAGCTTCCTATTTGAAAGCACCAACTACCTGACCTATAAAAGGAGTTTTGTCTGACTGCAGGAATTGGCCCTGAGGTTGTTTACAGTACATGTTCAAGTTTTTCTTTTGAAATATAAATTGGAAAGAGAAGGGTGAAAAAACATATATGACATTATCTTGTTTTCCCTACTTCATTTTCTTCTGTCAAAGGATGTCTTTCCCCTTGTTTTGAGATTGCTGAGATGTTCGGACAGAAGGATTACCCTGCCATTAATAGTGAGCATCTTGGATTTGTAACATTTCACAACACAATCCACAGATCACTTGAGCCTGTGTATTTGGATTATAGCTGATTCAGTGCCACTGAAGCCAAATGACCGCTCCCCACATTAAATGGGGGTGTCCTTTTCATGGTTGTGTGCAGCCCCCGGGACCCTATGCAGAACCATTAGCACAGGCTTGGCTTCACCTTCCCCAGGTGGGATACCTGGAGGTCTCTGCCTACCTCAGCCTGTTGCCCAATCCCACCTGGGGAGGCATTGACAAGGTGATCAGGCCAGGTAGGGGGAGGGACCACCCTGCCCACACAATAGGGGGAGGAGCTTACCTGGGAATTGTCAGTTGGCTCCAGAGCTTCTCCCATCCTACCCAACCTCAGTTAAGACTTCTTTTGGAGGTTAACCTTTTTTCCACAGGTACATGGGTGCTGCTACATCAAGGTCACTGTTGAAGGGCCAGAAAGGAATTATCCTGCATTGGCAGGTTTGCCTTTCCCGTAGCAAAATGTCACAACTTTGGCGATATCAGGGCTTGGGCGGAATCCTTTAGTCTATCTTCCCTAAATGGAGGTGGGCGTGTAGCGGTGACCCACACCCTCTTTCTCTGGTTCTTTTTATATTCAGTGTTCTTCTTATATTCTTTCGATAGCCCCATCAAACAGGTCACCATTATTCTTATTCTACCGGTAGAGAACAGAGACAGAGAAAAAGTGAGTAGCTAAACCCTACACCCATAAATCCAGAACAGAAGTGGGATGAGCTCACATCTTCCAGCTTCATCTCCCTACTCATTTTGACCACAATGATGTTCAGGTGCCTGAAGTAATTGACACTTTGGGCAATCCTGCTCTAGCTGAAATAACAGCCAAGTGGTTGGGTGTAGAGCAACACCAAGCGAATAAAATGTACTCCTCACCGGGAGTTGAAAATCCTACAGTTTTTGCCTCTTGGAATGGCAAGAACAAGGGAGATGTCAAGGATGTGGAAGGCCACAACAGAAAGCTGGTGGAAAGCATTTGGATTGATAGGTCAAAAGTTAGCAGGCTATATATTGTTGCCTTCCGTATCCTTGGCATTCCCCCTTGCATTGTCTTTCAAAACAGGTATTAAAAACAGTGGGATAATCATGCTCTCAATGGAAGGTTCATCTGACGATATGAGGCAACTTCCCTACATTCCTCCCTCCAAATCAGCTCTCTCAAGTTGTCCTGAACTGGAAACATCTGGAGTGAATCAGCATCAGAATCCCTTGGTGGTGATGTGATGGCTTTGATTCTGCCTCTCTGAGGTCCAATGTTTTCTAACAGGTCTTCCTTCCACACTCCTACCAGCTAAAGCCATAATAGCTTAGGAAGACCTACATGGCTAATGCTCATATGAAAGAGAGAAGGCCTAGCTATAAATCAATAAAGGAAATGCAACAAAATGTCACAGTATGGTGTGCTCCTGTAAGGGTTCCTACCAGTCATGCCTTTCCCCAGAATGCTTCATTCCATTCCCCCTGCCTTTGCTTTTCCATCCTCTTCTCATACTGTCAGGCAGTATTCTGTGCCCACTGAGCATGCTCAGTCCTTATTGAGTTGTTGTGCTCTTCTCTCCACCTCTTAGGGCTTTCCCCGCCCAAATATTTTGTAGTTCTGTAAACCTCGGGGCTCCCCTAAGCCTGCTTATATCTCCCTCATATGCATGGATAGTGTAATTTTGGCTACATGAGGACCAGCACTTGGAGAACAGGTTTTCTGTTAGTATAGGATGTATCTTAGAAATGCATTGTGTGTATATGTGTGTGTCAGAGAGACAGAGAGTGAAGGAGATGCAGTCATGTCTCTGTTTCCTCCCCAAATGTCTTTCCTAATAGCTTTCAAATGTTGGCATCCCTAGGCCATGTACAGATGCAGCTCTGGACATGCCAGTGGCTTCATGGCACTCAAGGAGATAAGACAGTTTAGTTTAACACAACATGAATGATTCCAGCCTCCAGTCCCAATCAAAGAGATTTACAGCTGTTTTAAAAAGACAGTAATGTTGACTTGACTGGTGAAAAAATGCAGGAGGCAGCACTGAATACGAAGACGGGAAATTAATAAGTAAATAAATGCTGGGCTGTGAACATAATGCTTACCCAGTTAACTCCATTATTGTTATTTTTTGAGCATCATTTCTTTTGGGGACATTCACACAGCCTCTTAATTCTAAGGCATTTAAAGCTGCTGCGCTTTTGAAATGAATAGCTTATCCCCCCTTCCCAAAGAAACACCCATCTTGTCTAGTTAAAACAATTAACAGAACAGACAGTGAAAAAGACTGCCTCTGTCACTGTTTATAGCCATTTTAATACATGGTGGCTCAAACTGAAAATCTCCTATAGTCTCACTTTCTCCTGATGGGGCTTCTTTTGTTTTTGGTTGCTGTTTCAGTGTGAAAGTGCTGTTCCTGTATTAGCACCTTTCTCCACAGATTGTCCAGAAAAAAGCAATGCTCTGCAAGACCAGACCTTAAAGCATAACTTTTATGGCCACGATTAACAGCACAACTGATTTGTGCTTACTCAGAGGTAGACATCCCTGTGTTCAGTGGGGCTCCTCTCAGGACTGAAGCCTAAAATTCATTTCCCTTGTGAGCTGGTGTATTCCTTCCTCTGCCCTCCCCACCTGATAACCCAAAGAAGGGACATTAAAAACCCAGCCAATGCAATGCAGACGAAGTGACCATCTGCAATCCATAGCAAATAATTATCCGTTGCCTTCCTTGACTGAATTCCATGTGCCAGTGCAGACTGGTAGGAGGTGCACCTTCCGCTGTGAGTTGCTGGTGCATCTGCCTAGGGAGAGGAAGGAGGGGTCTGGGGGAAGCAGATCATGCCGATTCCTTCACTACAAGGCACACAACCTGCTGAGTAGACAGGTGCTGGCTGTGTCCATGGGCGATGGAAGCCTGGTTGTCCTAGTAGCTGACATCTATATCTAGATCTATCTGGATTTTTAAACTGATACAACATGAAGAATGTCACTCTTGGTTACTGTACAGCTGTATCTCATGGACATCCTTTAAGCACAATGCCTTGACCACGTCTCCCCTGCTTTCCTCAGCTGCTGTTAATGTGCTATTGTTGTGAAATCTTTTGGACCTCTATTGAGCCTCCAGAGCAAAGACCCCTGGCTACGGTTTGAAACTTTTTCAAATGCTGCATACTTGATTATCAGACTTCTGCACAACAACAAAAAACAAAAGTAAACTAAAACACAGCAATTCTTCTTGTGGCTGCTGTCTGCAATATTCATTCATACTGAAACAGGGAATATGTTGCTACAATATCAGAGATACGTCTGTCTGCACTGTGTGTGTGTGTGCGCAGTGCTTTTTTCTGGGAGAATACCCCTAAACATTTTGTGAATCTAGGTTTGGCCTCATTGAGGGGCAGTATTTCAATATGAGTAGGAAAATGAGAGTACCCCTAAACATTTTTAAAGAAAAAAAACACTGTATATATGTATCAGAACATCAACAACTCGAAGAAGATTTTCACAGAAAGCAAGTATCTTGGCAATGAAATAGAGGTGATCTCCCTTACTCCACTGTAAGCACAATTTCCCCAGTAAACTGATCTCTAGCTAACAGTAAAACATTTTTTTAAAAAACAAAACACTGACAAGGTGAAATTTCTCACAGCAGCACCGATTCCAGCTCACCTCCAACTGTTCTAAACTAGTTGGAGGTTGAACTGAGGAGAGAATTGAGAAGTGTCCAAAATAAAGCAGCAGGTCTCTGGGAACTACCACCTTCAAATTGTTTAAACCAACGAGGAAGCCTTTATAGGAAACAGGATGTATTACTTGACCTTTCCTGGCCTGTTGTTGTGGTTCCAGTTGCAGTGCCTCCTTCTCTTGCTCTAATTCTGTGGTGAAGTGTGAAAGTACAAACTCAGGCAGACAACAATCTGGAATTAAAATGGCTACAACTGTATTGATTGCAGATGTAGGTGGAACTTTGGCTGAGGCATTGGGTGTATATCCATTCCAGCCTCCTGCCAGAAGGCTGGAACTGCTTCTGGGTTGTGCCAAGGATTATGGCCTCCCCAACATCTACTGTGGTGGCCGTACTAAGGCAGCCTATGGGCCATCAGCCCATGCTGGCTTCTGGACAGGGACATCCACCAAGATCCCTTTAATAGGAGTCAGCATGTTAAAACATCAGGTGGTGACTCAATAATTCTGGGCACTCTTACTACTGAGCTGGAAGGAAACCGATTAGAAAATCAAGAAGTGAAGTCTGTCAGGCTGTGATTTCAACGGCAGGTGACACTACTAAGAGGGTTTCCATTCAGTCCCATTGATTTGCATTTCTGCAACCAGAAGGAACCTCTCAGTCAGCAAAAAAACTTCTAAGTCTGAAGAAATGGCATAATCATAGTTAGGCAAAGCATTTTGATTTATTTATTCTAAATTAATGGCAACAGCTAGAACAGGAGTCTTTCAATGGGTACAAGAAATATAACAAACATCTGCTGTAACCACAAAGGAAAGAGCAAGTGGCCTGCTCAAGCCCTGAGATCATCATCTTCATGACATGATAAAAATGACGCTGTTAAAAATAGTCTACATGGGGGCCTAATGAGAATAGCAAAAGGAACAAGGAGATCAGTAAAAGGAGGTTTACTGCTGGCTCCTGCTTTTACTGTTTTCCTCTAATGAGGTACAAATTGAGTAACTAGTGTTATGTGTCATGTCACAATGCATCACAGTCGGGTTGTGTTCTCCTCTCATGTCACCAAGAGTAACAGGAGATGACAGATACAATAAGACACTATCTGTCACTTTTGGAATTTTATTTATTTATTTCTTGTTTTTCTTGTTGATAAAGTTATAATGTTTACCAAACACAGTAATAGAGTCTCAGCAACTGGAAAGTGTGTGTGTGTGTGTGTGTGTGTGTGTGTAATCCTCAACAACAGAGAGACCGGGAGAAAGGTCAGAAGGTCAAAAGCAATAAGTGTTGCTCAGTCCTCAAGCAAATGAAGCGTCATTGAGTGATGGCAACAACATGGGAGGTGGGGTTAAATTGCACAGCCTGGATCTGAAGCAGTCTCCACTTAGAGATCTGCCACTAATCATAGCAGTCTCAGATATAGTCACATTATACACCACAGCCTCTTCTTGGTGAAATCAATAACACATTCTACCGAACGAGATGAAATACGGGTAATTTATTGGCATCATATTTTGGCTCCAATTTAAGTGAAAATTGCACCACAATCCAACACACACTTACTTAAAAGTATATTAAATTGAGAACTAGGCCTAATTCTCATGTATTGATGAAAATGTCTTATTAGAAAGTGTCATCCAATTTATAGCCTCTTTCCTGAATCTGAATGCCTAGAAAGTTGTGCTTCAGGAAATGTCTATGTAACCAAATTGTAGAATAATATGCCTGTTATGATAAAATTAAGTCCATAGTATCACCGTTTTCATGTCCAATTTCCAGAAAGTGAAATAACTGGGGGAAAGGAAGGGGGTGCTTAACCCTTTGGCCACTTGCTCACTTTCGTATTACAAATTGTCACCCCCCCACCCCACCCCGGCAGCATCCTCTACCCACCTGCTCCTGTGGAACTGCAAATATGGAAAAATAGAGGAGAGGAATGATCTGGAGTTGAGAAGTGGCTGGCAGCAAAAGGGTTAAGGAATATTCATCTATTATCTTTATATCCTTCCTAATTTCCCAAAGAAAATCAAGGTGGTTAACAATTCCAACCATCGCAAACATATTACGATATGTAGCAACCACACTCCAACCCCAATCATAAGATAAAAATGTTGACATAAGAAACCCATTCCAAATCCACCACAACTAATTCCAAACAGCCATTAGAAAGAAATTATTGGGATAAATAAGAAAAAGAAACTATTCAACTTAAGGACTTTTCAAACACCTACATTTTTACTTGCTGCCTAAAGTGCTGCAGCAATGGGACTCTTTCATACATTGGTTGCCACAGCGTGAGTGCCACTACTGTCAACACTCTATCCCCTGGGCTGGCCCTACCATTAGACAGATTGAGGCAACTGCCTCAAGCACTGATGCTTAGGTGAAGTAGTAGCATCTCCTAAGTAGCATCTCCTGGCCATTCTTCCTGAGTGCTACTCTGTTGTCATACATGCTCTCCTGGCCCCTCTATTATAGCTTGCTGCCTTAGGTGTGGAGGGTGCTATCCCATCATCCATGTTAACTACCAGTCAGTCAAGCTTCTGCATGTGGAACTGAGAGGGGGAGCCATTTTGTCCTTTACCTCAGGCAGCAAAATGTCTTGGGCTGGGCCTGCCTAGCCCCAATTACTGCAAGCCATGCCTCATGGAATCCTGTCCCTGCTACTTCTTTGACCCTGAGCACCTCTTCAGAAGTATTTTATTTTTTTGCTTATACAAAGGTTGGTCAGGATAACATTACCCACCACCTGACCATGTGATGTCTTGTTTGACCCTGACAAGCACACACCATTTATATACAGTTTTCAGCTGGGATATTGAACTGAATAACTCACCGCTGCCTGCAACTTCTCAAATATTCTACATACCCTCTAGATCCTAAAGCTGGAGGCTTCAGAAGGCAAGACACAGAGAGACACATCCATTGGGAGAAAATCCTTGCCTGACCCTGTTGGGTAGCCATAGGCTTCTAGCATGCTACATCAGAGGCGTAGAGGGCACAAACCAGAATGTGCCCCAAGACTGGATTTCTTAAAGGACACAATAAAATAGAAATACTCCTAACTTTAACAAGCTAACCCAAGAGGAAGTTTCCAGCTTCAAAAGAATAAGAGAAACACCCCTCAGGCTCGCTCCATTTTGGATACTTTCATTTCAGATAGGAATCCTTCCATCAGTGTGAGTGACCTGTGGTGTTTTTGCCGCAAAGCTCCAGCTAAAACTGGAAACACACATTTTCTTCACAAGCGAAGGAGGAGAAAACACAAACAGTATACTTCTTTTCCTTTGGGGAATAATGGATGATATAGCCCTTTAAAGAGAGAGAGAGTAAACAGCAGAAACTCTACTAAGGGCTGGAGAGTTGGTGAGTGAAGGCACAGGCTTTAGAAAAAGGTGGGGTGTAATTTATACCACCTCAGGAATTGCTCTGGGAGGCATCTTGCCTCAAAGGCAACTTCTGCTCAGCCATCTCCCTGCTTATGGGTGTGGAAGGTTTAGTAATTGCCAGCAGTAAATTACTAACATCCCCCAGTGATGCTGGCTCAGCTCATTTGGCCCATTCCTTGCTTCTTCACACATGCCTGCTTCAGGGAGGCAATAAAGAGGCAGCTGACAGCATTGGTTCCTAAGAGCCAGATCTCAACATCTATATATTCCAAATAGGGTTGTACAAGCGAGGTGCTAAAAGAAATTACTGGGGGTGGAAAGGCAATTTGTGCCTCTTCTTCAACCCCTCACTACTTCCTCCCTGCTTCCTCCTCCTCCTCCTATCTCACTGCATCCCCTATATCCTCCACAGCTAGGGATGGGGGAATAATTCAATTCAGTTTGCATTCAAAGGTGAATCTCCTGGTTTTTCACTTTCTGAAACAATATGAGAGCAAATACGTTCAAAATTCCCTTATCCAAAATTTGTGTTGCTTGATTCTGATGTGTGCATCAATTTAAAATGCATTCAAACATGTGTTTATTAGTAGAAAATTGCACTAAAATGCTGACGAATTTTCAAGATTTATTTTTTTAAAATAAAAAAACCATCACAAATTGCTGCAGAAAGGTAGTTAACTGAATTTAAGATTGGAAAGAAGAGAAACTGAGAGACCCAAAATTGCCAGATCTTACCAATCCCTATTTGCAACTCACGAACTCACTCCCTTTCTTCACTCGTCTCCTGACATTGATCTGGCAGAAACAAAGTGCCCAGCTGCTGAAACATGCTGCCAGGATTCCTGTATCTGCAGACAACCCAGCTGACATCTTTCAAGGGCTAGAGAACCTTTGGCTCTCCAGATGTGCAATTGTGCAAATGTTTATTTTAAAGTAAATAGTAGCCATGCAGTCCTTTGATCCAACTTGGGACCACAAGGGCGAGAGGGCGAGCTTTAACTCTTTGCCCTGCCAACACTGCAGTGCCAACCAAGATCACCCACCCACTGCCTGCAGTTTGTATCAGAAGGAAAGCTCCTACCTGGACAAATGGGAGTTTTCTTCCCCATGCAAACATCAGCTGCAGAGGCTCCCAATCTCATGGAAGGGACAAAAGCTTCAAAAAGCCCTCTTCTCCCTCCTGCAGTCTCAGTCTGGTTTGGGACAAAGTCTGCTATTTACTTTATACATTTTTTAAAAAAACAAACAAGCACGTATGCCATTAAGAATTGCATGAATAACCTCACGTCCAGTTTGGCCCCAAATTTGTGGCAAGTGAAAATCTCATAATTAAAAATGTTGCAGAGCCCAGGAACTACTCAGCAAAGTTCCTCGAAATAGGAGTGGAAGTGTTGCCTTGCCCACATCTTTGAATGTAGTCCTGGTGACCATTTTAATAGGCCTCTAATATACAACCCAGTTGTGAGGAAACTGAATCGTTTTTCAATAGCAACTAATAAATGCAATATCATATAAGTAACAGTTAACGCTTTTTATTTCACCAACCTTATTACACAAAGGGAAACTCGGGCAGAAATGTGCCAGATGTGCCCCCAAAGTCCTGTTTCCATATTCATATCAGTTTTCTATGGTTTACTGACAAAGCATTATTCCAGGCACAGAGTTCCATCTCCAAATCATATCCATTGCAGCTGCACCTGCACTCTTTTCTCTTGAGCATCTGGCTGTGAATAATAAAGTTGATCACCGAGTCCTCCCACTCAGTTATTGGCATCTCACTTTGCTGGGGTATTGCTGCAATACATCTTTAGAACAGATCCATGCTCTGAGACTTGTTAGAGTAATACATGCTGCCTGCTTTATAAGGAATTGGAATACACATGTGAGCCAGAGAGACGGGGTGGGGGAAACGGCAAACTTGATGCATGGCAAACCCACACGTAGCTCTTTTTCACTCAAGCACAAATATGGAAACAGATTTCGTTTAAACGCTGTGTGGAAGTTGTTCCAGCATCAGGAGAATATCTCTTAACATTATTTTTGCATGAATCTGTAACAAGTATAAAATCTTAACAGCATATTTATTCTTTCCCTCTGTGTGCCTGTTTTCTGTGCTGTTTCTCTGTTCTGTTATTGAAAGTGGGTAAAGAAATGCATTTCCTTTTCTGTCCCATTATGTACAGTGCTTCCACAATCAGTTTGGCCAAAGATTATTACTGGGTGGGCAGGGGAGAGGAATATATGCATGCTCAGTATGTAACTCTATCACATAGCCTTTGGTTGCTATCCAGATAATGTGTTCCATCAGGGGGAGGATTTTCACTTGCTCAGTGAAACTCTGCCCCCTCTGCTGCCCCCTGGGACCCCTACATCTGTTTTAGGGGTTCCCCCAACCCCTTGGAGTAGATTTGGAGAGGGTATGGAATGCACATGGGGAGAGGAGTGGGGCAGAAGCTCCGCTGTGCGCAAGGAAATTCTTGAGCTGATGGAACATGTTAGTTGGATACAATCCTTTAAGCCAATTATTTAAAGTATTACTTCTATCCAGCCAGAATCACAACATTACTTGAATGACTTGTTTGGGTTGATTGATTTCCCTCAAAATCAATTATTCAAAGATTCACACAAGTTTGATCTAAATATAGCCAAACCAGATAGAGAATTTAGTACGGATGCGTTGCTCTATTCCATGTGTAATTTATTTATTTTTTAAATTGCTGTTACAGTATTTCACTTAGTTTGATTGTCCATTAGCCCCCTTCCCACAACAGGTAAAGAAAAGGGCACTGTTAGTGTAGCAGCTTAAGCTGGGCAAATATACTCTTGGCTATAGTTGCAACGTTAGAATCCAGGATCAAGATTGGGTTCTATAGAATGACCAGATTGTGAACATGATCTTCCTTGACTTTCTTAGGCTGTGATGGAAAAGGAGAGAGAGATCTGAGTGTCATTGGCATACAGATAACATCAAATTCCAATCTTCTGAGCACTTCCATGTACATAGATGCAAAACCCTATACTGTATGTTACATTCCCTTCAGTGGGAGTTATTTATATAAAAGATTTGAATGAAGGCAACATTTGGCATTTTTCAAAATGGCAGGTATGATCATTGATCATAATCAAAGGTGTGTGTGTGTGTGTATTACAACAAAGAAGGAAAAAACCCACATTGTCAGCTGACATTAATGATTGAAATATACCATCTGTCCTTAGTTTGGTCTATGGCCTGCCTGTATGAATTTATATGTCCAAATAGGAATGCAAATGAGATGGTCAATTGGACTGTTTTTTTAGTTAGTTAGTTTTTTTAAAAAAAATATTTGTTTTTAATTACTGTAGGATGATAGTGTCACTAGATTGCATTAAATTCAACACTGCCAGTTACGGCATTAAATTTTCTATAAACCCCCCAATAATGACTTAAGAGATTCTACAGTCTTTAATGAGCAGGTTCTGGAAGAAGATTTGATGAAGGGAAGGGAGACATTTTGAGAATCTGTAAGATGAGGGCAAATAAGTCAGTTTAAGTCACTCAGTAGGAGAGGGAGCTCAGAGACAGGCTGGGTGATGATGATTGTTGCAATGTTTGTGAGGAAGGAAGGGTTAATATTTTCCACCTGTGAAACTTTGAGAAAAGCTTACTTTAAAGTGATGTCTAAATGGTACCTTACCCCTTGGCGACTGAGAAAAATCACAGGTCTTAGCTGTGGTTGCTGCCGGCAAAACTATGTCTTGAAAGACACCTATTTGCATATGTGGCTGAACTGCCCCAAAGTCATAACATACTGGTGTGAAATTCTAAGTATGGTCACAAGACTGGCTGGCTATAAATTACCCTTGAATGCTTCACATATTCAGCCTTGCCTCAGCTGATGAGGAATCAAAATGGTTTCTACCAAGGGAGGTCCCACTTCACCAGACTTTGGGAATTCTTCACTGTATGTAGAGAGGAATGATCCAGTACATATTATATACTTTTGAAAATATCCCTCACCCATTGCTGTTGAGTAAACTTAGCAATCATGGAACAAGATGACTGTGGTCTTGCAGACTGGTCAAAAAATTGGAAGCAGCGGATACCAGTAAATGGACAGTTCACCCAATGGAGGAAGTAAGCAGCAGGGTCTGTCAAAGACACGCGCTGAGACAAGTGCTATTTGATATATTCATAAATCTGGAGTTAAGTGACTAGTGAAGTGGCCAAGTTCTTAAAAGGTACCCAATTATGTAGCAAGGTGAAAAGCCAAATGGACTATAAAGAACTCCAATAGGATTCCCCACCCCCACCCCAAGATCCCAGCTGTATAGCAAAATGGCACACAAAGCCCAATCTAAGTAACAGTAATGATTAATTTAGGGGAGAACGACATATAAACAGATAGGATCTGAGATTATGTGGATTAACCTACAAAGAGAGCTTGGGATCATGGTGGGAGAGCTCAAGGAAACATCAAGTCAGCAGTGTGGCAGGGGTTTATAAAGGCAAGTTCAGTGCAAGCAATTATTAGGAAAGTGGTCGAAAATAAAATAGCCAGTATCCAATGCACATATCATATAAACTTATGGAATGTCTATATTTGGAATGCTGTGTACAGTTCTAGTTGCCCCAACTAAAAATGGATAGAGATGCCAAAAGGGTTGTTGTTGTTGTTGTTTAGTCGTTTAGTCGTGTCCGACTCTTCGTGACCCCCATGGACCAGAGCACACCAGGCACTCCTGTCTTCCACTGCCTCCCGCAGTTTAGTCAAACTCATGCTGGTAGCTTCGAGAACACTATCCAACCATCTCATCCTCCGTCGTCCCCTTCTCCCTGTGCCCTCCATCTTTCCCAACATCAGGGTCTTTTCCAGGGAGTCTTCTCTTCTCATGAGGTGGCCAATGTCTTGGAGCCTCAGGTTCATTATCTGTCCTTCCAGTGAGAACTCAGGGCTGATTTCCTTAAGAATGGAGAGGTTTGATCTTCTTGCAGTCCATGGGACTCTCAAGAGTCTCATCCAGCACCATAATTCAAAAGCACCAATTCTTCGACGATCAGCCTTCTTTATGGTCCAGCTCCCACTTCCATACATCACTACTGGGAAAACCATAGCTTTTACTATACGGACTTTTGTTGGCAAGGTGATGTCTCTGCTTTTTAAGATGCTGTCTAGGTTTCATAGAATCATAGAATCATAGAGTTGGAAGAGACCACAAGGGCCATCGAGTCCAACCCCCTGCCAAGCAGGAAACACCATCAGAGCACTCCTGACATACGGTTGTCAAGCCTCTGCTTAAAGACCTCCAAAGAAGGAGACTACACCACACTCCTTGGCAGCAAATTCCACTGTCGAACAGCTCTTACTGTCAGGACGTTCTTCCTAATGTTTAGGTGGAATCTTCTTTCTTGTAGTTTGGATCCATTGCTCCGTGTCCGCTTCTCTGGAGCAGCAGAAAACAACCTTTCTCCCTCCTCTATGTGACATCCTTTTATATATTTGAACATGGCTATCATATCACCCCTTAACCTCCTCTTCTCCTGGCTAAACATGCCCAGCTCCCTTAGCCGTTCCTCATAGGGCATCGTTTCCAGGCCTTTGACCATTTTGGTTGCCCTCCTCTGGACACGTTCCAGTTTGTCAGTGTCCTTCTTGAACTGTGGTGCCCAGAACTGGACACAGTACTCCAGGTGAGGTCTGACTAGAGCAGAATACCGTGGCACTATTACTTCCCTTGATCTAGATGCTATACTCCTATTGATGCAGCCCAGAATTGCATTGGCTTTTTTAGCTGCCGCGTCACACTGTTGTCATTGCTTTTCTCCAAATTGATTAAAAGGGTTAGCCAAATTGATTAAAGGGCTGGGACATCTATATGAGGAAAGCATTAGGGGCCTTTTTGTTTAGGAAAAATATGACTGGGGTTTAGAAAATTATGCATGGTGTGGTTAGAAGATGATTCAGAGCATTGGAACTCATTGAGATTGTTGGGAATAGGCTTAATAGGATGAAGAAAATAATGCACTTTTCCACACAATGCACCATTAATATATAGAATTTGCCACCACCCAATATGGTGATGATCATTAATCTAGATAGCTTTAAAAGGGGGAAGGCAAATTCATGGAGGATCAATAGCTATTAGGCATGATAGATAAATGAAGCCTTCAGGTTCAAACGCATGGTGCCTCTGAATGGAAGCTTCTGTAGAACTTCACAGAGATGCAGATTCCTTCAGTTGTGAAGCAGCAACTTACTTTATACTCCATGTTTGTGGCACTGAATGAATGGATTGTATGCTAATGGGGAAGAGGATATGGTCCACTGGATGAAACACTGTCTGACTGAAATTCACAGACAGATTTTCAAATGAACTCTATATATTTGTTCTAAGTCTACTTGCACCATCTGGCTACGGTGGTACTAGAGACTTTTACTTCCCTCCCCCTTCGGAATCGCCTTCTCTGTATCTCCCTGCCTCATTGACTTTCCACTTCTTTTCAAATCTCATCAGAAAATGCATCTTTTCTCCCTTGCCTATAGCTCTTAATTTCCCCTCTCCCTGCTATTATTTAACACTGTTAACAGTTGTATTTTGTTGTGTGTTGTAAATAATGAAGCATAAAATCTTCCATAAAGAATGAGCCACAAACTGTTAGGTTCAGGGATGCCCACATTTTTAAAGAAATAAGCAGGGATATTTTTTGGTGGTTTTTGTTCCAATTTTATCTAGGGGGAAATATATAAAGTTACCATCAGTCTCTTTTGCATGATTGGGCAACTCCTCACAGCATGCATAAAGCATGGGGATGTAGCATTGCGACCCTGCACCTAAACATAGTGTTGCCACCTGTCTGAAGCCACTTGAGAATCTGAAGGGGCAAATGAAGGGGCAAATCATATGTACATATAAAGAGCTTTATACTGAGTTAGGCTGCTGGTTCACGTAGCCTAGAATGGTCTCTACCTGTGACTTTCATTTCTGCCCCTTAGAATAGTCTTCTTCAGCCCTGCTGGCCAAGATCCATCAATAGGTAGTGCTAGTAGAGATTGAATCAGAGACCTTCCACTTGCAGAATCATAGAATTGTAGAGTTGGAAAAGATCCTGAGGATCATCTAGTCCAACCCTCTGCAATGCAGGAATAAGCAGCTGTCTGCTCCACCAATGAGCTATGGGCTTTCCTATGTAAACTTACATAGGGGATCCTATGGGGATCCTATGTAGTGATCCCCTTCATGGATCACTGCCTTGCTGTGGCGAAGGGGCTTGAATAACTCAGAGAAGCTATGAGCTATGCCATGCATGGACAGGTCATAGTGGAGAGTTTTGACCAAACGTGATCCACCTGGAGCAGGAACCAGCAAGCCACTCCAGTATCCCTGCCAAGAAAACTCCATGGACAAAGACAACAGGCATATAAAAGTTATGACGCTGGAAGATGAGCCCCTCGGGTTGGAAGGCGTCCAACATGCTACTGAAGAAGAGCGGAGGACAAGTACAAGTAGATTCAGAGCTGATGAAGCGGCTGGGCCAAAGCCGAAAGGACACTCAGCTGCGGATATGCCTGGAAGTGAAAGGAAAGTCCAATGCTGTAAAGAAAAATATTGCATAGGAACCTGGAATGTAAGAACCATGAACCTGGGTAAGTTGGATGTGGTCAAAAATGAGATGGCAAGAATAAATATTGACATCCTGGGCATCAGTGAACTAAAATGGACAGGAATGGGCGAATTCAGTTCGGATGACCATCATATCTACTACTGTGGGCAAGAATCCCGTAAAAGAAATGGAGTGGCCCTCATAGTCAACAAAAGAGTGGCAAAAGCTGTACTGGGATGCAATCTCAAAAATGACAGAATGATCTCGATACGAATCCAAGAGAGACTTTTTAACATCACAGTAATCCAAGTTTATGCACCAACTACTGGTGCTGAAGAAATGGAAATTGACCAGTTCTATGAAGACTTACAACACCTTATAGAAATGACACCAAAGAAGGATGTTCTTCTCATTATAGGGGATTGGAATGCTAAAGTAGGGAGTCAAGAGATAAAAGGAACAACTGGCACGTTTGGCCTTGGAGTTCAAAACGAAGCAGGGCAAAGGCTAATAGAGTTCTGCCAAGAGAACAAGCTGGTCATCACAAACACTCTTTTCCAACAACACAAGAGACGACTCTACACATGGACATCACCAGATGGGCAGCATCAAAATCAGATTGATTATATTCTCTGCAGCCAAAGATGGAGAAGCTCTATACAGTCAGCAAAAACAAGAACTGGAGCTGACTGTGGCTCAGATCATCAGCTTCTTATAGCAAAATTCAAGCTTAAACTGAAGAAAGTAGGAAAAACCACTGGGCCGGTAAGATACAATCTAAGTCAAATCCCTTATAAATACACAGTGGAAGTGAGGAACAGGTTTAAGGATTTAGATTTGGTGGACAGAGTGCCCGAAGAACTATGGATGGAGGCTCGTAACATTATACAGGAGGCAGCAACTAAAACCATCCCAATGAAAAGGAAATGCAAGAAAGCAAAGTGACTGTCCAACAAGGCCTTACAAATAGCGGGGGAGAGAAGGCAAGCAAAATGCGAGGGAGATAGTGAAAGATACAGGAAATTGAATGCAGATTTCCAAAAAATAGCAAGGAGAGACAAAAGGACCACAGCAAACTATGGCAAGTTCTTAAAGAAATGGGAGTGTCTGATCACCTCATCTATCTCCTGAGAAATCTCTATGTGGGACAAGAAGCTACAGTTAGAACTGGAAATGGAACAACTGACTGGTTCAAAATTGGGAAAGCAGTACGGCAAGGCTGTATATTGTTCCCCTGCTTATTTAACTTATATGCAGAATTCATCATGTGAAAGGCTGGGCTGGATGAATCCCAAGCCGGAATTAAGATCGCCGGAAGAAATATAAACAATCTCAGATATGCAGACGACACAACCTTGATGGCAGAAAGTGAGGAGGAATTAAAGAACCTTTTAATGAGGGTGAAAGAGGAGAGCGCAAAATATGGTCTGAAGCTCAACATCAAAAAAACGAAGTTCATGGCCACTGGGCCCATCACCTCCTGGCAAATAGAAGGGGAAGAAATGGAGGCAGTGAGAGATTTTACTTTCTTGGGCTCCATGATCACTGCAGATGGTGACAGCAGTCACGAAATTAAAAGACGCCTGCTCCTTGGGAGAAAGGCGATGGCAAACCTAGACAACGTCTTAAAAAGCAGAGACATCACCTTGCCAACAAAGATCCGTATAGTTAAAGCTATGGTTTTCCCAGTAGTGATGTATGGAAGTGAGAGCTGGACCATAAAGAAGGCTGATCGCTGAAAAATTGATGCTTTTGAATTATGGTGCTGGAGGAGACTCTTGAGAGTCCCATGGACTGCAAGAAGATTAAACCGATCCATTCTTAAGGAAATCAGCCCTGAGTGCTCACTGGAAGGACAGATCGTGAAGCTGAGGCTCCAATACTTTGGCCACCTCATGAGAAGAGAAGACTCCCTTGAAAAGACCCTGCTGTTGGGAAAGATGGAGGGCACAAGGAGAAGGGGACGACAGAGGATGAGATGGTTGGACAGTGTTCTCGAAGCTAATAACATGAGTTTGACCAAACTGCGGGAGGTAGTGGAAGACAGGAGTGCCTGGTGTGCTCTGATCCATGTGGTCACGAAGAGTTGGACACGACTAAATGTCTAAACAACAACAACAAAGCTAAGGCTACAGTTCTTTGCACACTAACCTTGGAAGTAGGTTGCTCTGAGTGCAATGAGACTTACGTCCAAGTAGACACATGTAGGATTGTACTCTTAGCCACACTTAAGTCCCACTGAAGTCAATGGGAAATGTTAATCATCACTAACTCAAGAAGTTCCTCTGATGGAGGGAGAAATGATTACCAGTAGGTGTGGTTGTCTCTCCACTAGGGGAAATCGATCACTGCAGAGGTCCCTGCTGCAGCCACCAGAAGCAAGTGGTTGAGAAGCGACCTGGAGGGTGCTGAAGTGGGGAATTACAGGAGTGGGTGCATGAATCTACCGGATCCCAATCTGATCTGCTGTAGCTGGAGGTGATACAGCAAAGAAGAACACCATCTACCCTTGTCAGCAGGAACTACCTGGCCCCTCTTAGGACTGCTCTGCCTGTCTGGATCCAACCATATGTTTTACTGCATGGGTGTTGTGTATGAAGCTGAAAAGATTCACACTCCAAACCTGAAGATCATCTGAGGTCAGTGAAGGTGAATGGCTTAAATTAGCCGAGCTCGCAAAGTGGGATGTTTGGTAATTTACTGCTCTTGCAGAGAAAGTGATAATGCCAAGTGATAGTATCACAGATCAGGAGAGAGCGAGCAGGAGGGAAGTTGCCTCTCAGGCAGAATACCTCTTGGTTGCATATCTTGCATACCACCCGCTTTGCTCAGAGCTGTGTCTACCGACACAAACCAGCCCCTGGGCACCTGCCTGCTGTTCTGTATACAAATACAATAAAGATTCTGATGTCAACAGAAAAACAAAGACCATTGATTTTGGAACTGGTAACAGTGGCCAGACCAGCTCTTGCAGTCCAATCCTCTACATGTTTACTAAAAAGTCATCTCACTGTGCTCAATTGGGTTACTTTCCAATAGGTGTGCAGAGGGGTGTAACCTCAGTCACTTCAATGCATTACAGGACACCCACATATTACACTTGTTATTCCAGCTTGAAGGTCTAACCCCAAAGGCAGCTGCGTGCATGGGGGGGGGGGCGGTTGACTTTGGTAGGAATGAAAAGGATTAGGATTTTGCTTTTTTTAAAAAAAACGGAATAAAGTCAACAGTGGGATTTCAAAGGCAGAATTGATTTCTGGGGGAATTTCTGAAAGGCAGCCTTTTGTTCTTCAAGAATTTTGGGGTTTTTCTAAAAAAGTCAACAACTTTCAGGGTGTCTTGGTTTTTTACTTATTGAAATATGGCAACTCTACCAAATCTCTATTTTGATGAAAACCACAAGGGTCAGGGATCATTTGGCAACACACCCTTACAATCCTCTGTTCCCTTTTGGCTTCCAAATTACCCCATATTTCCACCCTGTTCTCTAATAATACCACCTATTATAATAATACCACTTCTAACAATGCCACCATTCTGGCAAGGCTCCTGTGTGTTTAAGAGCTGTATGATGGGCAGAACTTGTCTTGCATTGGTATACCAGAACTTCTGATTAGTTGGGTGAGGGCAACAAGGTTTATTTTGCTCATGTGGCTTTGTGACAAGACGACGATTGCACTGCACACTCAGGTTCTAAGCTCTGAGTCAGAACAGTTTAATGTGTGAAGCAATGTTTGATTTCTCAATTACAATATGAGTAGAGTACAGAGTTTCAGAGGAGCAGTCTGAGCTTGTCCGAGTACTAATAAAGTGTACAACTTCAGCTGAAGAGGTACAGAAAGGAACATTAAATGAGCTCTTCCTCCTCCTGCTGGTCAGAGGGGTGAACTGTTGTTTGTCACCTTAAAAACAATTGTTTCCTTTTGTTTTTAGTATCTTATCTCGGTACAATATGCGTTTTACTGTTTGTGCTTGCTGTATGTGTAGTGGTAGCTGAATGTTAAATATTTCTTCAAAAACTTTAAAAGAGCACAAAGCTCTAAGAAAGACTGTAATAGCTAACGTGAGTTTACCTGGCATAATACACTATATACTAATATAATAAGTCACTTCAGAGTGTTCTTGGGCTCATGTCTTGCTTGCAGGATTCCCATTGGCATCTAGTTGTTCATTGTGAGAAGAGAATGTTGGACTAGATGGACTTATGGTCTGGTCCAGCACAATTAAAATAATGCAAGCCTACAGCATTCCAAGACCTGGTATTTGATGTAACAAAAGGAAAACGTGTGTTCCTTAATCCAGACAATTCCGTGTGAAATGCAACAATTCAAAGCTTATGTTCTCTTCGTTGTACATTTTTAAAGGCAATAAAATTTCCAAACTAATTTCTGCCAAATATAAACTTCAAAGATCTTACATGTGATTTGCATGACAGAAAGCAGCACACATGGTGCAGATACGGTGAGGTTATGCATTTGAATGTACAGTGGTACCTCTAGTTACGAGCTTAATTCGTTCCAGAGGTCTGTTCTTAACCTGAAACTGTTCTTAACTAGAGGCATGCTTTTCCTAATGGGGCCTCTTGCTGCCACTGTGCTGCCGTTCTCATCCTGGGGCAAAGTTCTCAACTCGAGGTAACTCTTCCAGGTTAGCGGAGTTTGTAACTCGAGGTGCCACTGTACTTGCTGAGTGATTTGTGTTTTCCAAACCTCAGTGCTGTTCTATAGAACATGTCTGTAAAACTCAGCTGCATGGAAGGAAAATGTCTCATGACTTCAATTAACACTTAAAGCTCAGATTTTCAAAATAAAGTTTTCAAATTCATTTGCAGGCATTTCTGTTTTGACATGTTGTGGTTTTGTATGTAACATGGACAAAGGAACTAATAGCAAAAATCCCCAACTGATTAACCCAGTTGTCAGCTGCACAAATACACACAACATACAGTTTAAACAAACTTGCGTTCCTTATGGAGACCAAATTGAGTGTCATCTTTTCAAACAGTGCCTTAACAAAACAGCATTCACACATGGATTTTGGTCATCCGCTCCTGACCAGACAGGTATTTGGACTGATGACAAAGAGCAAACATCACCCATCTTCCATTGCCAGCCCCCTGAGCCATCTTCACACCCATTCTCAAAGAAATCAATATCTAATTTCCCTTGAGTATCTTAAAGGTCACAGAAATATTTATTGATGTTAGTGATATCTTTACCCTGATCTTACTTGAGCTATTCTGGGGTCAAGAGTGGAATTGGAGGCCTCAAATTCATAGTCACAGCAGGGTTAAAATAAGCAAAGCAAGGAGCACGGATATGTGCTTTCCATGTTTAGTCTAAATGAAGGAGAGAAACCCTGAGGGAGGTCACATTGACTCAGTCACAGAATCAGTGACATGGTCACACAACACAATTCAAAACAAAAACAGGGCTGATATTATTCTGGGAAAATATGTGATGAGCAGGTCACTATGGAAGACTCAATCTTCATGCACCCCAAGGGTTTGCACATTATAAGGGTAGGCACTCATGTTTGATTGTTTTGGAATTAGGAAGCCATTTTGTGGAAACAGAGAACCTCTAATGTTTTGCATTATTGTTGTTGGCATATGATTGTGGTTTGTTTGTTTTAACTAATAGATAACTGTCTATATTAGAGACTTTCAGGTCCACAAGGATGGACTACAAGTATTCAGAAATATCATACCAGTGCATCTGGCTTCAAACTCTGTCACTTTGTATTTACCCATAATTACTTCAGTTTTGGGTAGTACATGTATTCCCATGGCTGCACATTACTCCAGCACCTTCATCATTGACCGGGAACAATGCTTGCCCAGTTCCTTACCCCCCAACCCCCTTTTTTTTCTTCTATCCAAGACACACTGATGACATCTCTATCATCTGTACTCAGACAGAAATGCTTGTGTAGTTCCACCAAAACTGCAAGAACATTCATCCCACCATCAACCTCAGCCTAGACCACCCCACACAAAAAGTTCATTTTCTCGATGCTACTGTGCAACTCTGCAATGGACATTTAAACATCACCTTATATAGTAAACTCACTGACTTCTACACATATTTACATTCTCCCAGCTTCCACAAAGAACACAACACAAAAACCACTGTCCGTCTACAGCTGAGCCTTATAATACAACCACCTCTGTCAAGACAGAGACTCAAAAACAAACAAAATACATCTGACATTCCTCTGACAACAATATGGACCCAACAAACTAAAAAAAAAAAAAAAGGAGACCAACAAGGCCACCTATAATCCACAACCTATCCTGGACAATGATACTTCCTTCTAACAGGGCTTGGGTGGCCTGCCTGTGCTTGCCTAAAACAGCCCCTGACTAAAACAGCAACAACACAATAGCACATGGTAACAGAGATCAGCTCTGTGGCAGATCCAGATGCCAACTCTGTCTCCACATTTACTTGTATGTAACACTTTTATAGGACCTAATGATGTCATATGCAACATCATTGGTTCATTCCCCTGGTCATCTTCCAATATGATTCGTACCATAATCTACCAATAATGCCCTTCTGCATTCTACATAGGACAAGCAGGCCAGTCTCTGTGCAAAAGAGTAAATACACATACTTTTGTTGTCAGAAATTGCAAAAAGGGAAATCCAGCCTCTTAGGGCACTTTTCAAGCAACCTTAACATGGACGTAAGTGAACAAGGAAACTTCAAAGGAAGACTGCAATTTGAAACGGCTGAATTACAATTTGTCAGGTGGTTCAGTGCAATCACTTGTGGATTGAAACAGAAAAATGGATTTTTATATCAACAGTACATGCGTTAATTGGTTTACCAATACCAGGATGTCTGTGTTATCAAACACATGTATTTTAGTGACTGGTCACTAAATCTATAGATTTCTGCTTTTCCTTTCCTTCTAATTTCATTGTTTACATGCACATCCCCTCCTCAGCTTGTACACAAGTGCCAGCAACTCATGAAAACTTTTCATGCATCTGATCATGAAAGCTTATGCCATAATAAATTTATTAGTCTTTAAGGGGTTACAAGGTTCTTGGTTTTTTCCCCTGGCAGGGCTTCACTTGTGTCTAGTTATGGTAGCTGCATAAGTTTTATTTATTTACCTTATTTATAGTCTACCCTTCACCACATGGCCCCAGGGTAAAGATAAATCACATAAAAATCATAAAATGGACAACAAACACTATAAAATATCACAATAATAAAACACACAATCCACCATACTCAAGTTACTTCAGAGGTTGTTGACTCCAACTGTTGCAGTAGCTTGCAAGCCATGAAGCAGACTTAGAGAAAACTAAATATTCTTTCCATGCCATTCTCAAGTCCTCCTCTGGTGCACCTGTGAGGAGATTGGAAACTTCTTCCTCCATTTTAGATTAAGTTGTGACTAATCTTAAATGGATGTGAATCTCCCAAACTCCTCCTCATGGCTGCTTTGGAGGAGGCAAGAATGCATGAGCCCAAAGCCTTGTAAACCATGGGCCAGAACAATGGTTTAGCATTATATGTGATTGCAGCCATACCAAGAGCAGACTTTTCAACTGCTCTGTTTTTCTTTCATAGTAATGTAATCTATTCAGCATAGATAGGTAATAAATATCTCCTGCCTCGTGGTGAAGAGTTTAAGGACTGAGTGATCAACATAATATTTAAATCTGGCATTCAGAAGTGCCATTTTAAGCAAGACACACTTGATGGATTAAGACAGTAACCCAAAGGAACACTGGTTAGTGTTGTGTTCCCATCTTTGGCACTGATCCTTCTTCCCCACAGACAAATGCAAAACCTTGCTAGAACTCAGCATGTTCACATTCAAAATACCTGCCAAATTATATTTTATAACTGTACAGGTTTTCCCCTATGTGGCAACTGACAATTAGCTCCATTCACTCAGAGGAGGGAACTGCAGCCAGATGGTTTAAGTAACTTACCACGCTTTCATTTATTGTTCCTTCAGCTGGTTAAACTTTGATTAGCGAAGACCTAAACTGGAGACTGCAATACTTCACTATGTATTATATCACTATGTCCAATACTTCAACATGTCTGGTCAAATGCTGAAGAGATGGTATTATGTGTGTGTAATGCACATCCCAAATTATAATAAAAACACTTTAATATAATATTAATTTTAAGAAACTATCTCATTGCGTATCCTGAAAATACACTTCTCTGGGCTGAAGCCTATATATGCTATCAGTGCTAAGTTCTAAAACATTTAATAAAAGATGAGTATCCCCCCCCCCCTCCTGACTATGGCCTTCATGGTATCCTTTATGTGCACATTTTGTGGGATAAATGTTGCTAGTGGAATACTAGTTGCTAGCCTTATACATGAAATTACTCACATAGATATTCGCACAGATGCAGAAGTCTTCTGACACTTTCTGCTTGTGTGGTGGCACCTCAGTAAAACCACTTCTTACTGTTGTAGCAGAGTTTTCACCCCAGAGGCAGAGGACAAGAACGGTAAAAGGTAAAGGTAAAGGTACCCCTGCCCGTACGGGCCAGTCGTGTCCGATTCTAGGGTTGTGTGCTCATCTCACTTAAGAGGCCGGGAGCCGGCACCGTCCGAAGACACTTCCGGGTCACGTGGCCAGCGTGACAAAGCTGCAGCTGGTGAGCCAGCACCAGCGCTGCACACGGAAACGCCGTTTACCTTCCCGCTATAAAGCGGTACCTATTTATCTACTTGCACTTAGGGGTGCTTTCGAACTGCTAGGTGGGCAGGAGCTGGGACTGAAAGATGGGAGCTCACCCCGCTGCGGGGATTCGAACCGCCGACCATACGATTGGCAAGTCCTAGGCACTGAGGTTTTACCCAAAGCACCACCTGCGTTGTAGCAGAGTTTTCCCCCCAGAGGCAGAGGACAAGAACAGTAGTCATAGTCAAATTCCTCAGTCAAGAACTTCTTTATTGCTCTACTGGTTGCACAAGCATTTCTGTTCCGAATATATACAAACTACAGTGGTACCTCTGGTTAAGAACTTAATTCCCTCCAGAGGTCCGTTCTTAAACTGAAACTGTTCTTACCCTGAGGTACCACTTTAGCTAATGGGGCTCCCTGCTGCTGCCATGGAATTTCTGTTCTCATCCTGAAGCAAAGTTCTTAACCCAAGGTACTACTTCTGGGTTAGCGGAGTCTGTAACCTGAAGCGTTTGTAACCCGAGGTACCACTTTATTTACATTACATCTGTATCTCTGCAGCATGGTATAAACTCAGAAAGAGAGAGAGAGCCTTCCTCATGCAGAAACTGCAGCCTGCAACTTCCTCCCTTTATTTGCCCCTCCAGCTGACACCAAATCAAGCCTGGAGTGCCACTCCCACACACTAAAGAAAATTCTGGAACCCTCTTTAAGACTTAAAGGAACTTTTATCAGTTTCTTAAAGAATGTTTCCCCATCATCTTCTCTAAGATTGTTAAAGCTAGGTTTCCTTTTCAGACCTTTGTGTTCACCCCCCATGACAGGGCAGATCACCAGCCCCACTCCTGCTAGTGGCCTAATGCACAAGGGTTAGGGAAAACTAGATGTTAATTGCAAACCTGAAACTAATGTCACATGTCTGGATTTTATTTTATTGTTTGGCTGCAAAGCAATTCTAATCTGCTTAACATTTTAAAATCTCAATGTGCTGAAGAAAAATGACACAAAACCATAAAACAGTATAATGAAAACAAGGATACAACATAAAATCAGTAAAGCAGTATTATGAAAACAGGAATTCAGAAATAACAGGGTCAGGGAAACCTAACAACAACAAGAAGAAGTCTTCACAAGCAACTAATAGGTTATGTTTCATGCATGAAAGAGGGATCTGCAGCCCACAGCATGGGGACAGTGGCAGAGAATGCCCATGATCAGGTCAACACCCTCTGGTATTCTGTAGGGTGCAGTGCCACAAGTAAAATTTCCCTATTTAAAATTAAAATAGAGACTTCCGGGTTGGCGCCATCGCCGAATGGCGGACTCCCTCCGAGCTCCGGAGGGAGCCTGCTCGGCAGGGGTTGGGTCCTCCCGCGCCGGCGACGCGGGGACCCTCAAAAACCATGGGCGCTGAAACCCATGGACATGGTGACTCGGCTGGCACCTTTTTAAGCCCCCCCGACCTGCGAAGGAGCCTTTTTAAAGGCTACGGAACGGGTGGCAGGGGGGGGGGTGGTGCTTTGAGTACTCCGCTTCCCCTGCCGAGCAAAGCCGCATGCCATTCGACGGAGAGCGCTGACTTCTTCCATTGGAAATTCGGACTCAAAGTATAACCCGTGAGTAATTGGAACTTGGATTAAAAAGGACTAAATTTATAAAAAATTTGGAACGAGCGGGGAGGGCGTAAAAAGGAAGTCAGCCCCCCTGTTGTAGAGGAGCTAAAGCAAAGGACTTAACATCTAAGATCGAGCGCAACCCTATTTTGAAAAAGTTATTAAATTTCGCGATGGAAAATTATAAGACTGTGCTGGAGGAGAATAGTGGAAGTGAATCAAAAAGCAACCCCCCCACGGAACCTGGGAGCGTCTTAGTTAGAGCGCCCGGAGAAGACAAGGAGAGGTTTTGACAGCTGTCAAAGAGCTGTCAAAGCAGAAGAACAAAAAAGAACTTTGTTGCAAGGACTTTACCGGTTACATTTGTTATAATTTGGATTTAGAATGTTTAAAACAAGGAATACTAAGTTACTATGATTGCTGGTTGTGATCTGGAAGGGAACTGAGTTATTGCAATCCACCTAGAGGAGCTGAGGGATATTACAAGTTGTCAGCATTGAATTTGAACAGAACTCTTTATCTCCTGGGAAACTGCAGAAATGGAACACTATTTTGGCTACAGAGGCTCATACATGCAAAGCAGACAATAGACTTATCTATTGAAAAATGGAAGGGACTTGGCATCATGTTTGGTTCCTGAATAACAGAGCCTTTGCAGAGGAATTTAGAGACTTTTTGAATTGGAACATTTGTGCAGGAAAATAAGAAAAGAAAAGGAGGGGAAAAAGAGGAGACAGATCAACAAGAACAACAAGAACAATTAACAACTGGACAAAGTTGGAAGCGGGAACATTTGGAACATCTAGACTTGAAAAAGTATAAAGAAGTAAAATTGGAGTTTCACTCCCAAGTATATAAAAGTCTGGATGGAAAAAATGGGCCTTTTTGAGATAGACTCCTTCCAAGATTGGATATATAAAATTAAAAAAGACTGGTAAAGGACTATGGTTTAAAAAAAAATGTGGGAGCTCCAGGAAGACATCAGATTCGAGAAATATTGGGGATGCAACCGGGGAAAGGGGGAGGGAAATTTGGAATCCAAAGGTTGTAAAACTATATTTTATCTTATTATATTTTAATCTATTATGTATTTTAAAGGGGAGAACGCGTGGAAGGGACTAAGTCGATTTTAGGAGGTGGGCAAATATTTTTAAAATTGGGATAATGACAATAAGTCTAAAATTTGGGATAAGAAATTGCTGAACTTATTTGTAAGAATTGGAATGCAAGAGGGGGAGGGGAGGGGAAGTCTTGGAAAGATGATATGGAAAATAAGATTCTAAATTGGGATGCTTTGTTTTTTATATTGTTATAATTGGAAATGCCTAATAAATATTATTAAATATTATTAAAAAAAATAAAATAAAATAAAAATAGCTGCCAAAGGGGACCTAATCACGAATGGGCCCATGGCATGCAATGAGAGTGAGATTAACTCTTTCTCTACATGCCACAATACCAGTTACAATTGCTCCCCCCCCCCATGTTTCTCTAGGAAGAAACCATGCACTGGAACTGCTAAAAGTTCCCCTCAGGAGAATGGCAGCTTCAAGATGGAGAGAGATTTTAGCAAGGCCACAACATAATGGTAGGGTTGCCTTATTTCAAAAAAGTTGTTAAGCTTTTTGGGTCAAAGCTTTTTAGGGTTTTTGTTGTTGTTTTTGCAAAACCTCCCCCAAAAATTGGATTTTAAGGAAATTTGTCAAAAAATCAACACTTCCAACATGGGTGGCAATGACTAGGGGTTTCTGAAAATTCCACTTGGATGCTATTTCTGACGTACAAATCACAAATATGTCCAGGAAAGTCCTACATTTGTTGAAAGCCGCCCAGAGTGGCTGGGGAAGCCCAGCTAGATGGGTGGGGTATAAACAAACAAACAAACAAACAAATAAAATAAATAAAAATAATAATTACATAATGGGAAAAGGTTAAACCTCCACATGGTGCAATTCCAGTCCTAACACTGTTTCACTGTTGTTATTTAAATAATTTTAAAAGATATGCGAAATGTAACCAGACATGTGATTTGAATCCCAGCAACATTCTAAATCTCAGAAATCTAACCACATTTCACATTCTTGGCATTCAGTTATCATGATTCTCACTCTTACAGTTATTTGGTTTGGCTATAGGAGGTCCAGATTCTATCATACCCATGTTCAGTTGTAATCTTTATTGGTTGGCTTGGGCAGAACATAATTTCTCAGTGTCGCTGGGTGGCTGTGAGACTAAATGAGACCATCTTAAAGGGTCAGGGGACTGCGCTATAGCAATTATTTGTTATTGATTTGTTTCTGCAGCTGTTTTAGATGCAGTTCTCCTTTCACAATCTACACCACAGAGTAAAAACACACATCGAAATCTCCCAGCTGATGTTGCTAATAAGTGCATCGGAGAAGCTATTATATTTTATGCTCTCTCTATCTAGTGGCAATCAGCTTCTCTTGACCTACTTTTCAAATCTCCTGTTGGAATGTTCCGAAATATTGACATGCACATCCTCGCTCACCCCTTCACATTTTACTAAAGGCCCACATTTCACATTACGACAGCAAGTTCTGCCACACCTGGCTCTTTTTTAAAATAAATCAATCAATCTGAGCAACACTTGATTTGCAGATGTCGCAGCTCTTCTGAGTCTTCCAGCATCATCCTAGACAAACTGTTCTTCATTGGACAGCAGTAAGCCATCTTTTCATTTTGCAGAAATCTCCTGAAAACAATCTGACTGTGAGAAAAGCCACCATTTCCTGCCAGCTAGAAGAGCCCTCTTTCCAGTAATTGCAGAAGCCATTAAGGAAAGGGAGGGGAGGGGAGAGGAGGGGGGTGGGAGCAGGGAAGCAAGACACAAAAGGGAATAAATACTGTACATAGCCTGCAGCACTTTCCCTCCCACACATATGATTCACTGTTGTTCCCTGCCTCACATGGGAAAACGTTGTCCTGCTGAAAACATACCTTACAGGCAGCTCTGCCTCAGAGACCTCACATATGCATATTGATAACATGCACTTTGTAATGCCTAGAGTTGTTTTTAATGAGGCATGCTGAAATGTACCAACAACTTTCTCTCTTCCCCTTCTGCGTGGCGCAGATGATTTTTTTACGTGTGTTTCCTGGTGGTCCCCTGTCCCTTGTGAGTATGCTAAAAGATGGCAAAGAGAAAAATTCTGAAGGGTCAAAATGGGGCAAGTCCAGCTTCTTTGAACACTTCAGAGTAGGCCTTCTCTTGCCTGATCACTTGCAGAGAAGACCAGGGCCCCCTTTGACACCCCTGTGCATTCATGAAGATTTGTGCTCATGGTGACATTGGAAAGGTTATAGCAATCCCCTCTATCGGTGCCATTTGCACCTGCATCCAGTCAATGCGTGGCCCTTTGCTTCCTCGTGAAACCCTATAACTTTCTATATTATTATTATTATTATTATTGACACCCATTTGACTGGGTTGCCCCAGCCACTCTAGGTTGCCTCCAGGAAAATATAAAAACACCATAAAACACCAAACCTCAAAAACTTCCCTATACAGGGCTGCCTTCAGATGTCTTCTAAAAGCTGTAGAGTTATTTATCTCCTTGACATCTGATGGGAGGGTGTTCCACAGGGAGGGCACCATTACCGGGGAGGCCTCTGCCTGGTTCCCTGTAGTTTCACTTCTTGCAGTGAGGGAACTGCCAGAAGGCTGGACCTCAGTGTCTGGGCTGAATGATGGGGGTTGGAGATGCTCCTTCAGGTCTACTGGGTCGAGCCCTTTAGGGCTTTCAAGGTCAGCAGCAACACTCTGAATTGTGCTCAGAAGCATACAGGGAGGCAATGTGTTATATATTCTGTTTCTGGTTCTTTTTTGTTCTGCTTCTGTTGTGCTATAGCACAGGAACGCCCCTCCAGCCAGAGAAGGACTAATAAAGGAGAATAATGTGTGGGCTTGTACAGTATAAGTCCACCACTAACGTTGTGTCAACAGCATGTTGCAGAATATGTCAAAAGGGCCCCTGAAAGATAGAGCACAGAATTTGGATGTTTGATTTAAAACAACAACAGCAAGCCACCATCACACCATACATGTAAAGCTCTTTAAACAGTCATGGCTTCCCCCAGAGAATTCTGGATTAGACCAATTCATGGTGGACAAGGCTCTCATAGACTGCTAGCTGTGGTGGCTACATTCTCCCTCCAATGTCAGAGGCAGAGTGCATCTGAATGCCAGTTGCTGGGAATCACAAGTGAGGAGGGTGAAGCTGTGCTTGTGTCCTGCTTGCGGGCTTCCCACAGATACCTGGTTGGCCACTGTGAGAAAAGGATGGTGGACGAGACGAGTCATTGGCCTTCTCCAGCAGACGCTTCTTGACTTCTTACTGAAGTCACAGGGTTTGTAAGGGAAAGTGATCCCCAACACTCACCTTTTCCTTTGCAGAATCAACCACCATAGCATTCAAATGGTAGTACAGGTAAAACACATGCCCCTTGCCACAGGTAAAGTTTATTTACACGCATATTTCTATAATGGGTGTGAATCAGAATCAGACACAAGTAGGCTGGCCAGATGCAAATGAAGAACCTTGAAAGGTCTGTAAGAAGGGGGGATTTTAGCTGGTGTAACTTGTACATCCGCCTACAGCCGCTGAGATGCTCCCTTCCATGCAACTATAATAGGTGCAGGAACTCTGTTCTTTTAGCCATCTGGCCACCCAATTCCTACCTTTTATGCAAAGGATCATTCAAGTTTAATGAACACCTGATATTCTGCTCAAATGAATAATAAAATTTGAACTACATTATTTCATTAGTTAATAAATCTAATGTTTATCTTTCTTGCTTCAGGCGGTTCGCGTTCCGTATAGAGTCCTTTTTATGACCTGCACATACATATGTTATTAAAGATAATGCAGATCTTCAGACTTTCATAAAATAAAATTATGGGAGCAGTATTTGATACCACAAGGTTTCGTTTATATCCCTGTACATACCATTTACATTCAGACTTCAATGAGCTAATCAGAAACAGTCCCTTTATTTGGCAAATTTCTACCCTGATCCAGGAAAACAACCCTGAAAGATCAAGGGATTAATACTAAAGGTCATTGATGGAAACAGGTGAGGCTGGCCTGCGGCCCTCCAGATGTGGCAAACTACAGTTCCCATCAGTCTCAGCTGGCATGACCAACCCTGTCTGTAATGGTGTGTATTTTGGTAAGAGGCTTATACTTCCTGGGACTAGGACCCTAACACTGACAGCACCCATGGGACTGTAGAAGAAGAAGAAGAGTTTGGATTTGATATCCCGCTTTATCACTACCCGAAGGAGTCTCAAAGCGGCTAACATTCTCCTTTCCCTTCCTCCCCCAGAACAAACACTCTGTGAGGTGAGTGGGGCTGAGAGACTTCAGAGAAGTGTGACTAGCCCAAGCAGCTGCATGTGGAGGAGCGGAGACGCGAACCCGGTTCCCCTGATTACAAGTCTACCGCTCTTAACCACTACACCACACTGGCTAGTCCGATTTTAAAACTAGAGATGCATGTAACCTCCAATAAAGCCATTATATTTTTGAGCCAACAGATCAGTGAATTCTGAAAAAGAAACAGTTTGTCGTAGGAAGAAATGCCAAAAGCACCAGTGCCTGCCCAACAGTAGTAGATCTCAAGCTCTAATGCTGATCATGTATGCACCAGCCTCTTGAAGAAAATGGATCTGTAATAAAAAAACATTTTTTTTTATTTAAAAGTGAAAACAGAAAAAGACAGTCAGTGACAGCAGAACCAGATAGGTGTGGAATAGCAAGGTGTTTCAGAAGAGCTCTTCTGAACAATATTGGAGTTAAAACATGTCAACAAAATTTAATAAGGAAACCTTTTACTTGCTAAACTAGGAGGTTTTTAAAATGCTTGAAAGAAAAGGCAGATGAATAAAATGCAGCCCAATATAATAAACATGAAATACTTTGCTTCTGAGATTTCCGCATCAAAAAGCCAGCGGGTGGCAATGGAAAAATCATGTTAATCACTGGGATTTGTCTGTGACCTTCCAGCACACCAAATATAAACACCGAATCATAGTAAATGTCAAATATTACGGGAACCTCCGTGGCAGAGTAGCCATCTGTGATAGCCTGGAGGCATTAGAGAAGAAAGGAACTGTCAATGATTTCCTCTGCTGTTTCAAGATTTCCATCAAGGAGGCTCAATAAGGACAGGAAGGAACATAAGAGGCAGGAATAAAGAACCCATATCCCTCCAGACATCACTGAATTCCAACTCGCATCCCCCTTGGTCATGCTGGCTGAGGCTGATGGGAATTGTAGTCCTGCAACACCTTGAGAGTTGCATGTTAGTCACCCCGATTTGCTCATTTATTCATCTACTTTAAATATATACTCTTATGAAACTGCTGGTCATTACAATAATCCTGTTCTTATCTGTTTACAATTCATCTGTAAATATTCAACGAACCATTTCCATTCTTTTATAAAAAGTTTGTTATCTTGACTTCTTATTCTTCTGGTAAGATTTGCCACTTCTGCATATTCTGTAAATTTTTGTATTCATTCATCTTTTGCTGGGACTTCTGCTTCTTTCCATTTTAGGGCAAGTAACATTCTTGCCTCTGTAGTTGCATATCTGAATAAGTTCCGATACAGTTTGGCTAGTTCTGTCCCTATAATCCCCAAAGGAAAGCTTCTGGGTTTGTTTGTTTTACAAACATTATTTTAAACATCCTCTTCAATTCATTACATATCATTTCCCAGTAAGTTTTAACCTTACTACAAGACCACCACATATGATAAAAAGAACCTTCTTTCTCTTTCCATTTCCAACACTTATTTGATTTAGATTTATACATTTTTGCCAATTTACTCAGTGTTAGATACCAGCGATATATCATTTTCAGACAATTTTCTCTTAGACCATAGCATGCTGTAAATTTTATTTCCATATTCCACAATCATTTGCATGTTTCCATGTCTATATTATGACCAATGTCTATTGCCCAATGTATCACTGAGTATTTTATCTGCTCATCCTTTGTCTCCCATTCCAATAATATTTTATACATTTTATGCATTACATTCCAACAGGTCTCTCCCCAGTTGTGATATTTGTTCCCCAAACCCTCACATCCTATCTTTCTTAAATGCTTCATTCAAATGATGATATGATATTGTATTCATGTTGTTAATTTTCCTGATAATTTCTTAAATTGTTTTAATTCACACTCTCTTCCTTATTGTTTTAATAAATTTCTATAAGTTGTCCACTCTTCTATCATACAAACTGTCATTAAACTTTAGCATGGTCTTTTGACTGCAAGGCTTTGACAGCCAGGGGAAAAGAAGCTGAATGGTTTTGTTTTGTTTTGTTGCATTTATTGTATTAAGGTCAGTCATGTGTTCTACAGTGAACAAAGATTCATGCCTTGAGCTGCCTCTGAAGCTGCCATGCCAACTGCAAAAAAGGAAGAAAATGTTATATGTGGCTTAAAAAAAAATACACAGAAAGATGGAAAGCATAGGTAAGCAGGCACTGTAGGGTGAATCTGTGCCAGAGGTAAAATACATACACAAATAAATTCTAGTAACAAATACCAGGATGTGCACATGTGACTTTTGGGCATCATTATAAAACTATACCCTGAGATGACAAGCTATTCTGGGAACAATCTGTGCCTGAACTATATGCAGCTTGCACAACAAATCTTGCCTCCTCATGACAGAGGAGTGTGAACTGAAGGATGGAGTGGTAGATGACACTCAGAGCAAAGTTTTTGCATTCAGCAATTTGTACTAGAAGTGGACAATTGAGCTTGTTGCAGAATGATAGACAGAAAGCAACCTGAGCTTCAGATCCTTGGAAGCATGTGCCATTGCTGTGTCGTTTCCATGGCAGTGGACCAGAGTCTGGTCAGAGATAATAATAATAATAATAATAATAATAATAATAATAATAATAATAATAATAATAATTTATTTCTACCTTGCCCCTCTGGCTGGGTTTCCCCAGCCACTCTGGGCGGCTTTCAACAGAACATTAAAAACAGAATAAATCTTCAAACATTAAAGACTTCCCTAAATTAGGCTGCCTTCAGATGTCTTCTAAAAGTCATATAGTTGTTTATTTGATTGACATCTGATGGGAGGGCGTTCCACAGGGTGGGTGCCACTACTGAGAAAGCCCTCTGCCTTTTTCCCTGGTACCTCACTTCTCACAGTGAGAGAACCGCCAGAAGGCCCTCAGTGCTGGACCTCAGTGCCCAGGCAGAACGATGGGGGTGGAGATGCTCCTTCAGGTATACTGGGCTAAGGCTGTTTAGGGCTTTTCAAGGTCAGCACCAACACTTTGAATTGTGCTCAGAAACGTACTGGGAGCCAATGTAGGTCTTTCAGGACCGGTGTTATATGGTCTCGGCGGCCACTCTGTGTCACAAGTCTAGCTGCCGCATTCTGGATTAGTTGTAGTTTCCGGGTCACCTTCAAAGGTAGTCCAATGCAGAGCGCATTGCAGTAATCTAAGCAGGAGATAACTAGAGCATGCACCACTCTGGTGTGACAGTCCGCTGGCAGGTAGGGCCTCAGCCTGCGTACCAGATGGAGCTGGTAGACAGTTGCTCTGGACACAGAATTGACCTATGCCTCCATGGACAGCTGTGAGTCCAAAATGACTCCCAAGCTGCACACCTGGTTCTTCAAAGGCACAGTTACCCCACTGAGGACCAGGGAGTCATCCACACCTGCCCACCTCCTGTCCCCCTAAAACAGTATTTCTCTCTTATCAGGATTCAGCCTCAATCTGTTAGCCGTCATCCATCCTCCAACCACCTCCAGGCACTCACACAGGTTCCTATTTAAAAGATAGGCAGAGCTGGGTATCTTCTGTATACTGATGAAGAGACCCTGTGATGTGAGATGACACAGAGACTGCAGCTGCTATGGGCAAATTGGACATGTGGAATGACACGCCTTCCCATCTGCCCTTGCTGTTTATCTGGCCACAGGATACCCAATATCTGGGTACCTTTTCTCATATTTAGCATGGCCACTTACACACTACCAAAAAGGGGGTTGGGCTCACCAAATATAGAGGACAAAATGGACTGTTTCTTACAATATCACTATGGAAAAAATTAGTACCGCTTTCCCAGTCAGTACGAAGACACAGGTAGTGTCTGCATAGTTTGAAATAATCAACATTGGCTCATGAACCTTCTAGGTGAAAAAAAGTAACCGATTCAACCATAAGGTGGCACAGTATAGTTGTCATTTCAGGTGAGCATAAGTGAAATGATTCTCTCTCAGCTGAAATTGTTCACATTGCACAGGAGACTTTGATGGAGTTTCACAAAGCTGCCTTGTTTTCCCCTCTTGTGCATTGGTTTGTTTTTTTTAATCTCATTCCTATTGCGACTGTCTATGCCTCCTGCTGTTCATTCTCCTGCCCATCTAGCCTTAGTGTCTTTTTTACTCTCAGTGTACTAAGGAGGGTTGTGGGATAGTTGCTGTAGGATTGACAGGTTTTCCCCAAACCACACCCCCCAAGCTTGCAGCAATGTTGATCTGAAACACTTTCTCATGTAAAAATGTTTTAAAATGTCTTGAAATTTTAAAATGCTCTGTATCCATACCTGTAAGTTTGGAGCAGCTACACAAACTGGAAGATACAATGGGCCAGAACAATACCTGGGCACTAAGATATATTAACAATATTCTGAGGAAAACTTGAGTGGGAAGCATGTTCATCAGCTTAGTCAATTGGTATCCTTTAAAATTCCCACAGTGGCAGTGCTGGATGCCTCCGGGAAACTTGAAAGCAGCATTTCAGCACAGGAGCATTCTTCCCTCTTGTGGTTTCCAGAAACTGGTATTTGAAAGCATTACCGGTACTTATTCCAACCATGGATGCGGAACATAAGCATTATGGCTAGTTGCCATTGATCTCCCTTACCTCCATGAATTTTCCTGATCTTAAAACCAACTCTGCTTTACCAAGATGTCTGCAAATGTGATATGAAGACTGGCAACATTAACCCTGCCTTATGGGAATCGCTTGCAGATGATTGCAGTACCTGGAGACAGTCAGGTTGCGTATCCATAGGTGTGACCAGATGAGGAATGACTGTTGGGAGGAGGGCAGAGAGAAGAAACACCATGGTGCACCTGTAGCAGCAAAACCGGATGCCTTCATCTGCCCCACCTGCAATAAAACATGTCTCTCCTGCATTGGTCACTACAGCCACAGCTGGTGCTGTAACTCTCTAGCAGTTTGACTTTATCCCCAAAAGCACTCTCTTCCATTGTCTCCCAAGACAGATGAATGCCAACCAACCTTTTAAAGCCATCTTGTTTGGTAGCCATCACGTTGCATTGGTGGTCAGCAAGCTGCATAGATTACTTGCTGTTTCACAATTCAGAACTCGAGAATCTCAGTGTTCAAGTTGCAGGAGAATTCAGAATGCTGGCACAGCTTCTGGTCAGCATAATGGCCACAGTGTCTACAATAGGGTTGATTTCAAGCATTTGGTGACACATAGAGAGGCATGCATACCAGAACATGGTTCAACATGATGCCCCCATCTCTTCTAATTTCAGCACTGAACATGCCATCTGCATGGCATGCCAGCCCAATAACTGGAAACTAAAAGTTCCTGCATTGAAATACAACTGAATGACGATGTGCACTGCACAAAAAAGACTTGATTTGAAAAGAGATTGAATCCACTTACACTTACAGTCTTACAGTCTAGATGTGCAATTGAATCTCTTGGCAATTTTTCGAATCCTAAGAAGGAACCGTGTGTGCTTCCTACCCTTTGGCTGGGGAAAGGAAGAAGCGTTTCAGAAGGGTGTACTAAATCCTTTTTTTACTGATTTAAGTCTCCCATCTACCCAAGCTGCTATTGGTTCAGCTGTGGAAAAAAGACAAATGCAATAAAGGGACATTTTGTTTTTTCCTGAGCAGGGCTAATACCAGCTTCAAGCAGGGAGAGATTGTGATTGGGAAAGGGATTCGAAGGGAAGAATTAGTTTAAGCACCCCTCATTCAGCACCCTTTTAATTTTTAAGAAAAGTCATAAGATCTGGTACCGGATTTCCCACATCACGTTTATTTTGTCCTCGAGTATCTTTGTATTTATGTACTGCTGTCAGCTTTGTTTATGTCATACACAAACATACAGCAGGATAATCTCAAATGAAACAATTTGCACACTTTTATCTTCCGCTGCAAGGGAAACCAAGTAAATTGCTAAAACACTGAGCACTGGACACTAGATTTAAGCCTACATCCCAAGGTGCCTGGTTTCTTTAATGAACAAAAATAATTGGCCAGCCACCATGCCATTAATTAGTACCCCAGTGCATTTCATTCTTGCCATCTTAATGTATTTTTCAGGTTCCGCTGGATACCATTAAATTATCCTTTCAAAAGAAAATTAAAACTCCATTTTCAATGGATTATTATGACTATGTATCATAAGCCAGGTGACATCTTCTACTGAGATAATTACTCATTCTCCAAAGAGGTTAGAGCAAATCATAGCCATCCTGGGACCATGAGCTCATCTTCATGTCTGTCTTTCTAATTAGCAACACAAACAGCTCCTCACCTCTCCAGCCTCCCATGAGATCCACTTGCTAACAGAGTGGAAGAAACATTCCGTAAACACACAAGCTGGATTCTTCACAATGGCTATCAATTCATTTAGTTGGGAACAACATTTCTATTGATTGCTGTGAATCTTGTTTCCATAAGTAGGTCTATATTTTATTAAAGCTACAAGAACTACAGAGTAATTCTGGGGGGACCACATACTAGAGTAGGAATGAACAACATGAGGCCCTCTAGAAGTTGTTGGATTCCATTTCCCATCAGCCCCACTCAATGTGGCCAATGATCAAAGAGAATAGAAGTTGTAGTCCAGAAATATCTGGAGGGCTACAGGTTGTCCGCCTCTGCTATATGAGAGAAAAACCACCACTAACCCCAGTTAAAGAAACCAAGGATTGCACTTTAAGTTGTGTTCATTCTGGAACTCTAAAGCACATTTTTCCCCTCAAAGAATTCTGGCCACTGTAGTTTACCCCTCACAGAATTACAGTCCCCAGCAGCCCTTAACAAACAGTCTGTGAGCACCAATAGTCAGCATGGATTTCTGAAAAATAAGTCATGTCAGACTAACCTGATCTCATTTTTTGACAGAATTACAACCCTGGTAGATGAAGGGAACGCAGTGGATGCAGCCTACCTTGATTTCAGCAAGGCATTTGACAAGGTGCCCCATGATATTCTTGTAAAGAAGCTGGTAAAATGCGGACTTGACTATGCTACCACTCAGTGGATTTGTAACTGGCTGACTGACCGAACCCAAAGAGTGCTCATCAATGGTTCCTCTTCATCCTGCAGAAGAGTGACTAGTGGTGTGCCACAGGGTTCTGTCTTGGGCCCAGTCTTATTCAACATCTTTATCAACGACTTGGATGATGGACTCAAGGGCATCCTGATCAAATTTGCAGATGACACCAAACTGGGAGGGGTGGCTAACACCCCAGAGGACAGGATCTCACTTCAAAACAACCTTGACAGATTAGAGAACTGGGCCAAAACAAACAAGATGAATTTTAACAGGGAGAAATGTAAAGTATTGCACTTGGGCAAAAAAAATGAGAGGCACAAATACAAGATGGGTGACACCTGGCTTGAGAGCAGTGCATGTGAAAAGGATCTAGGAGTCTTGGTTGACCACAAACTTGACATGAGCCAACAGTGTGACGCGGCAGCTAAAAAAGCCAATGCAATTCTGGGCTGCATCAATAGGAGTATAGCATCTAGATCAAGGGAAGTAATAGTGCCACTGTATTCTGCTCTGGTCAGACCTCACCTGGAGTACTGTGTCCAGTTCTGGGCACCACAGTTCAAGAAGGACACTGACAAATTGGAACGTGTCCAGAGGAGGGCAACCAGAATGGTCAAAGGCCTGGAAACGATGCCTTATGAGGAACGGCTAAGGGAGGTGGGCATGTTTAGCCTGGAGAAGAGGAGGTTAAGGGGTGATATGATAGCCATGTTCAAATATATAAAAGGATGTCACATAGAGGAGGGAGAAAGGTTGTTTTCTGCTGCTCCAGAGAAGCGGACACAGAGCAATGGATCCAAACTACAAGAAAGAAGATTCCACCTAAACATTAGGAAGAACGTCCTGACAGTAAGAGCTGTTCGACAGTGGAATTTGCTGCCCAGGAATGTGGTGGAGTCTCCTTCTTTGGAGGTCTTTAAGCAGAGGCTTGACAACCATATGTCAGGAGTGCTCTGATGGTGTTTCCTGCTTGGCAGGGGGTTGGACTCGATGGCCCTTGTGATCTCTTCCAACTCTATGATTCTAAACTACAGTGCCCAGAATTGTTTGATGAAAAGAACAGGCTTCAAATAGGCTTTTAAGATATTGTGTGTGCACAGCCACATTGCTGGTGAACAACATGCATATCTTTCATAAAACCTGTAGGAAACAATCTGAAATGACTACGCATTCCTGTAGGTGACCTTGATCATGTTTGCAATGGGTTGTCCCTCCCCATTCAAGGGCTGTGTGAGTTACCATGTGGTACAGGTGGTGGTGGGAGAGAATTATATACAAACACAAACTGCACATGAAGAATGTTAAGGAATGGTGGAGCTGTGCCTCTTGTCATCTGTGGTGTCACAGGCACTCTCCAAGACCACTACAGCAATCTCAATGGCAATGAAGGCTAGGAATCTCATTTTAACTTAACACCCATGCCAGGTTTTGCATGGATGCCTGGAAAATGAGATTTCCCAATATCTAACAGCACAACTAGAGGGGAAAGGGTATCCTGTCCCTGAAAGTGTTACAAGCGCATCATCATTTCCTACAAAAGGAAGAAGAAAAAATAATACTGGTGCTGCTGACAACTGGAATCTTTCCACACAAGGAGAAATGTATCTGCGGCATCCATTTCTAAGGGTAGCTTGAGGACTTGATTACTTTGAGGGATGTGCCTAGATGGACTCTTTGACCTCCTCCTTCCCTTGTGGTCAGCTGTCCCCCCATTTCTGTTTTAGGCATTTTTTTCAGATATAAAAGGTTGTAAGCCACAGAGCAACATGCTCAGATTTGAGTCTGGAGGCTACAGAAGCTTTCCTCTTGTCCCCTAGCAGTGTGTGCCAGTCAGTAAACTTGAACTGTTCTGGACAGCTGTGTAGAGAGTGAGAAATCATAAGTGCTTTGGAAAACATTCGTCCTTGCTTGTAGGTCTCCTGTTTGTGATGCAGCTGGTCCAAATTAGCTCTGAGAAGATGTTGTGCAGCTGTTTCTCTGAAGCATCACCACCAGGCAAATGGCATCACAGCCCAACGTTTTCCTGATCTCTGTAACTTGTTTTATCCCTACCCTGTCATGTTTCATCTCTATACACATTAAGTCTTTATTTTAAAGTGTTGTCCCTGGGCATGTGCTCAGAAGTTTACAGGGACAACTTACCACACCATGAAATGCCCTTCTCCCTCCCACTTTCCAGTTGGCCCCTAAAGAGTTGCCAAGAGAAGTTTCTTGTTTCTTGTAGCAACTTAGTGTTTTCCTGTCTTTTCTCCATACGAAAGGTTCACCCTTTGGGAACAGATGATTCCATCCAAGTTCAAGGCCAGCTTCTGCAGGGAATGATGGCTATGCCCCGTTGACATATATGAAAAATGTGTTTCCTTGTCATTGATGCTGTTAGGATTTTATGCTAGCTAGAATTTACTTGCACAAAATAAACAACTTGCCAAGGAATATATAAGAAGAACCATTTTTTTCCAGTCTCAGGATAGGGTGCTGTTTGGTGCCCAGGAAACATGCCTCCATTTTTAGATCAAGGGCTGGTGCTAAACTGGTGTTTGGAGGCAGTGGTGGGAGGGATGTGGGTTATTAAAGTGAAGCTGAATTCTGAAAAGAAAGTTGTGTTACATATTCCAAGTTCTTCCAGACTGGATTACTCCAATGCACTATATACTGCCCTCAGAGAGGACTTGGAAACTTCAACTGGTCCCAAATGCAGCAGCCAGATTACTGGCTGGGGTTTCATTTACAACTCATATAACTCCTGTTTTAAACTAGTTGTATTGAATGCCAGTTTGTTTCTGTTTAAGCCCTAAATGACTTAGGCCCCGACTATCTGAAAAACAACTTCCTTTCCTACAGGCCGACTCTCAGGTGTTAAGACCAACAGAGGGGGGCCCCCTTGGTAATTCCACCACCCTCAGAGGTTCAGGGAGTGGCAGCCTGGGAGAGGACATTTTCTGTGGCAACCCCTAAATTGTGGAATTCCCTTCCAACAGAAGTGTGTCTGGCAATTTCACTGTGCAGTTTCCACCATATGTTGAAGACACACCTCTTTATGTGGGATTTTGACATCTCAGAGATACAGGTAACCCTCCATTTTAGGAGTGATTGATATGTGCACACACACACGCGCGCACACACACACACAGTGCCAAACCCAGAAACGTAATAAAATATGTCATTAAATGGGTGGGGCGGGAACAGGGCAGAGCAGGAAGGAAACAGGATGGAATGGGGTGTTACAATGGCACACAATTTCATGCAAGAGCACAATAACTTGGAATGCAAGCCCCATGCAAATAAGGGGTTGCCTATAATTTGTTTTAAACGGTTTTAATATTGCATTTTTAAATTGCTGAAACCTGCCCAGGGACCCAGTATTATAATGATCACAATCATTGTATCTTAACCTTTAAAAACAGGGGCATGAACAGCATACACATACACCCTCAATTTGATTTCTTGGAATAAGGCATGACCTGATGTTGTTGCTGTAACATCTAATTCACCACTCAGATGAGCACTTTCTCATCCAAATACAGAGAGTCCTCAGTTAAGCATCTCCAAGGTCACAAGACTGGAAATGATGCAAATCCTGGATAGAGCAGAGTAGACTTATGATCTGAATTAACAAAGGATTTTTGAGAAAACCAAATGAACCTTGAGTAAGCCTCACCTCCACAGATTAACAAAAGTGACCCTTTTGACAAATAGCAGTTCACATAACATGCACAGAATAGCTGGACTTCACTGAAGCATAAAGAGAAAAGGGGGCACATGCCTTATATGTACAACAATGGTACAATATTTAAACATTCGATAAATTCATGTTCCCCCAAGAGATGCAGGTTGTAACACAGTAGAATTAAGGACCTACAAATCCCACTGATTTCTCTGAGGTATTAACTGAGCTTAGCTGTGCAACAGATCGAAGACCACTGAGAAGGCACAATGAAAAGGCAAATAAATATTTGGAGAGTGGATAACCTTCCTTGTGGACAACTGCAATAGGAAGGATAGTATCGAAAGCAGACTTGAGATGATCCCTGAGATGACATGGAAGAAACTGTGCACTCAAAATACAATAATGCAGGGTCATCTCAGTAAAATGGTAGGTAGCAAGTTTATGACAGAGAAGAGTGGTTTTCCTAGGATACCTTAATTCAACATTCATCTATCTGGTGCAATCCAGATATTTTGGACTATACTGACTATCACCAAAGGGATGAGACCCATCAGCTACCCTTACCTGGTTTAGCCAGCCAGTCGAAGCTATTTCCCGGGGTGTGGCTGCTGTTACATGCTGACTGCTTCTAGGAGCCACAGGTAGAGCTGAGTGCATGGTGGGAACAAACAATGGCGGAGAGGGCTCCAGAGGGACTATCCCTCCCCTAGTGTCCAAACAACTCACTTGGCAATCAGAGGTCTGACTTCACTCATTGGAAAATGTAAATTTTACCTTTGTACAGCAGGTCAGTTTCTACACATACCCACACAACCCTATGTATCCTCTCTAGACAATCAAGGGGCATTATCAGAGTCCAAGGGCACATTCCAGCCAGGAAGGCAACACACAATCCCCAGGCCTGAGGTTCACCCATCCCTGCCTTAAAGAGCCTAAAGTTTCTGTCACGAACCCCTTTGGAATATTATTCCAACCCACAACCTGCAACTATTCATTCCTTATCAAAATGACATTTATTCATCATGACACCTAATTGTCAGCGTTCATATCTGATCTCTTTATAACATTTTAAATGCATTTCAAGAAGAAAATGCAGGGATGAATCAAAACAGACAATAGTTTATTTACAAGACATAACCATAAAGAATACAGCAGAAGAGAAGAGGAACAAGATAAAACTCTATTGTTGACAGTAGGACATCTTAAGTAGATTATTCCAAATGTTACACATTTTGATTTATAATACTATTATCACATCAGTTCTGATAAGGTTGAATGAACTTGTAATAATTTTTTTTAATGGCCATATGTTTAGTATGTTTACTAGTTTAGCCCTTATCATTGGTCCTACAAGTGATAGATTATCCTTCGTGCAGCTCTTAATAGGCTTTTATAAATTGGATTCTGGATATGCATCTGAGATTTCAGAATGAAATATTTTGTGACATCGCATTTTATTTATTACAGCTTTCCACATTCAGGATGAAGATTCTTTTGACCCTCCAGTTGCGGAGGGACACGAGTGAGAAGCAGAAGACAATGTTCCCCCTACTTAATCCACATGCTCCCAAAACTAGCAAAGGAAATTGGCATGCTTACTCCAAACAGATAACATTCCAAGTAATATTGCTGCCTTTTGTACCAAACATTTCAATTGAAACATATGCAAATGATTATGGCAATTAACTTTGTAGGGAATTGCTGTATATGAACGGCAAAAAATAAAAACAAGAACATTACAAAGGTGATGTTCATGCTGCCATTTCTGCCAGTACCACACTAGAAAGTGTGTGTACAACTATACACAATCTATTCTTTCCCCCCCACACAGCAAAGTCCTTAGGGTACTTTCAGCATCCAAATTTCAAATTATTTGGAGGATTTTTTATTTTAAGGCAGAAAAGCTAGGAGAAAGGCAGCTGTGAGTATAAAGCATCTCTTTCAGAATAATTTCTATGACTTCATGCTGGCCTGGTATGGTACACAAAGTGGGATAAACTATCAGGTCTTTCTGTTGATGAGGGTATGTGAAGCTGTAGCAGTCTCTAAATGATTTGCTTTGCATCTAGTGCTTGCTATGAACAACATGGCAACAACACTATCTCAAATATAAGACATGTTACATCAGTTTGTAAGACATCTTAATAAGCCACTGAAATAAACCTATCACAGTCAGTGAGTTAACAAAATGTAAATTATAAACATGCATTGATGAAACATTACCAAAATACAAAGTTAAAGCAAAAGGCTTAGGAGGGAAAGTACAGTCATGTATTTATGAAGTGGAGCTTCAGTGTATAACCAAAGAGTAACTGTTACACCAGTGCAAAACATGTTGAGAAATGCAACCAAGGACACTTGTGAAGTTCACATCACTAGTGAAATGAAAATTCTGTATCTACTTCCAGGATTCTATATTACATTGGCTGAGGAATCTTTCTGACTTTTAAGGTTGTGAAAGACACCGAGGGTTCACATATTGAGCATTGGCAAGAGAGTTATTGTAAACTTTGAAATTACAGAGATTCCACCTGGAAATGGTGACTAAAAAGGTATTGTTTTGATCTCTCTCTTGAAGAAGATAAGGAAAAGCGTTCTACGTCAAAATCACATGACACTTGATCTTGAACCAGTAATTTGCTCTTGAGTAATGAGCTCTGATGTTGTCCACAGAACTTCCCTAGACATTTTCATTGAGAGTTCCGTGCACATCTCTTTCTGTTTGCTGAGGTGCTGCACCACAGATGAATGGAACAGCTCTAGGTGTGCATTGGGACACACATGGACATCTTGATTGGGGTAATGATTCATTGCCGCATCTATTCAGGTATAAACGTAATTGTACACTACCTTATGACCACCAAATGGCTTGCAATGCTTACAAAATACACAGTAGTTCATTTTCTAAGAACAAAAGAAGAGTCTGCTGGATCAGGCCAATGACCCATGTGGTCCAGCATCCTGCTCTCACCAGACTGTTTAGCTGCCTATGGGAAGCCATCAAGAGGGATCTGAGTGCAGCAGCGCTCATCAGGGCATTAGTATCTTTCTTCATATGGTCTCCCTTTGGCAGACCTGGTGAATTTTACTGCACAAATTGATGTCTTTTTACTCAGAAGTTCCACTAAACCCAACAAGGCTTACTCCTTAGGAAGTAACTTGGTTTGCTTAGGATCACAGCCCTAGTTGGATTTCTTTGTTTTGGCTTTGCTATACGCTCAGTTCTTTCCTTTTTTGTGCTTCACACTGGGCAATTTTGTTAGATGGGTGTTGCTTCTTCTATGGAGGAAGAAGTGTATATTTCTTTTATCACGTCGTGTTTCTTGTGCATAATATTATCTATGTACTTCTCTCTACTTAGAAATATTCACCCTTAGTATAGTATTCTTTTTCTACAAGACCAGGTGTTCTCAGGGTGGTTCTGTACATTCACCACATTTCACCACCAAAAACCTTAATAGGAATGGATGAGTTCCATACAAAGAACCTCAGCTATAGCAAATTTCAGTTCTGGCTACATTCAGAAAAAGTGTAAACGTTACTCCTTTTTGACCAAAAGCATTTGAAGTTTATAAAAGGCAAACTCACCGTTCAGCAGCACAACATCACACAAAGTTGTAAGCTATTCCATGCTCTGGCTTCTTGATGCACTGAAAATTCACAGTTGCTATTTAACTGTTTCATTGATATTATAACTGCATGGAGATCATGCAACAATTGCACACATCTCTGTTGACAATGGCTTTCTGGCCTATGTACACTGAGTGCAAGCAGTGGAACAGACATGTCTGCGACTGTCACACGTGGAAATCTACATGCAGTTTGCCTGGATGTAGAGCTTTTTATATAGGAAATGCATTGTGTTTGACGCAGCTCTAAAACAAATCTTTTTAGCGACAGAGTATTCAAAGCAAAGCATCAGTCACCAAAGCATTTCCCAGCAGTATTTTAAATAATTATGAAAAGCCTACTTGTTATGCTTTTTTTTTTTTAAAAAAAAATCACATTGTGAGCAAAATAGTTACACAATTTTAACATTTCAGTTATATAAAATTGGCACAGTAACATTTTATTTGTTTGAATAAGTGCACTGAAAACAGAACAGCCTTCAACTTCTTTTTGATACCTGCGTATTTTTATTTGACATGATCCACCCAAAGTTAACCACTGTTAAGTCCCACTGATGTCACTGGGAAAGTTAAGCTGTGTATAAATGTCTCCTGGTAAAAGTATCTGGAAATCACAGGGCTTAACTTTGGCTGGAATGCACACATTATAAGACGGCATATAATACAGACTTATTTTGTTCATTGTATGTCTTTAACAGTTCCGGCAATAGTATGTCATGAGAACGTTTTTGTGGAAGGACAACTCAATGTGGGGGACATTTTAAAGATTATGAGTCAAAAGGAGAGGACTTCCTTTTTTGTGGAAGTATAAAATGTATGAATATGTAGTAGATATAAAATAGCAAATGGCAATTCTTGTTTTTTTGTTCTGTTTTGTTTAAATGTCTTCTCCCCAAATGTAGCATGGAAGGATTAAAAATAACAGGAGGACTAGAAGAAAGGGAGGAATGAGGCTTTTGCAAGCATTTGTTGTATCCTGCATGTTGGCTCTGCTTTCACTGAACCTGCCATAGACTTTGTCATTAAAATTCTAATCAGGATTGACAACAGCCAATTAAGTGTCAGAAGAACAATCTGATAGACACTTCTTTCTGTGTCTATAGGCATCTTTTGATAAGTTTCATCTGTCAATCTGATTGACAAAGATTGCTATTTCCTGCTCATAACTGCTTGCGTTAAAACCAATGCCTCTTTCAAAATTCACTCAGAAAGCAGAGAGGGAATAAAAGGATTCCCTTATGGCTATTGCCAAAAGGACATTTATGAATTTGGAATAATCTATGAGGATCCCTCAACATAGTTAGCTGCTACCATGTCAACAGAATGGGAGTCTGGTCTGATTCACTGCTGCCATTTTCCTACAATTTTATGATGTCGCAGGTGGCTAATTTACAACAAATCTGTCTCTTTTATGGGTGGAAGGCTATCTGTGGGCCTGCTAGTAGACTGTTCCCTGCTTTCAGTGCTCCTTGCTAGTCATACAGATGATAGCACCTCATTGGTTGGGTCTCTACCCTTCTTATCATCACCCCTCTCAAGGTCAATGACGTGGACCATTCCAGGCTTCAGAAGCAAATCATCAGTCTCCACCTGGCTCCTGGTGTCTTCAACTTCTATGTATTTCCCTTTGGACTGCTGGCTCGTTTTAGTAAACGCTTCTTTGAGCCGCTGTTTGAATTCAGCATCAGGACAGTAGACATATTCATAAAGGGCGCCTGCAAGAACTGCTCCTATAATTGGTCCCACCCAATATATCTGTACAAAACAGGGAGAAAGAAACATACATTAAAGCATGGATTGGGAGTCACGTTTCAAAGAAATGTCAAGAGTCCAATAAGGAAGTTGGATGTTACCAAGGTTAGCATAGTTGGTGCTTCCCTAACTTGGTGCTGCAGGAAATCTTAACAACCTACTCAGTTTAGCAGGGCTTGGATGTGTCAATGGCACATCAGAGGCTTTGCTGGCACAGTATGTGAACACATGTGTTCAGCCAAGCCACATGAACAGATGTTTTATAAATACCTGGAATGCTGTGTCTTTTATAGGCATAGAAGCACATACAGACACAGAATGATAAACTCACAGCCAAGAACCTTAATTAGGCTGACTGAAGAATAGCTAGTATTCTCTTGAATTCTAATTGGATGGTGCTTTGTCATTTGTATCAGCAATGCCTTTGTTCATGAATCAATCAGCATAAAATAGCTTTGGATGAAACTAAATCAATACAACACACTGTTGCACGCCACCCCAACCACTGAGTGGTGTGAGATTCCAGCAGTTCTAGGCACTTACCCAGGGTTTGGTTTCCTTGGAATGAGGGACAGCGGAGACTGTGGTGTCTTTAGGATATACAGTTTATTTACACATATATACAACCTTAGCCTATGATGGAGGGGTTCACAGCATTAACACCCGACTGGGTCTTTCTTCTCCCAATAATCACAGCCTTGGATTACAGCAGAAATCTGGCATGACTCTGTCTCTCAGGCTTCCCAGCCAACTTCTTCCTACTTCAAGCTTCAAGCTCACATGCCTCAGGCCTTTGTCTTTCTAACTAACTAACAGTTGAGGCAGTGAGGCCCCATCCTCTACTCTCTGCCATGGAGCCACTTCCTTTGTTATCTTAACAACTCATACTTAGTGGATGATTACCAAGAAACTTGTCTGGCTATTCAAGAAAGTGGATCCTTGTTGGAAGTGACTCAGGCATACAGCCTACCCACACCCCAAACTCACAACAATACAAACACCTGAAGTCAAACAACTGGTACTTAGATTCAGGTAGGTAGCCGTGTTGGTCTGATGCAGTTGAAATAAATTAAAATATTGTCCAGTAGCACCTTAGAGACCAACTAAGTTTGTTCTGGGTATAAGCATGCACAATGAAAGCTTATACCCAGAATAAACTTAGTTGGGCTCTAAGGTGCTACTGGACAATTTTTTAATTTATTTCAGCTGTCACTTATGTTGCCAGCATATCGCAGCAGTTTTCTAACACTAAGAAAGGAAATCTGGTGAGCAATTCAAAGCAAGCCTAGAAACATACATTCATGAAGACACAGCTAAGGTTCTACGATGGCATTCCAGCAGAACCTTCTGAAATCTATCTAATTAGATCAGTTAGTTACAGGAGACAACTGACATTTGTAGGAGCATCCTGTTTAAGTACAAGTTCTTATAGATTGGATTGATTCTGTTTCAATACAGAATCAAACTTAATATAGGTAATGTCTCACTTTGACTCATCTTGGAACATGTGGGTTGTTTTTTTTTTACAATCAAGTAGTATATAATTTTTTTGAAATAAATATAATACATGATGGTAATAACACTGCTATTGATGGTGGAGGAAGCCATAGATGAGCCTTGTCCTCCACAATTTGGTCTAATCCTAAACCAGCAGGTTGGTGGCCATTGCTAAATCATGCATGAGTGAATGAATGAAAAGTATCCAGGTATATTCACTTACCCAGTGGTTTTCCCATTTCCCCATGATAACTGCAGGTCCAAATGACCTAGCAGGGTTCATACTGGCGCCTGTGTAGTTAATCTGCAAGATATTTAAAAGGAAGACTGTTAATCATCATTATACAACCATCAGACATCCACATGTTTTAATGATCTTGTGATGGAACCAGCTTATGACTGGCATTGCTCTAGATCTATTGCCCAAGTCACTAATGCCACTTTCTCTGCATTCTTTCCCCCACCTGGTTGGCAGCCAATGGGGATAGGAAACATTTCTCAGTGGGCCAGTTCTAGCCCATGGACCTCCAGTTGATGAAGTCTATCCTCAAGATTCATGCCAGTCCAGAAGCGATGAGCCAGAGACAGCAATGGAAACCAGGATACAGGACTGCTAGGAAATTCTTTCCAGGACTGTGAGCATCCCTCTGGACTACTCATACTTCATAGAATATGAATACTCTTTCCAACTTTCTTCTTCATCTCTATGTGCTTTTCAAAGCTCAGGTTAATTCTGCCGGATCTGACTTTTACCCAGATCCTCTTGGAAAAGAGAAGTATGTGTGTGCATCCTTGCCCTCTTTCTCTCAGCATAGTGGGGGAGGGTAATCTGGGGTTGGTAGAAGTGACTGGAGGAGTACGCATGGCACGCACTCAAAAAGCAAAATGTGCCGGTGGGCCTAGATTTATATAACACTTTTCAAAATGTTGAGCAAATGTGTACAGTGTGGATGTCACACAATTATGCCTACCAAACACCTATATGTACACACTGTTATTTGATTCTTTACTATTTAATAAATCCACCACTATTATAATGTTACAAACATGTCACAGAATGCATCCACAATAAAGCACCAATCTGAAAGGGTCCCAACAAGATGTCTAGGTACGCTGACTTTATATGTTTCCTTCAGGAATATTTCTACCACACCTTATCGGTGTCTCCTGTGAGACAAACGAGGATTATTCCTATTTCACATATACAATCAGTGGCGTAGCGTGGGTTGTCAGCACCCGGGGCAAGGCAAGTAATTTGTGCCCCTAACCCGTGGATTTGCGCCCCCCAACCCGTGGATTTGCGCCCCCTAACCCTAACCCCCAGATGTTGCGCCCGGTGCAGCCGGCCCCTCTGCACCCCCCACGCTACGCCACTGTATACAATAATATCATTTCAAAGCAGGGAGTCAATATTTTGGAGCAAGTTAGTCAAAAGGTACTTGGGGATATACAGGCATCACATCAAATTTACTTGAGCCAACAGTGGGTTTTGGAGTAAGATTCATAAAGCATTGTAATGACATACACTTTACTGTTAGCTACCTAGCACAGCTCATGGAAGAGGCCGGCAACTTACAGCAAACAGGTGTCCGATCGCAACGGAAAGTCCAATTGCCAGTGCCACTGAACCCGTGACATCACTTCGCTTAGAATCACAGCTGGCAAAAATAGTAAGGACCAGCTGGAATGTAATTATCAGCTCCACCACTAGTCCATGGCCAGCAGAAAGGTCATCATGTACCTAGAAATAAAGGAAACACACTGGAGTTTCAGGAAGCACAGAAAAAGTGTAAACTACTTTTCTTACATCAGGAAAATATAATTTCCTCTCTACTAATTAAAGCCGTTTCAAATTGGATGTGTCTGTAGTGAAGTTAAGAAAAGGGAAAGGAGGGAGAAGATTGTTTTGACTAATTTTACTGTTGTATTTCTACATTGCTGTAAGCTGCCCTGGTGAAGATAAGGTAAGAAATCGAATAAATAATGTTGTTGTTGATGATAATAATGGATTAATTTAAAGTCATTGAAATAACAGGCTTGTGCCACTGACTGATGATAGTGCTGGGAGGCAGTGCTTATTGATGGCTCTGGTCCTTCCTTAAAGGGTAGACCATGTGGTGGTGGACAGGGCTCTGGACCAAATTGGTCTAATCCTGAGACTAATTGGGCTGATTTGGGGGGGATTTGGGCCTAGGTCAAGTTGGGAAAGGGCTTGCAAAGCAGCACCCCACATAGTCCTCCACAATCCTCGGTCCTGAGCAGAGGATTCAGTCCCACAGGGTGGCAGAGTTCCTTTACAAGCTTCTTCCTGTCAGGGAAGGTTCTTGTGAAGGAGTGCCCATCACCACCAGGCCCTGTTGCCACAGTGACTGCCCAGGTCTACTACCACTGCTGCAGAGACCAGCAGTGATGGGAGAAGCAAGAAGGGCGCCATTGTAGCAGAGGAAGGTCTGGGAGGTTGCTATAGCAATGGGGCCTTGAGAATAGGCTGCAAGGCCTGGCAGGGAGGTATGCCAGTGGGGACTGATTCTGAGTCAACTCCCTGGGACAGTTTATTGCTGTACATTGTTTCTAAATTTAGTGTTGTATATTGTTTTAATTGTCTGTTTTAACCATATTTGCACAGCAGTTTTTAACATTGTGAGTGTCCTCTATTTAAGAGGCTTCTACTCTGCAGCCTCTTATAGTTGTTTTATCTGCGAGTTTTTTAGTTCTTATGCTCTTACAGTTGTTTTAACTGCGTGTCTTTGTTGGTTTTTAGCTCTTATCTGTTTTAATTATTAGTTTTTTATCCACCCATTATCTGTGTTTAATCTTGTATTTTATTTGGATGTTTTATCCCTGTTTCCTTGCCCTCATTTGCCCTAACAATTATCGGTCAAAAATCCCAACTGCTATTTTATCTACAGTGGTACGTCGAAAGACGAATGCCTCATAAGACGAAAAACTCGCAAGACGAAAGAGTTTTTTGTTTTTTGAGTTGCTTCGCAAGATGAAAACGTCTTGCAAGTTTGTTTCCTTTTTCTTAAAACCGTTAATACCCAGGGTGCATTGCTTGAAGAGGTGCTTCGCAAGACGAAAAATTCGCAAGACGAAAAAACTCACAGAACGAATTAATGTCGTCTTGCGAGGTACCACTGTATATGCTTTTCTTAATCCTGGTCTATGACCGTAATAAAGTTCATTCATACAAGATTTGGCATAGCACAAGATGCAGTCTGCTATATGCATATAGAGCAAATAAGGACAGAGCGCTGGCTTTTCCATTAGATGTTCACATGATATACTTAAGAAATGAAAGGCTTCTTTTTTCCTTAGGAGGACTGTAGTTTAGTGTTCTATTATAAATCCATTAATTAGCTCTAACTCAATTAATTTCAGTTTCAATTAAAAGTAGGCAGCATGCAGCCCAAGTGCATTTTAATTTCCTTCAGTGAGGCTAACTGATGGGATTCTTTATTAGTGAAGAATGAAACCAGAATTTAAGGCACAGTCTATTATAAAGAAGTGTGTCATCTTAAATATATGGCATTATCAGTCACTATAATAATGACATAGATTTCGACACTCCCATGTTTTCATCTTAAAATTGCATTTCACACCTGGCTGCTATGTACCTGGTATTAAATCATTTCTAAAAGTTTTTAAAAAAGAAAATATCTATTAGAGAACAATTGCTGGGTGTAAAGAAAAGGCTGTCAGTAGGATAAATCGAAGGCATTTACATAAAATTGTGCTGTTATTTTGAGTTAAAGAATAAATGCTACCTACTCTTCACTAAAAGCTTACACAAGCTGCCTCCCCACCAACCCTGCTCTCATGAAATAGATTTGTAGCATTCACTTAATTATGGAGAGCTACATGGAATCTGTTCTTATGAATGGATTCATGAAGCCCTTGGCAGCCTGCCTATCAAGATTTTTGAAAAACCGTTTGCCAAGCATATGCTAAACTCTTTCATGGAAATGGGTTCCATTTCAGTCTCCACCACAGGATGACTATCAAGAGATCACCCTTTTTATTAAAAGATAGCAGTGTGAATCACACGAGAAGCCATTCCAAATGTGAAGGCACACTCTCAAAACATCTTCTTGCAGATTGTTTAACCTTGGCCACATATTTCTCCTTTGTTCATATAAATAAGGACATTAAAGCACATTTACATGGTATTAGTCTTTCAGTTTATATCCATGCTGGTCTTCTGACAAATCTATACTCAAGTGTGAATGTTTCCATGCATAAGGTTAATATAAAGAGCCTGGCGGAAGCAAGATAAAGCAGAAGTGATACATTTTAATGCGAATGAGCATTTGTGCCAGTGTAAATATAATTCAATTTGAAACTATATTGGCAAGAATGATGGTTTGCTTTGCAAACTGGCTGAAGCAATAGCTGTTTGAAGCTTCATCAGCCAAAAAATAAAATAAAATTCAGTTGTAGTCTTTGATTAAAGTTTAATTAATGCATTGTGTTCCCTCAGTCACAATAACTGATACGTTAGACTCCACATTGCATCATTCTAATGCTCGATAGATAACTGTTCCACCATACCTAGTACTTGACCACAGCTAATACATATTATCTACCCACCTATAATCTGTAGGGAAATCAACAGTGAGCAAAAATATGTATCTTCCTGAATTTAAATTGGAAACGTGCTGTGGGGTTCAGGTTCCATTTTATTATGTTTCATAAGAATAGGGAACTCCCAAGTCCTCTACCCTACCTTGGTAATTCCTAAGCCGCCCACCACACGCTGGGGGGTGACAAGGTAGAGAATTCCCGCCCCTGCGATGGCACCCAGGCATTGGGCTGCAATATAGAAGACTGACTTGGCAAGGCTGATCTTCCGAGTGCAGACCATTGCAACAGTCACAGCAGGGTTAATATGGCCACCACTGATGTGTCCAATGCATTGCACCATTGTTGCAATGCTGAGTCCAAAGCAGAGAGAAATGAGGACCATGTCGACAGGCAGAGGGTTTTCGACTCCACCCCAGTTGATTGTAGAGCCAAGGCTGAGGAGGACAAAAATGAGCATGGCCAAAAATTCTGCAGAAACAGCTTTCCAGAAAGGCTGAGTCCAGATGCCTTTAAATGCCACCATGATGGCTTCGCACTTACACAGACGTCTGCACTTACTGAAAAAGGAAAACAAAGCAACATCAGGAGCTGACCCAGTAACTTCAAGGTTGGCTCTAAATACTCATAATCATCTGCAGAAGGTCCCAGACTAGGTGGGGCTAACATTTATTCATAACTAGCTAAGAGCGGGGTGAAGGAAGGGTGCCCACTTCCCACTTCCATTTACCACATGCCTCCCCTATTTCTCACTGTTATTTCCTACATTTACATACTGTACATGGCTGAGGCTATGACCATGGGAGGATATCTGGGATTTCTCAGATCTGATCCTGCTCTCTGCTATGCCAGAATTATCAAGCACTGAGTAAGAGGTGATGAATGAATCCTACTTGCTACCCACAAACTGCATTTAGGAGTAGTGTGTGCACCATGTCCCAGAATTTTCTCAAAGGTGGTGAGGTCCAGGTTCCAGTAAACACCTGAAACTTCTCCAACAGCACAGCATTGTCAAACTGCATGGAGCGCCCAACCAAATTAGAAGTGGCATGAAAGAATTGTTGTTTTCTATGCCTTCAAGTGAAGGGGGTTTAGTAAAGGTGACCCACCCCCAATCCTGGAAACAGCTCAGACTGCTTTCTCCCTCCTTTTTTGAGTGGGGGGGGCAAGGACAGAGTATAGGAAATACATCTTCCCCCACAATCCTAGACTCTTTAGAAGGGGGATATACACCCCCATTTATATGATTTGGCCATTGTCCCATACAATCTTCCCAACAGGAGATTGTATGGTAACCAGTCATTTATCTGAACTATGCCCTCACATCACTATGGGAGAAGATGCACAATCTCCACTTTGGATGGATACCTTTGGAAGAATGAGTCATTTTCATTTCCCCTTCCCTGCTCTCTTCCCTGTAACATCCAAAGACACCTTAAAATTGTTATTTGAGTCTGTGTGCAGCACAGCTGCAGTACTTTCTTGATTGCACTACGCATCAGATATATTAGTTGGTCAAATAGGCAAGTTAAATACATGAACCCAGGGCCTCTGGCTTCACAATCTCTGTACAATCTCAAGGAGCCAACCAAGGTTGTTACTGCCAAAGGGTTGAACAGTTTGGAAGCAATATCCCCCACTGTATAGTGTAAATTCATAAGGCCAGGACTTTGCTGGAGAATGCCCTGACCCTGAGCTGTAAAACAGAAGTGGAACCAGTTACATCATGAAGGCCAGCAATGTAAGCCGTACAAGTCTTGAACCAATCCAGAGCCAAGTCAGCAAGAGCTCCCTAAACTGGAACCCCCAGAGATAGCAAGACAGCACCCGTGGAGACAGATTCCCTTTATAGCAGGGACTTCACACTTCCCAGTCCTTGCTCCACAATCCAGGCAATGCAGAAGACATGAGATGACTGATAGGCAACAGGGTTCTAGGCCAGAGAACTACCACTTGAAGGCACTCTACTCTTCAAGAATGATGCAGAGCATGGAAAGGATAGGGTGTCCAAAGGCTGATACAGGTTTCATTTGAGCTCCAGGCCTTGGTAAAACGAGTTGTCTGATTAGAGCTATCCAAGGTCCTGAAACTCCAGCTTGATGCTACGTAGTTAATTAAGCCACCTACAGATGTCTATTGTGCCCTATGTACTTCCACTTGCAGTTAGGGTATGATGGTGCAGCAACTAGGATTACTGCTGTACAGGCTCTTCTGCTTCCTCAGCCTAATGCCTCTGCTCTTCCTGGCTTCTCTCACTGCCTGCTTTCATCCTCCCCTGCCCGACCTACTAGACTCAACCCTGCCAATGACCTGCTGCCAAAGTAAGAAAATCATGTCACATACTTGAGTTTCTCTTTCCAGCTGTTGGCATGGTTCTATGAGAAACCAACATTATCAAAATAGAAGCTATCCACCACTGTATTTTACATTATGCTTTCACAAAATAAAGTTTATTTATTCCAGAGATTGATATACCATCTTTTTTCTGAATTATACATTTTATACACTTTGTTGGAATTCCACTAACTCAGCTTTGATTTTATAAAAGCAACTTTTTGCTGATTTGGAATGAAATAACAAAACTTCCTAAAAGGCCTCAGTTCCAACTAAAAGAATATAGTGGGATGCATGATGTAAAAACCAGTTGGAAACACCTTATAAGGTTGATCACTTTCACTTTTGCAGAATTCCTCATGTCATTTAAGAGCTTCTTGAAAGGCAGAAATCAAGCAGGTGAAACTTTTCCTGGTACAAAGATGAAGTGATGGGCAAAGCTTCACCTCATGAATTTCTGTGTGCTGTACAACTTTTAAATGAGCCCTTTGCCTTTTAAACAGTTGGCAATCCTAATACTGCCGTCATATACTCAAAATACTGGAAACCAATGAACTCTACAGATACTTTTGCAAAACTTGTATAGGATTCTATCTTGCTGGGACATTTACTCATGAGCATTACTGTTCATCCCCAGGTAGGGAATTTGTTGAATAAAAACACAACCTATATTTAAGCAAGATGATACCCTTCTTTATTAACTTTACTGCAGTAAAGGACAGTCCCATAAGTGAAAGGTACTGTAATGACCACAGGTTTTACATAGCTTTTATACCTTCTTATAAACAGCATACATCATATTTGTTATATAATTACTGCTACACTCTCCATCACACGCCAGCTATGACATGACAACTTCAGATACCTGCCAAATTAACTGTACAAGTTGGCCAGTACAATAAACTAACTTTTGATCTGGACAGTAAACGGAAGCAGGTCCCACAAAAAGTTAAGCTTTCAACTAATTAAATCAACAAATTCTCCATCATCTCCAGAGTTTTACAACTGAGCAGGGATCTGAACCTGAGTTTCTAACACCTGCACCCAACAGTGGCACTAGGAGTCATGGAACCATAGAAGGGTTGGAAGGAAACTAAGGGTCATCTAGTTCAACTGGTGCAATGCAGAAATCACAGCCACCCAACCTCTGTTCAAAACCTCCAATGAATGAGAGTCCACTACCTTCGGAGGAAGTCAGTTCCACAGTCCAATAGCTCTTTCCACCAGAAAGTTTTTTCCTAAAGTTTAGCCAGAAGGAAGAGGGCTAAGAAAGGCCTTCCCTTTCCCTACCTTAATGGCCCTCTGTTCCAAGCCATTCCCATTGTGGAGGCCAGATCCACTCCAAGTTGCCAGTTGCAATCTTACAGACATGACACCCTCTGCAGGTTCATGCTTCCTCGAAGAGGAGAATTCTAACTATGAACACACAGAGAGAGACATTCCTGGCAGCAACTGTGCCTGGTTGCAAGTTCTGAGAGCACAGCAGTCTGGAGTGCGTGTGTGCCTGCCTGCATCTTTTTCCCCCTGAGCGCCACTTAGCAACCCAGTAGGAGGGGGAGGGACGAAAGAGAACAAGCCAAATATTATCTTTGCAAGCACGAGAATGGAATCCTTCCCCCCTCCCTTACTTGTGCCAAACGCTCAGGGTTTCGAAACCTCAGCAAATGCCGAGGGTCAAGCCCGTGCTGGCGTCCAAAAGGGTTTGAAATTGGAGGTGGGAGAAGAATTTGGAAGGCGCAACTTTTTACCTTCGGGTCCCGCGCCTGGAGTCCTCTGGAACGCAAACCTGAGAGTTGCAGTCGCGGGTCCCTTGGCCGCCCTCTCTGCCCTGACCCAGCCGCCACCTCGCGGAGTAAGCACAAACTGCTGGCAACGGTATATTTTTAGGATTCTTTCCAAATAGGTGAAAAAGACGGGGACTGCCCTTGACCTTTCCGGGGACGCCGATCGCCTAGGTTTAACGTTTCAGGCTTAGACAGTTATGTGTCCAAGCGCGCGCGAGCGTACGCGAACGCAGCAAACCCTGTATATATTGCAAACAGGGGAGACTTGCAAGTGGGGCTTTCTCACGAAACTTCGGCGGCTTGTTTGGCGGAGAGGGAATATACATGCTGCCAAAACAAAGATAAAAGCACCAAACAAACTAACAAACGAAACACCGTCGCAGATATTGATCAACCCAGAGCTCATCCCAAAGGAGCCTACAAAGAAGGTGGGAGAAGCGACCCAGAATCCAAACTCACAAAGGCGAGCGGAGGGTGCCGATCCGGGCGCAGGAGGCCACCGGTGGGAGACATGTGGGATTGCAGGGGAGGAGGAGAGAAACGACGGAGCGAGCTCCGCCGAGGCTGCCGAAGGGGCCGGCGCGGCAGAGGACTCTCGCGACGGCCTCTGCTTCGCCCCGCCTCCCAGGCACTGGCCTCCGAGGGGCAAGGGGGCGAGCGGGCAGCCTGCTGGACGTCCTCCTCGCGAAGCAGCAGCTGCTACAGCAGCAGCCGCAACTCTCCCAGCGCCTTTACGCTTTCTGCCACTCGCGGAGCCCTGGCCAAAGACTCTTTGCGTTGTTGTTGCTGTTGCAGATCGCATCCCTTCCTCGTAATCCGTTTGCCCACCCCACCCGCCGAAAAGTTCCAGGAAAATCTCAAACTCGCCTCTCTCTTGTCTTTTGGCAAACGGAAAGCCCCAAGCCTGCTTCGCTCTTTTGGCGCGCCGGAACAAAGCGGGGCTTGTTTCCCTTCTCCCTCTTGGGGTAGCTCTCCCCAAACCACCTTTTGTGCGCGTATGTGTGTGTAGCTGCTGTCTTCATGCATCTCAACTGCAGCCCACGTCCAACCGTGGCATTGCTATTAAAAGTTGGGCGGTTTTTGTTTTGGTTTTTTGGGTGTGTGTTTTTTTTTCTGCGAATTGGACTCCAAGGTCTGGAGCGGTGCACAGTAGCCAAACTTTTTGCGTTTCTCTCTCTGCGTGTCTCTCTCTGCCACCTTCGGCCCCGCGCCCCCTTCTTTCGCCTTCCCCACCTGCGCCACCCCCCCTTAATTCCACACTCGCCTCCCCTGCCATTTGGCGTGAAGCAGCCCTTGGGGCGCCCTACACCCCACCCCACCGCGCCTTGCTGCAGCGCCCTGACGACTCACCCCCAGCAGCCTCCGGATGCGCTCCTGTCGCTCATTCCTTCCCGGGTTTGTGCGCCTGGCAGAGACGCGCCGGAGTTGCTGGAGAGCGAGCGATGAGGGAGGCGGAGGGAAGCCGCCCGGCGCGCTCTGGGGAGTCGGATTACTGTGCGCCTGGCCTGGTGGGGTTTGGGGGAGCCGAGGGCGGCTGGCCGAGCAGATGGCAGGTTGTCGCGAAGTTATATTTGAACGGCAGATAACTTTCCCTTACCTGATCGGCTCGAGGCACGCGGCGACCGCCTCGCCAAGCGCAGCAAAACGCAGCAGCAACAGTATCGGATACACACGGTCGTGAAGGAAATCAAGTTTTGACCATCATCACAGCAAATGTAGATCAGGCCCTCCCTCGACGTCGTTTGTTTGTTTACAGGACTCTCTACACCGCCTTTCAGGGCTAAATGCCCCCTCCAGGCGGCTCATCAATACAACCTTGAAACCAAGGCATCAAAGCTGGTGGAGGTGACTTCGCTGCAGATAGCGCTGGGGAAATTGAAGGAGGGCAGCCTTTAATCCAGAACATCTTTCTCACTCTCGATTCACCCACCATCAGCAGAGGTGCCCCTAAAGGAATGTGGGCATCAACAGAAAAGGGTGGCCTATCCTTGGTCTAGATTGGGGATCCTTAACAGCACCCTTAGACACACACACCCTGCTGCCCACCCAGTTGTTTGGAGGGTGGGGCTCTGAGCAGCATCAGTGCTCCTTTGGTCAACGGGGTATATTGTGGGGCCACAACAGTTCCTGAGATTTCCAAATTTCTCTGCACCCTTTTAGAACTACAAAAATATTCAATGAACAGCAGATTTAAAGAAACATCTTTTTTTAATGGTCAACAATGGAGCATCTGCAAGCATAGACAGGTTGCCGCATTCAGCACCAGTGGAAGTATCCAAACTGTGTTCAACAGCAGCCCTGTAGAGACTGCACCACAGTTTACTCTGGGTGTAACCAGAGCAACAATGACTACAGTGATGCTGAGCTGCAAGGCCCATGAGAAGGTAATTCAGGGGTGAGGAATTGGTCCCAGCCTGCAAGTCTGATCCTGACCTCCCCCCCACCCCTGGCACTTCCATGGGCCATTTTGACCAGTGGGTGGGACTAAGCACATGATGTCACCACGATGTTTTCCTTTGTCCATGGGTCTGAAATCAAACTGTACAGACCAAGGCACCATCAATCAACTGATCAGGCAGCACCTGATCTTTTAGCAGGGAGCCATGTCTTTATCTGCCCTAAACCTGTGGTTATTTATTTATTTATTATTCCCTTATTGTCGTCATCAAGTGTAGGACAGGTCACATGGTGTGGGGAAAATGGGACAAATTAGGACCCTTAATGGGCCTAATCAGGCCTGTGGACCAAATGTTCTACACTGCTGACTTATAGGACTGTACTCCCATGCCAGCATAAGCAGTGGTGGAGGAAGCCACTCGGGCACCATAGGGGCACACCGTGGGGCCTCTGGAGTCTGCCTGCCTCCTCCCACTCAGCTGCCCTACAGCTGGGGGGGAGGCAGTGGGCAACCATTTGGGCAGCACAGAGCCTGCAGTGCTCCCAAGCCACCCTGTCTCTCCCAAGAGAGACACATGGCTCAGGCACGCTCCAGGCTTGTGGTGAGTGCCATCCGGCATTTTGTCACCCCCCCCTCAGTGGTGACACCCAGGGCGGCCTGACCCACCGCATCCCCCTTCCTCCACCCCTGAGCATAAGTCATCCACCAGGATAAAAAAAAAAAAAGGGCAGGCCAGACATCTGACTGGAGCTGAGTAAATTAATATAATCAAAATGACATTTTCCAATATTATACTCAGGAATGAAACCTGAGTAATTGAACAATAGTTATCCAAGATCAAAAGATCAAAATTTTATTTTCTTTTAAATATATCTAATCATTGCTTAAAAAAAAAAAAAAGGACAATACCTTCCACCAGAGAAACATTATCCACTGCTGAGGTGCAGAAGTTAAGCCTTACGGTAAAAGGCAGGTGTGAAATCAATCAAATAAATTGATAAAATAAACTAAGCCCATAGCTGGCAAATTTCATTACCTAGGAAGGGTAAGGATCCACAGAACAGGTGACAGTTCTCAAACCTCCAAGAAGAGTTTTCCACATCATTGGGCAGAATGAACTGAAACAGATCCAAGGCAACGTGTTCCTACATTACACCCATGACTGAGATCATTAAGACTCAGACTCCCCCTGCTTGGATGTGCAAAGCTGAGAAATGACAAGTCTTTTCTATCTTATCAAAAGGGCTGGATAGCTTTACTTCACAGCACTGAGGTGCTTCTAGACAGGAGGTTAATATTGCAAATTGGGCATTAAGATATTGCAAAAAGGGACAATGGCAGTAGACTTTCTTTTCTTTTCTTTTTTTAAATAAGACTAATTGGATTTTCATTGAAAGGGAAAACCTAGATTAAATAAAGTGGCAGAATTGGGCACCTTTAAAAAATTGTTTTTATTTATTAAGGATTTTCTTGTTTTACAGAAGTAAGTGTAATGCCTCATATTTTTTCCATGTAACATTTTTACAAATCCGTTTCATTTGTTGAGACATTAGGGGGAGAAGAAGAAAAAAAAGGGGGTGGAGGGAGGGAAGATGGATGGGACACAAGTGAACAACACAAGCAACGCTGACACCAAACTCTACATACATTGGGCACCTTTTTTTTTGACACTAACAACCCTTTCAGGACACTTAGGTGATGCTAAAAGCCAGGGCTGGCCCAATACATTTCAGCACCTGAGGCAAATCACAAAATGATTTCTCCTCCCCACCAGGGAAAAAGGAGCGAGTGAACATCTCCATCATGAACAGAGGGGGAATAAAGATCAATATCCGGATCTGCTGCCACTGTGGATCTTGCTGTCTGAGGCAGTTGCTTCACCTTGCCTCCTGAGTGGGCTAGCTCTGCCTACAGCTTCCCTTCTGCCTTTAAATTTATTCTGAAAGCTTCTATTTCCTGTTAGGCTTAATCTTCAAGTTCTCATCTTCAGTGGAATTGAAGCTGAAGCACATGTAAGTGCAATGCATTTTTTCACATCCATCTCTTGTTTGATACCCCGCTTTGTCTCTTCTGCTCCTCTGCTCTCTTGTGGGTTAACATTGCCTACACCTCATCTCAGGGGTGGAGGAAGGGGGGTGCAGTCATCCTGGGTGTCATCACTGAGGGGGGGGGGTGACCAAATGCTGGGCGGCACTCACTGCGAGGCCTTCAGCACACCCGAGCCATGTGTCTCTCCTGGGAGAGACGTGGTGGCTTGGGTGACCATAGGCACCACGCTGCCCAAACGGTTCGCCCACTGCCCCCCCCCACTGTAGGGCAGGCAGTGGGAGGAGGCAGGCAGACTCTGGAGGCCCCGTGGTGCACCCCGCCTCTGTGGCTGGCTCGCCCCACCCCTGGGTGCGCTGCCCTAGGCACCCGAGTGGCTTCCTCCACCGCTGCCTCATCTCCCTTCTCTTTCTCCTATCATTCCCTTGTTAGGGCCAAAACAGATGTGATGCAGGAGATTGAGAGTCAGATTACCTTTTTAGAAAAACCAAAAACCACATTGAAGCAGCTGCAAGAAACTTCAGTTTGAATGGAGCAACAGCACTGGAGAGACAGGTGCTTAACGCTTTTCCAAGAAGCAGAAGGGGGGGGGGGGAGAGACTGCTTGACAGTTCTCAGACTGTTTCTTTATCAACAGAAGGCTGTGCTTTTATATATGCAGGCCCTTTTAAAGTTTGCTTTGGTGAGCTGCAGCACGACTGCTTTCCCAAGCCGTTTTTGCTCGGGAATCAATGTAAAAAAAAATTGCCTTCAAAAACAACTCCACCCAAAATATATTGCGAACTACCAACCTGTGCAACAGTCTTGGTGTGCATGTCTTTATCCCTTGTCTTCCCCTTGTTACTTCCCTCAATATCAATCATATATATGTACATTTACTTGAAAGATGCTGTTAGCATGCTGGACAATAATGTAGGTACCAATATAGTTCCTGCATCCCCCTTGTTCCTCCATGTTGCTAATTTTGGGGAGGGGATATTTAGAGCAAGAAAATAGCCTGGGGCAAAGGGTCATGCAGCTCATCCCTAAAGGGCTGTTACGCCAAACAAAATCAAAGTCTCTTGCAGGTATTTTTTCTGTCTGTCTGTCTGTCTTTTTTGTAAAAGGAAAGGCCAATGTTTTTCCAGTGGCTCATCTGCTTTGTTCCTTACATTTGAAAACAGAAGCCTGCCATACACCAAGTCAGACCATTGACTCATTGAGGTCACTGGCAGCAGCTTTCCAGCAAAAGTTATTCCCAGCCCTTCCTGGGAACACCAGGGATTGAACCTGGGAACTTTCTGTGTGCAAAGCATGTACTCTGCCACTGAGCAATGGCCCTTTCCAAAGATCATTGAAGCAGCGATTCCCTGCTTACGTGGGGATCACTTTCTGGGTCCCGGTGTACATAAGTGAAATGCACATAAGTAGGGAGCCCAGCATAGTAAATACAGCTTCCCACCCAACAGCTGTTGAGTAGGGTAGTGTCAGGATGCTGCCGGCAGCTCCCGGCTGGTTGCCCAGGAAAGTATAAAGACAAGGAATAGTTTCTTAATGTCTTTCAATCTTTACACAGAGAGGCTATAGAACCCAGCTTCTTGGATATAATGGCATTGTCCCAAGTGAATCTCCACCTCCCCATCTCTCCCATTTCCTCATTTGTCATTCTCATCATCTTCTCTACAGGTGCTGCTACATGCCCTCTGTCTTTGAGCTCTTTGATCTCCTACTTTTAAGGCTTGCTGGTTTCTGGGAGATGGAGGGTCTGGAATGCTTTCTAACAACAACATTTCAGCTGGGTGTTGTCCTGGCTCTCCCATGATTTCCCAGCTTTTCCCCTCATCTGCCTCTGAGCTGCTACATCCCTCAAACCCCTGTCGTAAATCTATACTGTCTTCCTTTTCCTCCTCCCTGGAAGGGTCAGGATGGGGAGATGGTCTCCACCATTCCTCCTCTACCTAGTCCCTGTCAGGTAGCATGTTAGCAGTGAGAGCTCCTGTGTGCCATTTTGGAGTCCTTAGAGTCTTTTTTTCCCCTGGACATCAGGCTCTGGGGAGAGTCTTCTTGTGAACCACGAGGACTTTACATCTCTCTCCTGTCATTTCAAGTAAGTACTGAATGTCCCAAATAGACATTGTGATAAATGGTAGTGAAAGCTGTTGCGCCCTAGCAGAGCCAACAGAGACACTTTCCTCCTGATGAAGACTGGCCACCAAGGTGACCAAAGCTGTTTCATTCCTGAAACTGGGCCTGAAGCAAACATTGGAAAGGATCCAAGTAATCAATATCATCTTAGAAAGCCTGGAGTTGAGGTGACACAACTCATCCAAGTACCTTGCTTAAAATGGCAGATTGGACAGAGATCTTAAATTATCCACAAGGGTGGGAATCTAATGATGTATTTTTCCTCAACAGAGACCTAGTCTTTCAAAACAGATGGTACAACAGCATCCTCATTGACTGTAGGGAGACACAGCTGTGTGCATACTTGGCGTCTGTCCATATTGGTAGAACACATGCTTCTATGAAGGTTTCAGATTCTGGGGAGGGCCATCCCCAGTCAGAATAAATAGGACTTCAGTAGTCCAAAGCAGATCTTTATCTTTCATATTTTTAAAGCAAACAAATCTCACAATAAAGATGCACAGTATTCTTTCTCACATCTAAAACACACCAAGCACTACTCCAGCTTTTGTCGTAAACTGAATCTTCCCAGATCCATAATAACGACAGATTTCCAACACTGTAATCTTAGCTGGGTCAGTTCATTAAGCCTTACTAGATGCTTCGTCCCCTGACATTTAGATCAAGAACTCCATGGGAAATCAGTCAAGGGATTTTGACATTGCTGCTGGCCATCATCCAGGGGGTTTAGTTTTACCATCGTTCTCCAGCACATGCACACCTTCTCCCCACAGAAGCTGCACACATAATCCCATGCTAGGGGACTAGAAAATACAACATGACAATTCATTTGAACAAGTCCCTCCAGATTTTGTTGCAGTGTTTAAGAAAAACCTTTAATACGGCAAAATGGTTTGTTTCCTTAGCTGGCGTGAAAGTAATTTGCCAGTCCGAAGTATGTATGTGTGTGTGTGTGTGTGTGTGTGTGTGTGTGTGTGTGTATATATATATATATATGCAGGTTTTGGTGTCCTCGGGTGTCTTCCCGTGTAAAAGTTGGGGTGTCTAGGCGACGTTTCGACGAGGTCTCACTCGTCATCTTCAGGCTGGTGCTTTCGGCTTCTTGTTACTGGAACAGAGCAGGATCTCAGTGTTTGAGTTCCTATAAATACTGTTGAGGGGGTGTGGTGTATAGCCTCCAATGTTCTGGGCAGAGAGGAAGTTCCCAGGCTAGTGTGCCTTTTCTTCTTTTGTTCCTTAATTACTTGAGGGATATCTTGAGTGATTTCTTGAGTGATATCCTGAGTACCACTTAGGTGGGTCATTAGGTGTGGATTAGTTGCTAAAGTCTTTGTGTCTTGACCTCTTGAACTTTGTGAAGAGTTTTTCTGAGAAGATGGCTGTACTGCACTTAGTTGTGCTCTGGCTTGGCTTCGTGTATAGGGGCGAGCTGTGGTTTTGTGGCCTGTGTCAGCCAGATCTGTGTAGGGATTGCAGGGGGGTGCAGCATCCGGAGGTGCCACCATGGTTTGGCTACTGGATGGTGTCTGTAATTTATCTGTGGAGAGGGTCTGGGTTTGGGTCTGGTGTGGTTGATTGGTGATAGCGTTCTGTGTGCCTCTGGATCTGGTGTCAGTTTTTGTGGGGAGGGCTAATTTCCAGATGTCTGGCAAGCGGGATGTGTCGTCACGCTTGTTCATGTTGTGAGGGTGTTTCTCTATCTCGATGGCTTCCATGATTATTCTCTTGTGGTGATGTTCCATGTTAAAGAGCAATTTGGAATCTGCAAAATTAATTTCGTGTCCTGTTTCTTTCATGTGTTGGAAAAGAGAGGAAGTTTTTTCTTCTTTTTTGACGGCATTCTTGTGTTCTGCGATACGTGCATTTATTCGTCTGTTTGTTTGTCCAATGTACGTGGCTGGGCAGACTTTGCAGGGTATTTCATAGACCCCTTGGTTTTCCAACTGGATTTTATCCTTGGGGTTTCTGAGGATATTGGCTATTTTTTGGTTGGTGCAAAAGGCTGTTTTGATATTGTGTTTATGGAGGATTTTGCTAATTTTATCTGTAGTGCCCTTGATATAAGGAAGGAGGGCCATGCCATTGTTTTCTTCTGTGTCTTGGTTTTTGGGGGGTGTTTCTTTTTGGATTAGCTTCGTAACCCTGTTTTGCTGGTATCCATTGGCAATTAACACATTTGAGAGATTCTGTAACTCAGTTGTCAAGTGGTCTTTGTCAGCCAGGCGTTTGGTTCTGGAGATGAGAGTCTTGGCTACGGAGTTTATTTGTGCAGGGTGGTGGTGTGATTGTGCATGTAAGTAGCGGTTGGTGTGTGTTTTTTTCCGGTAGATAGTGTGTCCTAGGGAGCCATCAGGTTTTTTGTAGATTAGGACGTCAAGGAAGGGAAGTTGGTTGTTGGCTTCTATTTCCATAGTGAATTGTATTTTGGGGTGTAGGCTGTTGAGATGTGTGAGGAAGCTATCCAGTTTTTCTTTCCCGTGTGGCCAAATTACAAAGGTGTCGTCAACATATCTGAGCCAAAGTTTGGGTTTGTGTTCTGACTTGTCTAAAGCATTGGTTTCAAAGTGTTCCATGTACAGGTTTGCGATGACCGGTGAGAGGGGTGATCCCATAGGTGCTCCTTCTATCTGTTTGTATCTTTGTCCATTGTGGATGAAGTACGTGTTGGTTAGGCAGTGGTTGGTCAGGTCCAAGATGTATTCGGGGGGATTGTATTTGTTTTGAATGGCTGTCAAGGCTTCATTAATGGGCACTTGTGTGAAGAGAGATACAACATCGAAGCTCACAAGTAGGTCATTAGGATGTAGGTTTTGCTTCTTTATTGTTTCTATGAACTGGAAGGAGTTTGGAACGTGTGAAGAGATGGATTCTGCATAGGGCTGAAGTTGCTTGGCGAGAAATTTAGCGAGATTTTGTAGAGGTGAGCCTATGGAGCTGACTATTGGTCTGAGTGGTGTTCCTTCTTTGTGTATCTTGGGGAGGCCGTAGAGTTTGGGGCATCTGGATGATTTTTCTCTGGGGATGATTCTTAGCTGGATTTCTTCACTGATAGGAGAGGCTTTTATTTTGGATTTGGTGGTTTTTTCCAGATAGGTGGTGGGATCTGTTTTTATAGGTTGGTAGGTAGGATCTTGGAGTAGGTTTGATAGTTTTGCTTGGTAGTCCGATGTGTTCATCACAACAGTGGCATTACCTTTGTCTGCTGGGAGAATGATTATGTTGTTGTCTTTCCTCAGGTTGGTGAGTGCTTTCTGTTCTTCTTTGTGTAAATTGCTTCTGGGTGGTTTGCTGGAGCAGAGGATGTTGGTGACTTCAAGTCTGATTTTATTGGCTTCATCTGGGTTGATTTTGGTTAGGCTAGCTTCGACTCCGCATATGATGTTTTCCGTGGGGATGCGTCTCGGGGCGACTGCAAAAAACCACCAAATCCAAAATAAAAGCCTCTCCTATCAGTGAAGAAATCCAGCTAAGAATCATCCCCAGAGAAAAATCATCCAGATGCCCCAAACTCTACGGCCTCCCCAAGATACACAAAGAAGGAACACCACTCAGACCAATAGTCAGCTCCATAGGCTCACCTCTACAAAATCTCGCTAAATTTCTCGCCAAGCAACTTCAGCCCTATGCAGAATCCATCTCTTCACACGTTCCAAACTCCTTCCAGTTCATAGAAACAATAAAGAAGCAAAACCTACATCCTAATGACCTACTTGTGAGCTTCGATGTTGTATCTCTCTTCACACAAGTGCCCATTAATGAAGCCTTGACAGCCATTCAAAACAAATACAATCCCCCCGAATACATCTTGGACCTGACCAACCACTGCCTAACCAACACGTACTTCATCCACAATGGACAAAGATACAAACAGATAGAAGGAGCACCTATGGGATCACCCCTCTCACCGGTCATCGCAAACCTGTACATGGAACACTTTGAAACCAATGCTTTAGACAAGTCAGAACACAAACCCAAACTTTGGCTCAGATATGTTGACGACACCTTTGTAATTTGGCCACACGGGAAAGAAAAACTGGATAGCTTCCTCACACATCTCAACAGCCTACACCCCAAAATACAATTCACTATGGAAATAGAAGCCAACAACCAACTTCCCTTCCTTGACGTCCTAATCTACAAAAAACCTGATGGCTCCCTAGGACACACTATCTACCGGAAAAAAACACACACCAACCGCTACTTACATGCACAATCACACCACCACCCTGCACAAATAAACTCCGTAGCCAAGACTCTCATCTCCAGAACCAAACGCCTGGCTGACAAAGACCACTTGACAACTGAGTTACAGAATCTCTCAAATGTGTTAATTGCCAATGGATACCAGCAAAACAGGGTTACGAAGCTAATCCAAAAAGAAACACCCCCCAAAAACCAAGACACAGAAGAAAACAATGGCATGGCCCTCCTTCCTTATATCAAGGGCACTACAGATAAAATTAGCAAAATCCTCCATAAACACAATATCAAAACAGCCTTTTGCACCAACCAAAAAATAGCCAATATCCTCAGAAACCCCAAGGATAAAATCCAGTTGGAAAACCAAGGGGTCTATGAAATACCCTGCAAAGTCTGCCCAGCCACGTACATTGGACAAACAAACAGACGAATAAATGCACGTATCGCAGAACACAAGAATGCCGTCAAAAAAGAAGAAAAAACTTCCTCTCTTTTCCAACACATGAAAGAAACAGGACACGAAATTAATTTTGCAGATTCCAAATTGCTCTTTAACATGGAACATCACCACAAGAGAATAATCATGGAAGCCATCGAGATAGAGAAACACCCTCACAACATGAACAAGCGTGACGACACATCCCGCTTGCCAGACATCTGGAAATTAGCCCTCCCCACAAAAACTGACACCAGATCCAGAGGCACACAGAACGCTATCACCAATCAACCACACCAGACCCAAACCCAGACCCTCTCCACAGATAAATTACAGACACCATCCAGTAGCCAAACCATGGTGGCACCTCCGGATGCTGCACCCCCCTGCAATCCCTACACAGATCTGGCTGACACAGGCCACAAAACCACAGCTCGCCCCTATACACGAAGCCAAGCCAGAGCACAACTAAGTGCAGTACAGCCATCTTCTCAGAAAAACTCTTCACAAAGTTCAAGAGGTCAAGACACAAAGACTTTAGCAACTAATCCACACCTAATGACCCACCTAAGTGGTACTCAGGATATCACTCAAGAAATCACACAAGATATCCCTCAAGTAATTAAGGAACAAAAGAAGAAAAGGCACACTAGCCTGGGAACTTCCTCTCTGCCCAGAACATTGGAGGCTATACACCACACCCCCTCAACAGTATTTATAGGAACTCAAACACTGAGATCCTGCTCTGTTCCAGTAACAAGAAGCCGAAAGCACCAGCCTGAAGATGACGAGTGAGACCTCGTCGAAACGTCGCCTAGACACCCCAACTTTTACACGGGAAGACACCCGAGGACACCAAAACCTGCATTCCTGTACCCGTGAAAATCTACGAAAGCATATATATATATATATATATATATATATATATATATATATATATAGTTAAAGAAGAAATTGCTATGGAAGAAGAAATCGTAAAGCAAATAAAATGGACAACATGGAAACAGATGGAAAGTGTTACAATGGAAGAACAAAACCTGCAAGATAAGTAGTCAAGTAATTTAGCAATGGGGTGTGCAATTCCCAAAATGAATCGCTACAGTTGCTGTGGCACTTAGGGCAAGAGTGCTTTATTAGATAGGTGTTTAATATAAGAGCACATCCAACACACAGCTCATTCAGGGTGTGTAGATTCTCTCATTCTGCATATTTCAGTCCAGTATTTTTTTCTTATCAACCTATCAGTTTTTTTGGCTCACCCTTCAACCAAAGTTCCCAGGGTGCTGAACAATTTATATTAAAATGCAAAATAAGATATCAGCATTTTAACCCGAGAACTATGATAATACAGAAAAGACCAACAGCAGGACAGCATTTAGTCACAAAGCAACCACAGATCATATTGTGACCTTCCAAGGGTCAGGCTTAGCAACTGGCAACAAAATGATAAGAACAAGGGATATATATATATGTATATTCCCCCCAGGAGGGAATTACAATATTAGGGTGCCAAGTCTGAGAAGGCCCTGCTATGTGTCACCATGGCATGAGCTGTGGTTAAAGTTGGCATCAGCAGGGCTGCCCCAGCAGATCTCAATACACAGATTGGCATATATGGGGAGAGCAGCTCCTTCAATTACCAGGAATTCATGTAAGTGTGCAGGAGCTGGATTCACACTGCATTGGACCATTGTTCCCACAGAAGGGCATCTAACACAATTGAAGTGCCAGAGTTTTCACATTTCAGGTTGTCACAGGAATTCCTTCTCCAAAGCCAAGTATAAAAGAAGCTGCTTTGTGGGGCAATCTAAGGCTAAGTTCAAGACTACAAACTCCATCTTCTCCAGAACACCAGTCTATTTTTATTTACAACATTTTAGTTTAGCCAGAAGAATAGATACTATTTCTGATCTTGCAGTAAACAAAATCAAACTTTTGAGAAGCATTTACTGTATCTGCATACTGCTTAACGCCAAAATAGGCCTCTTAGTGGTGTACAAGCACAAAACCCAATGACACAAGCATCAAAACACAAACATCCATAATTAAAATACAGAACGAAACATAGTAGGTAGCCCTGTTTTGTCTGGGGGCTCTTCTGATTCATTCTGCAGAGTGGGGCCCCGATCTTCCACCCCACAGATCTGCCCTGGTGGCACCACTGCCCACCATTGCATGAGCTTTTACCCTTATGCTCTTTAAGTAAATTCTTCACAGGCTGTGCAACACACAGCTAAAAAGATTTGTAAAGAAACAAGGTGTGTGTGCATGGGTATATGCAGAGGCGGAGCTAGCTGCTCTGGCACCTGGAGCGGCGCACATGCTGTGCACTGGGGGGTGGGGCTAGCCACCCACATGGTGGGGTGAGCATCCCAGGGAGGCAATGTCACCTCCCTCAGGGATGACACCTGGGCGGGCTGCACCCCCTTCCTCTGCTAGTGGGTTTATGCAGACAGCAGCAGGGATTTCAAATCATACTGTTGGGGGCTGGTTCTTGCAGGAGCATTAAGGAAAACGTGAAGCAGGGTAAAATACATCTGGCACAAGGCTTTAAATAACATTTAAACATTTAAGCAATGTTTTCATACCCACCCAATAAGGAAGTCACAAAACCATGTCTTCCTCCTAGTAAAGGAGGAACTTAACCAAATGCTTTAGCCTTTCGAGACGCTGAAAAGTGGCTTTTAACTAGCCTGAATAAAAACTGGACCAAACAGGATGGCAAATATGGTGGGCTTTTCCACCACATTGTCCCCTCTACACAAACATCTTAACATGTCAGTTGTTCACTAGGCCTGTCTCCTTTCCCATTTAAACTGCCCATCTGCTTACTTGACTCCCAATGCTGAGTTTTTACTACCATGAACACTGCAGAGCCAAAGTTAGATTCTTTTCAACTACACGCATCGCTGAAACAATTATCTATAAGCCTCCAGTTGTGAAGCCTTTACAACTGGAAGTGGGAAGAAGAGTCGGTGAACAATTAATATATTTTTTTTTCCAGAAGACAACAGCAACCCTGTTTCAAAACATCCTATTGATGACAGCAGAGAAAGAAAAGCTGCCAGTTAGGAATAGTGACAACAAAGCAAAACATGATAAGGAAGCAAACTGGTTTTGTTAAAGAATCATTTGGAGATAAAGAATGTTAAAACTGTTAATCAGAGACTTTCCCGGCAGTACCTGAACTTTGATGACCTAGAGGTGTTTTGCTAGCTCCTTTGTGGTTAACTCAAACTTCTCTCTTTGCCAATCCAGAATGAGTCGTGCTATTCCTAAAACACCACCAATGACTCAAATGTTTAACTTCACAGGACAACATGAAAGGAAAGCAACACTATTCCAGTTAGCAGAGGTGAGGCATTTGTCTCTTTTTGAAATTAGATTACAAAAACTAAATATGCGTTCTTAATTCCAGTCTGAATAGGATTGTATCCTAACGGTAACATGAGCGGAATGCCACTCTTACCGCAGCTCCCTACATCACTCAATAAGTCTCTCATGGTAGTTGGCTGACCTTCAAGAAAGGCTTGAGCAGAGGCGCCATCTTCCAAAGAACATTGAGGGGGCCCAACACAATGTCCTGATGTTGCTCCACATCCTGATGTTGCTTCATGCTCTGCCTCAACAATTGGAGTGGGTGGGTGTGCCTATGGGCCTGGCATAGAGTTGTCGGGGGTGTATTGGGAGGTGGAAACGGGGGTGGGGATGGACAGAAACAGCTTCCATACCAGAAGCTCTGTTCACTCAAGCTGTCCTCACCCAGTTCTCATTGACACACTGTAGCCTCACTTATCACATTTCAGGCCTTTCCTGAAAGGTTCCTTGAACTCCAAGAAAGGCTGCTTGCAGGGCACAGGTACTACAATGAGGAGAGGGGAGAGAAATCCATGTTGGATATGGAGTCTTTTAGTCTTCTGAAGAGTACATTATATTTTTCACAAACCTGGTGACTTTTGAATGGTTGTGATCACATGTAGTTGTTCAAAATTATTCATGCTCAAGGGATCTGAGATTTAGCAAGAGTGTGGCGCAAGGCTGCAAAACTAACAGAAAGCACAGTGAACAGATGGGTATCTTCCAGATAATGTGGGGCCAACTATCTTTAACTTGCAAAAAGTGGAGGGCTGGGAATGGACTCAATAATTTTTTGGGGGGGCAGTGGATTTTCAAAGTGTTTCTGAATACACACTACACAGATTCAGTTTTGGGTAAAAATGTTTCAGCTGCTTGGAAGCTCCCAATGAGTCTTTTATCACTAAGGAGGTGGAGTCCAAGGCGCCCACAGCATAAATGCAGGCTAGGGAAATGCTTGACTTTTGAATAAGTTCAATTTGTCTGGAATGTGAAGAACTGAAGCAAGAACTAAGAAAAGGAAGAGATGGCATATTTCCTTCCCAAGGATACTTAGAACTTCCAATTACTTCAGAGGCCTTTTAACATGAAAAGGGTACTGTTCTGTGGTTAAGAGGCAGAAAGAGAGTGAGAGGCCTTTCATGGCCTTCTAGTAAATGGTGGTTGCCAGGACTGAAAAGGCTGGCATTTCTTGCTACCTCTAACTGCAGCAAAAGAACTTTCTGTGAAGCCCCACAATGGTTTGATCCTAGGACTTTGCTGCTGTGCCAAGGTGCGTAGTCTAGGCATAATAAATGCGAATGAATGGAAAGTCCAAGCACTGACAAGTACCCAGATTTTCTCGTTCAGCATATTCACACTGCTCAGCAAGCAGAACAGCTTTGGCAGAAAGAAAGCAGCAAGCATCCCTTAAGCTTTCCCCGGGAGAGCTTGTTTCCTTTGGCAAAAAGGATGCTTGGGGAAGAAAGGAGATGCACTGAAAGTGAATAGAGGTGATTTCGCACTACGCTTTTGCACGTTACTCCCGTGTATTAATACATTTGCATAAGAAGTGTTTAGTGTGATTTTTGCTTTCAAGTCTGGCCCATGTGTACTATGAATCATAGGATGGCTTGGCAGTACCCATGAGACTCTTTGTTTCTGCTCAAATGCATTCTTTAAAAAAAGGCTAACATGGCTAAATAGGACTCATTCTGTGGTCTGTGGCATGAAGAAAATATGGCCAGCATCCACTTTTTGGCTCCTGCAACTAAAAATACCCAGCCTGTCTTTATAATGAAGGGCTCATCCATACTTCCTCTTATCTCATGGCTTTCCCCAGGGGAAAACCACTCTTTAGCACTCAATCAGAGCAAACAACAATTTGAGGTTTCTCCAAATTAATGTTTGCTTCAATTTAACACCAAATAAAGGGTTTTCTCTGGGAAAGGAGAAGGGCACCCTAAGTGAACCTGCAGCAGCTATCTGGACTTAAGAAATAATAACAACAATGGCTGAGTTTTCAATCTGATGCCAGATATCTAGATCAGCATTTACCGGTACCTGCAAATTTACTTGAATTGCTTACATAGCACAAGTTTTAGCAGAACCATTCATTCAGGGATCAAGTCCTCCTTCTAACTAATGAATGTTCTTCTGGATGTTGTATTTTACTTGCTGTTGCACCACACAGTAGTGTTATTGCATAAACAGTAATTTGTACGTTTGGTTAAGACAGCACCATATCATGGATTTTGTCTTAAAGTCCGCACAAACAATTGTTCTTTTGCATGTGCCTTATTTGTTTACATGAATTAAACTACTTGCACATAAAACTATAGATGGTTTGGTGCATCAAGGTAAAATGAAGATTTAATGAAAGCTAGTTTAAAGAAGCACTATTAGTTTGACAATAAGAATTGTCATTTACATAAAGCATCTCTCCCAAATTACAGAATGCAATTAAAGACAAAGATGCCAGAAGGTGAAACTACTCTCTTCAATGAGGAGAGGTACATTTTTTTCACTTAATGCATGATCTCAGAAGCACAGAAGAAGAACATTGCTATTTATTTTATTGCTTTCTGTGATATGCAAACAGTCCTATGCATTACTCTAGAGTGAATTCTTTCAAAATATGAGATGGAGGCAGGTCACAATCTTGAACTCTTTTACCAGAGATAAACAAGCACCTGAATTTTGCCCCACTGACCTGCCATCAAATCAAACCAATGGATGTGAGGGCGATCTGGCTACGACATCTGTCATCCTGCTGATAGCAAGGGGTTGATTCAACCTGCCATATTTTGATTGAAGACATATGTTGGAACTACTTAAGACTATTATTACAGTAACTTTTAGAGAATTTTTTAAATACTGAATTATTAGCAAAATTCAGTTTATTGTTCCCATTTCTGCCTGCTTGCCTATGTTTTAGCAATGAGGCAATACAGTATTGCTGCAATTTTCAGCTTTTAAAATTTTCAAATTCTAAGTACACTTAAAACTTCTGTAGGCTTGGATGGGACGTGAGATTCCTGTATGTTCCCTGCCTCCTTCACAAAACATGTGGATCTGTGTCTACATGAACTTGTTAGCAGCTATGTGGGGAACAAAGAGGAGAACGGGAAGCAGAGTAAATTAGAAGACAAAGGGGAACTCCAAAGGGGAACATGAAAAAGCCCTTCCCAGAACACAATGTTTTACAAACTGCCATTATTATTGTGAAATCAGTGCCAACATTTGTTCTTCTGATTTGCACCAGATATAATGTACTTTTCTGCACACAAGGACAGGAAGTCCTGATAGAATCCTAATAGAATCTCTGTGCTCAAAAGCCATCCATGTACCAGACAAGACTGCCATCTGTTATCAGCATGTGTCCATACTTGTCAGCAAGACTAAGGAGGCTCCCAGACTGTCACTAGTTTCAGGTGGGATTCAAACACATGCTGGCAAATTCAAAACTGTAGTGGATTGGGAGATCTTTCCCAAAAGACTGAACTTTTTGTAATGAGGAAAGTGATGGGAAGAGGCACTATAAAGTGAGGGATAGCACTTGCTTTGACACAAGAAATTCCAGCTTTGAATCAGGATGAATGCTCAATAAGCAGGTCATCTGGGAGCAGCCTGAATCTCATCAAGGAAAGGATAATGCATCTGTGGGCTATGAACAAGACCAGGTCTCATCTCATGTTCTTAGAAGATTTAGAACCAGCTGTCAGATGGTGTGTAGGATAACAGATGGAACAATGCCAGATCTGGTCCTTTCCATAACCTGTCTCAATAAAGACAGGTAATGCTTGCCTCCAAGACTGGCTTGGGAAGCACTGTCCATACCTCTTTGCCACTTTTCCCTACAGGCAAAGAGAGCACATTGACAAGCACAGGCAGGAAAAGGAATAGCAATTTTTAAACACAGAGTTACATTTTGCTGCAGCTTTACACTATGCCATTTAATGGTACAAGGAGCTACATAGCTATCTAAGGATATCAGAATGCAGCTATCCCAACACTAAAGTTCCAGGAATCAAGCTTTTGTTTGATATGAAAGTGTAGCTACATCAATATCAACACTTGTTTACTGCTGCTACACGTTGCTAGCAATTTCAGATCAACTTTGCAGATTTCAAATGACCACCATGGTTTTAGTGAAGAGGGTACAATTTTTAGATTAGGCCTAATTTTAAAATTTCACAGTTAGTTTTTGTTCACCAGACCTTCGCTTTAAGTCAGGAATGGGGAACTTGTAGCCCTCCAGGAGTTTTTCAGAAGCTGGAAAACTGAAAGTTATATAATTTAAGCAGGATTTCAGCTCATTTCTAAAAATGGTTGGAATGACACAAATATGTGCAGATTAATTGCTTTATTAGTCCAACCTTGTTTCGTGTGCATATCTGGCTTCTGAACTTTAGAGTGCTTCAGACAGAATATAGTTGTGAAATTACATTTGTCTCCCATTATTGCCACTGCTCTTATGTTCTCACAAAAATGGGATGCATCCAACAGAAAAAATAAGAATGAAGAACCAACCTCAAGATGCTGAAGAGCACTGCACTGTTTATTAGTGCTTTGTGTTCTCAAAAGGTTCCTGCCATCCCTTCCCTTTCTGTAATGTCGAAACTGCAGATCCTCTTGGGCTTAGTTGGCTATAAGAGGAGGGGGGAAACCTCAGATCAGGACTGGCATTGTCACTTCCCATCTTACTTTGCTACTCAAGAAGACTGTCACTATCATCACATATTTGCTTGCAGACATGGCCAAAGGAGGGGAATGCAGTGACTTTTGCTGTTGCATTTCAGCTGCTATGATCCTAAGCCTGGAGAGCAGGTGGCTGCCATATATTGGTGCTCATTCATGTCTCTTAAGCACCAAAAATGACCCTCAGAATACAAGGGAAGTTAGGTATGGGAAGGGTTCTCTCTCAGACTCCACTGCAATGGCATACTGTTCCAGAAGGGGTAGAGGAGCACCACATGAACTGTGTTCCTCCCAGCCGGCCCCATAGTTGATTGCTGGGTTGGAGGGTGTGTGATTGCAATGGGGAGGAAGCTGTTTGGGGGAACTAAAGGAAGCACCATCTCTCATTGCTAGGGTGGGGAAGGATCTGCTCTCCTCTGCCTCATCAGGGACTTTGAAAGTGAGGATCACGCTGGCTGCTGCCCCTGTAATCCCCACTTTAAAAGGATTTCTTACTCATTGCTGTGATGGAGAAGCCTGCCTTTCTTGGCCTGAGCAGGGGGAGACTATGGCAATGTTTGTGCATGTGTGTGTGCGCACATGTGCACTCAGACCACGTTGATGCCACCAACTTAGGCCCTCCAATGGTCACACATTGCTCTATGTGGTCCTTGAGGCCAAAAGGCTTGTCCACCTCTGCTCTAGGAGAATGTATGGAAAAATTAATCATACGATACTTGTGCTAACAAAATATGATTTTTAGCAACTAAGTTTATGGTCTCCTATTCCCATCTGGTGCCGAGTACTGGAGCTATCATTTAGCACAGGGCTGGGGAACCTCAGGCTGGCAGCCTATTTGCCTGGCCCTCAAGACTCCCCCAGGCCACCCTTGGCCCTGCTCCAAAGCCTCTTCCTGGAACAGGATGAGGGACATGCAGTTCAGCAAGTGATAGCAAGCTGTAATTTTGGCCCACAACAAAAGAAAATGTGAGTAAAAAGCAGAAGCTGCTTACTTTTAATCACCTTCTGTAGAGTCATCTCTTCAGCCTACCAGCTCACATTTCACAAGGTGACCATTCAGAGGGTCAAAGCTGAACACATATTGTAAATTCTTCAATGATTTTAGCTTGATGTGAAAGTTTTATCAGATTTCCTGGTGGGAAAGTAACTGAGGAGTAATTAACCATGTCACAGTATTATGGTCCAAGCTGGATGAGATGGTGATCCAGCTGCCATGCATACGCAAGTCCAGTTAGAAAGCCAGTTGGTACTACACAACTGGGAACAGTGAGGGAGTGGTGGTGGACTGAGTTTCCCATGCCCCCCAAACAGCTGCTTCTCCCATTCTCATAGCACTAGAACTCAGGTTCATCCAATGAAGCTGAATGTTGAAAGATTCAGGATAAAGTGCTTCTTCACACAGCACACAGTTATGCTGTGGAATTTGCTTTCACCAGAAGCCATGATGGCCACCAACTTGGATGGCTTTAAAAGACAAATTTATGGAGAATCAGACTATCAATGGCTACTAACCATGATGGGTGTCTTGCATCTCCGTTGTTGGAATGCTGTTGTGCTCTGGTCCTGCTTCTGGGTTTCTCATAGACATCTGGTTGGCCACTGTGAGAACAGGATGCTGGACTAGATGAACTACTTCTTAAGTTCCTATGACTGGTAAAGGTAAAGGGACCCCTGACCGTTAGGTCCAGTCGTGGACGACTCTGGGGCAGCGGCGCTCATCTCGCTTTACTGGCTGAGGGAGCCGGCGTACAGCTTCCGGGTCACATGGCCAGCATGACTAAGCTGTCATGGTCCAGTCTACGGGCAATCAAAGTCCTGGCTGAGGACGTCGGGACCGGGGGCAAGATGGTGGGGTGGGAGCAGGAACAAAAGTCCAGAAGCCAGGGGTCCAAGGGTCAGGAAGCAGGGAGTCATGAAGTCAAGGGTCCGGGGGTCCAGAAGTAAGGAGTCAAGGAGATGAGGTCCAAGGATCAGGAAGCAATGAGCCAAACGCAGCAAGGCAGGAAACGTGTTGCTGTGGCAAAGAGCTGAAGGGAAATGCTAACCTTATATCCCTTCCTGGCTCTTGCCACCAGGTGCAGTGAGTTACCAAGTAGCCTCACCTGTGCAGCCGCGCCTTGCCTCTCCAGAACAAACTTAGGAAGGCCCCAGTCCTGTGAAGCCCTACTGGTCACAGGGCCTGGCTCCTGCATGCACTCCTGACATAAGCTGCTTCTGGCGAACCAGAGCAGAGCACAGAAATGCTGCTTACCTTCCTGCTGGAGTGGTACCTATTTATCTACTTGCACTTTGACGTGCTTTCGAACTGCTAGGTGGGCAAGAGCTATGACTGGTACAGCCATTTTATTTCTAACAAAGTTCTATGTATACACACAGCTGGACTTGCTTACTAGCAACCAATCCAACCCCAACAGTACATTTTGATGTTCTATGAATGCTTGAGATACAACATACAAATTCGTTAAGAAAGCTAGTTTTTACTTAATATTTCCTTGGAAATACAAAAATACATTCATGAAACATGACTAGATACAATAATATTATGCCATTTCAGAGGTTTTGAATGCTTGGCTTATTCCCTTTAGATATATTGCTTTGAAGTCTCTAAAACTTTCTTAATGTAAAAGTGTTTTTCTGTCCAGACATTTCAGTGCAATTAATTTTCTTCTCATAACGTGTTGCGTTTCTTCTGCTCTCAAACTAAATGGTAAAAATTGCTTACATACTAAACCAATCCAAGTCAGGGTTATACATATGGTACACTGTAGTTAAACATTAAATAATCCAGATAATAAAAGTTGTAAATCTGCTGTCTTTCTGTGTTGGAAATTTCTGCCAAGTATTGTCTGACAACTTCTAAATTTGTTCTTTTTTCACTGGAATGCCTGTCTTTGAAATTAGGAAAAGTCAGCCCCTCTGGTGCACCTATTAGTCTCAAAAAATAATTGGCATCATCTCCCAAAGTCTCAAATTTTCCAATGTAATCATAGTTGATAGCACAAGGATAACAGAGTTGGCTGATCTGTTCCCAGTGAGTGTCCATACCTACTGGCCGATGGGAATCTAACAAATACTGGATGAACTCTTTAAATTTCACTCCTGAGCCCGTTGCCAAAGCCACTCTATCTGCATTAAGTCTGTATTTCTTAATAATTGCCTTCCCAAATACAGGGTGGTAGTAGCTGTTTGGATGTTCAAACTTATCTCTGAATGCAGACACTAATCTTTCCATGGGATCCCGCACAAATATAACTTTGGTGTACATCTTTAAACGCTTGTGTATCCCTTTTAGATTGTAGCTGTCTAGTTTTCTGAGATGCTTTCCATAATGTGCAGCATCATGCGTAATGTTAGCAGCAGAATCAGCAACGCCACTGAGCACCATCAAAACCCGCTTCCAGTTGGAACAACCTGCCTTAGGCACCTCACAGTACAAGACTTTGTGCTTATCTTCCACATAGATTCTGGACACCATGCGCGTAAGGTGGTGAGTCCGGGGTCTGCTTTTGCCAGTGTACCTTTTGCAGAAATCGTAAAGGAAAGATCTTCGTTTCTCTTGCATCTCATCTGTGGTTTTCCAGTGATTGCTTTTGATTAAAGTTTTGTTTAAAGGGCGCAGAACTGGTGGTAAATTCACTTGCCTGAACTGTTTAAGAAGCGATTTAATCTTTTGTGACTCTTCAGATAATCCAGTGGTCAAGGAGACGGTCATCCCTAGAATAGGGTCAGCATCTCCCTGAGAATGTCCAATCTCAATAAGAGCTTTACTTGGCTTGTCAAGCTTTTCACCAGTGACCCAGTTTTTTGGTTTTCTTTCAGGTTCCTCTGAAGAATAGAATCTGAAGTTCTAAGAGGGGAAAAAAGAAACCAGAGAACTCTTAGAATGTTCCTCTATTGGGGCCTGCTAAAAATGTTGCTGCATAGAGAGCTGCTTTTCAGGATTCCATCTGCTCCATTCCTTTCTCTCTTCCCTCCAATTTTTCATCCCCCCCACTGCCCCAACATTCACCCATCATGTTGTAGCAATTAAGCATGTTTTTTGGGACTCACACTCCCTTAGGGTTTTGGTTTCTTTAGAAAAAACCGCCAACTACTACTGCAGCCCTTGATGTTTCCAGTGTATGCTTGCACTTCCCTCTTGAGCATGGGTGCTGTCTGCTTTGGCCACATAAGCCAAACAAATAGCACTTGCTTGCTGAAACAGATCTTATCTGCATTGCTCACCACCAGTCAACCTTCATTAACAAAGTAATGAAGTGATGGGTAATGAGTGAAATTTGCTGTAGGAAGGCACTCTGGAATCCTTGTTAGCAGATAAGGAAAATGGCTTCTCCGTATATTTTTTATTGAACAAGTAGTTCTATGTTCTTTAAAGGGGAAAATGAATATTAAGAGATGAGACTTATCTTTTTACAGAAGTTGAGTAACAAGGAGTCCTCTCATGCATGGTTCTCAGGGGTTTGCTAGATTTATTTATTTATGAGCAGATTTATAACCCACATATTTCACAAATGCTTGCACAAGGATTTGTGCAGTACTATAATACCAGGTTCTGTGGGACTTCTGCTTTATCTTGCACTAGAGAAACCACATCTTTGGATTCTGCTTAACTTTTCTGATTAAAAAAAGATCTAGGATGTGGCATAAACTATCCTTCCATGACTAGAAGACACCTTTCATGTGTGGAAGGGAAGGACACTTTTGGAATCTTCCAACTGATTTTACTGGTGGTTTTATTTGTTTTATTTTGTGCTGCAATTTAGTGGCTTTATATGGCGAACTGCCTACAGGGCTTAGCATGGGTTGAGGTGAAAGCTGAATAAACAAACAGACAAACGAACTGATTGAAATTGACTAGCAACCAGGAATCTATTTATAACTGTACTTTTCTGAATGTTGTGTAGATTGAATCCCAGGAATCCCTAAATGATACAAATGAACTTCTGCAGCTGAGGATATATACAGGAAATATGCAAATACAGATAACAACACTGATATCACAAACATCTGTAGATCTGAAATTTACCCTCAGTGTATTATGAGTGGAAAACCTTTGAACGATTTCAACAAGAGGGAATGAGATATAAAAAGCCAGGTGATGGCTATTATCCAAGAACTGATTTAAATAAACAAGTCAGCTGGGACCCCTGACCAAAGCTCAAAGTTATCCCTAAGGACATTGCGGAGAGGTAACAGAAAGTGACCAGAGGACTTCTAGTGCAGCTACCTGAGAAAGAGAGTACGCACTTGCAGCAGGAGATGCTGAACCACTATGACAGGAGTGACTTTTGTTGTTGTTGTTTTGTTTGCTAGAGCAGCTAAGCTTCTCAAAAGTGCCTCAGGTAGCTCTCCCCAGGTTCAACTGGCACACACACACAGCAGGAGTGCCGTGGAACTGCTCCCTGCTCAGCTCTGGGAGAGAAATTGTCAGTCACGAAGAAGGCAGCACTAATCAGATGTGGGGTGGAAAGGGAGACAAAAATAAGGGGAAATGGATGTTGCAAGGTGAGGGTTACATTATGTAAAGCACCATTTTTGCTATTTTGTTTCATGGCCCCCATACTTAATATTTCTGTAGTTCCAAAGTCATTAACAATGGTACCAAGTAGTGACTAGTGGCTGGTGATTGTCAGGTACTGAGTAAGTGAGTGCAGAGTGAGGGAAGGACAATCCATGTCAGTCTGTGAGCCATCGGTTGCTGGTCCATGGTGACTCCACCACAGCCCAGCTTGGGTGGGATGCTTCAGGGACCAAATAGGGTACCAGTATCTGTGGGGAATGCTGATCCACCACATCAGATAGCGTGAGAAGCACTGAATATTTTGATGCAAGTAGCATGAATAGTCCCTGTATTATCCTGCTTTTTGTTGAAATTGCAATGGTATACTGGCTTGTCAATAAATAAATCATCACTACAGTCTCTCTTCCTTTTGTGAACCTGTGTGGTATAGTGGTTACAGAATCAGACTATGACTTAGGAGACGAGGGTACAACTCCTCACTCAAAACTTTGGGCCTAAACTACCTTGCAGGGTTGTTGTGTTTAAATGAGATGGGGGAGAACCCTGTATACCTTGAGCTTGAGCCACCTTGAGCTCCTTGGAGAAAATAGTGGGATGTAAATGCATATAAATAAACAGATAGATAAAATAGGTTTATGTTAAACATAATGGATGGAATTCAATGTTGCACTAATTTGATCATTCTCTCAGTGTTTCCACATGCCAGAAAGAATGTTCTCCACACACAGAAAAACACCTGGGGTGTTCTGGGAATTCTCCTGACCCCCTAGAGCTAATTTGGTGGGAGGGCACAGAGGAATAGGGGAAAGAGGTCCCATTGCACTAGCAGGATTTGTTGTTCTGGCTCCTGCTAGTGCATCTGCTCAGTTGAATCTGGCCCACTAACTGCTGCAATTAGTGAATGAAAACAACTAATGTTTGAACACTGGCAGCCTCCATAAGTGCTTCATTTTATTGACTCGATTTAGGGAAAGGAGCAAAGAGAAAAATGTAAAGCGCAAAGATCAGCTGATCACCTACTCAAATGGATGCAAGTTAGATATCTTGGAACTTGTTTTCATGTTTTCTGTATAAATTAAAAACCTTGGAAGTAGTGACTTTGTGTCTCCCTGTATTAGCTAATCAGCTTTCAGTGCTCCTAAGCAAGAGTCCCACTTTCACCTTCCGAGCATTCCCTGCAGTGCATCAGATGTGACATTCCAGGAAGCAGAGTGTCTATGTGCATTTCTTCTTGCATTCCCTGTACTGCCGAGAAGCTCGGAAAGGTCACTTTACCCTCACAGCAATCTTGTGGAGATGGACAGGGCTTGTGAGACACACAAGAGGGGCCATGACGCCATCAATGGATGCTCCTGGTGCACCCATGCAACACTGGTTTACTGTGCATTATGTTACTCATGTTATGGCCACCTGCGTGGAGCAGCTCTCTGCCGAGGTCGTTTCATGTACTTTCTACATGAAATCTGTGAACTCATAAACCAGGTGACCTTTGAAGGATGGTCTTCCATAAGGAATCACAGTGGTCATTAAATGTCTCAATAATGGTTAGCCTTGGGGTTGTGTCTAAGAATACCCAGGATTTCCTTGTTCAATGCAAGTGAGACAAGGGTCTCAGTTGACTTGATAAATCAACCACTGTGGTGTCCTCTGAATGTTCCTAGACTACAACTCCCATCATCCTTGACTATTGGCCAGATTGCCTGGGGTTGATGGAAGTTGTATTCAAACAACATTTGGAAGGCACACGTTGGCTAACCCTGCCGTGATACAGTAACTTCTGCATCTTGACTGCATAACCCAAGCAAACCAGAACAGTTCGGAAAAGCAGGGATTTCCATTAGGGAAGCTATTTAAAAGGCTATTTAAGTTGCAATGATGTTTTAAACCTTTTAAATTTAGCAATGTGTTTGTTTAAAATGTAAAAAATATACAAAATGTGAAATAAAATATATTCTGTCTAGTCCAGGAAAGGCAACCAGAAAGAGAAAAATGGGAGCAAGCTTTACTGTGTTTTAAATTTTATTCTCCATTCTCCTGTTTTTGTATTTGTGTATTGTATTTGTGTTATGCCCTGAAATTGGATAAGATGAAAGTTGGCATTAAAATGTTTTAAGTAAATAAACTTGGGAATGCAGCAGCCAGTGCCCACTTATAGATGACAAAGGGTTAAAAACTACAGAAAGAAGCCACAAAAAGAGGATGAAATGGGGGTCAGTGGCACAGGGGAAAAGGTTTAACCCTTTTCCCACGAGTAATTTCCCTGATTCTCATCTCTCAAAACAACAAGAACAGCTGTTAGTCCCATGGAGTGGGCTGTGGTGGGAGCTAGACTATCTTAAGTGGGGTGGGAGTGGCGGAGAGAAAGTATCAAGACATAATTCCTTGGCTAAGTCAAAACATACCACTTTCTTTTAGCTTCTGATTTGTTCATACAAGACTGTATAAAATCACATGCATTAATGAAATGAGACAGTTTGCACAATCTGGTTCAACAAACTGATTTGTGTAGGCAGTAACTTGGATAAACGGAATTAATCTCCAATTTTGTTTGCCAATTCTTGTTAAACTGCTAATTAATTTCCCCCTTGTCTTCCTCTTACAGTCAAAATATTATGTATTTTTTTCTTAATAAGCTGAACTTCATGATGGCTGAGGAATTCTGAATCTTTGCCAGCCTAGTAGCATCTCCACATTAGGGCTACACTCTATGATCCTCTGAATGGAATTAACTGCTGGTAAATATTTATATGCATGCAGTTTTTGGCTCTAATCCAGAGAAAGTTAGTTGTGCTTAAGTTTTATTCAAATAAAGGAGATGAATTACTTGCAACTAAATTAAGCTCCAGTTAGATCTTCAGCAAGACCAACTTACTCTGGATAGGAACAACTGAGCTCTGATAGATAATTTCAAGCCAGCTACAGAGAAAAGTGAAAAACAAACCCAACCCACTGGCTTCTGCAAGTGTTTTATTCTATGTCAATACATTATTCTTTTTGTCTGTATTCAAACATGGTAATGGATTAAGATGAACCTTGAAATAATAATAAAACAACAAAAGATTAAATTATTTTGAAAATACCTAATCAATTTGTTTACCATATGTTTTCAGCTGAAACTGTTGTGCTCCTTTTATTAAATGTTAAAATAACTATTTTAATCTATACAAAAAACCTGTTTTTAATGAATCTTCTCATTACACACAATGTCTGGCTCCACCTCCAGTCTGCAGTTTCTACATTTTTAATTCCTTCTTGTCCATTCATTGAATTAGACATAATTACTTCTAAACAGTTTGTTTTTTTCACATTGTTTTTATGTTTCAATCCTGCTTTTAAGAGGGGGTTGTTTCATATGACTACAGTGGTACCTCAGGTTACATATGCTTCAGGTTACATACGCTTTAGGTTACAGACTCCGCTAACCCAAAAATAGTATCTCGGGTTAAGAACTTTGCTTCAGGATGAGAACAGAAATCATGCAGCAGCGGTGCGGTGGCAGCAGGAGGCCCCATTAGCTAAAGTGGTGCTTCAGGTTAAGAACAGTTTCAGGTTAAGAACAGACCTCCTGAACGAATTAAGTACTTAACCTGAGGTACCACTGTATTTGTTCATAGGGAGTAAGGTAAAGGTAACGTTAAGGGATCCTGGACAGTTAAGTCCAGTCAAAGGCAACTACGGGGTATGGCACTCATCTTATTTTTCCTGCCGAGGGAGCCGGCGTTTGTCCACAGACAGCTTTCTTGGTTATGTGGCCAGCATGACTAAGCTGCTTCTGGTGCAACGGGACACTGTGATGAGTGCTAGAGTGCACAGAAACACCATTTACCTTGCCGCCACAGTGGTACCTATTTATCTACTTCCGCTGGTGTGCTTTTGAACTGCTAGGTTGGCAGATGCTGGGACAGAGCAGGTTATGCAGGTGACACTGTGGTCTAGACCACTGAGCCTCTTGGGCTTGCCAATCAGAAGGTTGACAGTTTGAATCCAGGCAATAGGGTGAACTCCCATTGCTCTGTCCAGCTTCTGCCAACCTAGCAGTTCGAAAGCATACCAGTGCAAGTAGATAAATAGGTACCACTGCAGTAGGAAGGTAAATGGCATTTCCATGCACTCTGACAGTTGTCACGGTGTCCCATTGCACCAGAAGCAGTTTAGTCATGCTGACCACATGACCCCGAAAGATGTCTGTGGACAAACACCAGCTCCCTTGGCCTGAAAAATGAGATGAGCACCACACCCCATAGTCACCTTTGACTGAACTTAACCATCCAGTCATTTACCTTTTACCATAGGGAGTGTAGTGTGGCAGAAACAACAAACATCTGCCTATAAATTATTGAATGGGTATTAACCTATCTAATGCAAAATATCTAATACAAAGTACTGTATGTATATCTCATGAACTATGCAGTTAAAAGATGTATATACATTTTTAAAATACCTGATTAATTGCGTGCTGCTGTATTTTTTCTTCAGACACTGAAAGAAAAAATTAAAAATCAGTTAGTAGTAGTATATTGCAATGAAGTGATCATGTTCATAACAAAACTAAGTTACGAGAGAAAAGTTATGAAACAAAGTGCAAAAGTATACAGAAATATTGAAACTAGCTACCTTTTTAATCAGTATTTTAGAATATGTGGAGTGTTCACACATTAAGAAAAGCATATTGGCCTAGTTTGCATGTAACATTAAAACATGGTTTAAAGAAACCTTAGTTAACAAATCATGGTGTAGTGTTACATGCAAACCCAGCCCAGCACCTTAACAATTAACTGTGTGCTGTTGCAACACTATGAAGCAACACCAGTAGTAGCACATCGGTGACACTGTGAAGCAACACAAGGAGTAGCACTGTGGCTGACCACTTCTTGTCCGATCGTTTGATCCTCATCTTATACCTACATCTTTAAAAACTCTTGCCTGGGAATTAAATTATATTTCCTTAATAAATCCAAAAGGACAAGGGGTTGAGCAGAAATATACTAAATGACTGCCAACAGCATGGTACTTAACATTTTATAACATAAGGAGTTTTCACACACCAGTCACTGCATGCCATATATAGTTACATCTTAATAGTTTCATTCCCCTTCAGAAGAGGATGCTCCAAATAAAAGAGAATTTTGCTTCTGCCTTTTGAAGACAGCAGGCATTAAACGCAGGCTTCTTGGGCAGTTACCTCAGGCCATGCAAGCTCCAGGATGGATTCCTAGAACATTTCCTAAGCCATAATACTGAGGAGCTGATGTACTAGAGGCTTGCTTAGGAAAGTTTTTATTAGCGTATTCTATTACAACACAGCTTTATCTAGGGCTGCAATCCCCAAAAACAACTACATATGAGAAGATACAACAGAAAGAGATGGAGCTTGCACATGCAAAAGTGAACAGGGACTGCATACATACATACAAAAATATTCTAAACGAAACAGTGGATGTATGATTTTTGTGGTTCATGCTGTGGCCACAGACATGTGATCTGACAGTGACTTTGGAGTAGCCCAATGCAAAAATTCTGAGGATCCATGTGGATCCATGCTTTGTAACCATGTTTTTGCACCACTGCGGCCCCAGGCAACAGTGGGTGCATGATTATTTTGGTGCAAGATGTAGCCATGGACATGCTATGTGATCTGATGGTGAATTTGGGGTGACCCAGTGCAAAAATCCTGAGGATCCATGTGAATCCGTGCTTTGTAACCACGTTTTAAATGGGGAGGGAAGGAAAAGCACTCAAGGGACAAGGAGCACGCGCGGGGTGTGTGGAGAAGGATGCTGCTAATAATGCAGAAGAGGGGTTTAAGGGGAGAAGGCTCCTCTCCTCTCCCGCTTTGCTCCTTTAAAGCAAGCAGGCTCTGCTTTTCTCCCTCCTCCCAGCTCATCCCCAGCTTAGCGAGCTGAAAAACTTTGCTGCTATTTAGCGAGCTGAGTGGGGAGGAGAGAGGGATAGAGAGCCTGCTTGCTTTAAAGGAACCAACAGGACAGGAGCCGCTTACACTCATGTAAGTGGCTCCTCTCCTCTCCCGCTTTGCAAGCTCTCTGTCCCTCTCTCCTCCCCACTCAGCGGCTCTTCTCCCGCTTTGCTGTTTCAAAGCGATCCACGGAGGAGGGAAGGAAGGGGAACCATGGATCCTCAGCTCACGACTGCAGCAGATCCCCCCCGTGACCCGTAGGCATTCCCTCCATAACACGCACAGACATTTCCCCTTACTTTCTAGGAGGAAAAAAGTGAGTGTTATGGTGCAAAAAATACGGTAATATGTAATACTCATTCTACAACAGAAAACGCCAGCACTTCAACTGAGGCAGGTAAGGTGGAAAAGTGGTGGTTTGACAGATTCAGGCATCTTGTTCTCTTATTAGAAGTGACTTGGGAAAGCCAGCAGGGCCATTTAGAAAAGGGAAGTGCAGGCTGAAATCCTCTTTTCCCCTCTCTACTTATGCAGCTTAAAAGAATATGTCGGAAAATAAAGGCAACAAAGGTTGTTGTTGTGTGGTTTTTAAAAACTTTTCATGTGCACTAGGTTACCGTTATCACTGAAAGGCTTTCACCTTGTTTATGGGAATTTCAGTTGAACTCCATCAATCACGGTTTTCTGGGCCAAGGATATGTGGATGGCACTCCTTTTACAGCTTGTCAGTGTCACAATTTGTGTAGCCAGAGGGATTGCTGTGGAGCCACATTAGGCAAACTATCAAACTGGCAGGTTTAAAGACATTGACAAATGCGCTCACTTTTGTTCTTCTTCAAACACAGGAGGTTGAAGGTTTGCTTTCATGTTTACAAAATTGCATTTTTTTTCCTGCAGGACAACAAATGGGTCAAAGCTCTTTAAAAAAAAAAAAAGCATTTTTCACCTGATTTACAGGTGCTGATCTTTCTACATGGCAGAACATCCAGTAATACCTTCATGGTTACTTTTGTTATTGAGCATATTCAATCCAAATAAACTGGTGATTAGTATCTTTAAAACTGATAGGCTGAATTAAAAAGGTGGCAGATCTAAATTAAATGACCAAATGAGATAAGGCACACATTAACTAGAGATGTGAAATATACATATCTTCCTAAGAGATTCCCTTAATTTAACAGCATATATTATCATATCTATCCAGTAATGTATGCATGTCATAAGCTCCCCTGCAAATGAGATGGCTTATTCATTTTGGTGGAGATCCATGTGTGTACTCCTTTCTGCACATAGACCAACTGATAAGCACATGTACTTTATATGCAGATTGGAACAAATCCCAAAATCTCCATGCTCAAGTTCTGCTTGTGTTACCAGGTGTCCCAGAGGTCTTCCAGTTGAATAGAAGAAGCATTTTGCATCAGTCTTGCAAATTAAGTAATTGCTTTTTGACTCATCTAGGACCATAGCTCAGTGGCAGAGCACTTGTTTTGCATGCAGAAGGTCTCAAGTTTAATTTTTGGACATCGCCTCTGCTTGAGAACATGGGAGAGCCGTTGCCAGTCAGGTAGATTGCATTGGGCTGGATAGATTAATAGCATGATTCAATAAACCAAGGATAGGGAACCTATGGCTAACTAGATGTTAAAGGTAAAGGTAAAGGTACCCCTGCCCGTACGGGCCAGTCTTGCCAGACTCTGGGGTTGTGCGCCCATCTCACTTAAGAGGCCAGGGGCCAGCGCTGTCCGGAGACACTTCCGGGTCACGTGGCCAGTGTGACAAAGCTGCATCTGGCGAGCCAGAGCCGCACACGGAAACGCCGTCCCTATTTATCTACTTGCACCCGGAGGTGCTTTCGAACTGCTAGGTTGGCAGGCGCTGGGACCGAGCAGCGGGAGCGCACCCCGCCGCGGGGATTCGAACCGCCGACCTTTCGATCGGCAAGTCCTAGGCGCTGAGGCTTTAACCCACAGCGCTACCTGCGTCCCTTAACTAGATGTTAAAAAGGTAAAGGTAAAGGTACCCCTGCCCGTACGGGCCAGTCTTGCCAGACTCTGGGGTTGTGCGCCCATCTCACTTAAGAGGCCAGGGGCCAGCGCTGTCCGAAGACACTTCCAGGTCACGTGGCCAGCGTGACAAAGCTGCATCTGGCGAGCCAGAGCCGCACACGGAAACGCCGTTTACCTTCCCGCTGGTAAGCGGTCCCTATTTATCTACTTGCACCCGGAGGTGCTTTCGAACTGCTAGGTTGGCAGGCGCTGGGACCGAGCAGCGGGAGCGCACCCCGCAGCAGGGATTCGAACCGCCGACCTTTCGATCAGCAAGTCCTAGGCGCTGAGGTTACTAGACTCCAATTCCCATCAGACCCAACCAGCATGGCCAAAGGTGATGGAAACTGCAGTCCATGAATATCTGGAGGGCCAGAGGCTCCCTATTTCTGCAACAAAGCAACATAATGTGGTTATTTCTTGAAATATGTGAGTTTCTTCTGAGAGCTGGTGGTGGTGAATGTCAGACTGGAACTGGGTATATCCAGGCTCATTTCACCACTCAGCCCTAGGTGACAATGAGCCAGGGACCATATCTCAACCTGCCCTACCTCACAGAGTTGTTGTGAAGGTAAAATAAGGGCATGCATTCTGTATCAAGCTCTTTGGATGAAAGACAGGATAATAAAGAATAAAGAGTGGCTGTTAGGCATGGAAGATAAATATCTGCAAGTGTAGGTAATTCTCTGGGTGATAACAAGGAAACCCAAATGGACTCAGTTATTGGTTTATGACCAATGGTGTCCTGAATTTCGGAGTGCTTGGAATTTGGATTCTAGGTCAATTCCAAGTAAGGCATTTGTGAACACAATCCTAGTATTTTCTTACTTTGAAAGGTAGGTTTTAAAGTAGTATCTTGTCTAATGATCTCTTAAAGTAACTATCTTCCTAAAAGAGAGAGAGAGAGAGAGAGAAGGATCAAGATTACTTATTGCTTTAGGCTATGGCAGAGGATTGTCTCTTTATGGTAATTACTTCCTGCATAATGGTGTACTATTTTGTTTTGTAGATACAAGTGTTACTTTTTTGCTTCAAGAAGGAAAATTAAACATTATTTAGGCAGTCTTTCAGTAGGCACTGCTGTGTTCATTGAGAACATCATTGTGACAATTGAAATCACATCTTGAGGCTAATTTTTGTAACCAAATAAGGCTCTCTCTTTTTGGTAATAAAAGATTAAGGAGTATGTGTTTTAAACATCCTTTAATGATGTACAAGATGCTTGGAAAGACCAATGTTTGCAATCTCTGGTTGGATCAACTCTATTTTGCTCAAAGGTTTGTGGACTTTGAATACTGATGCTTTCCTGCTTCCCAGTACATTTGTTTTTAGGCTATTTTTATTTCACTTTAAAGGAATTTTAATAACTTTGTGTTGACAGCATAGACAGCTGGGGCTGAGAATTAAAGAAAAACTCACTTGCTGACTGAGGAAGGAAGTGACATCAATGAGCTTCTAAAGACAGCCCAGAGGGGAAATTGAATTTTGTGCATGTGGCCTGCCGTTTCACTGTATTTACAGGAATGCCTACAAATGCAAATGGGATCATTTATGGTATCTATCTCAAACATACCAAGAAATTGTAGAACTCTGGAAAGACTTCTCTGACAGTTTCATTTTGAAGGATTTCAACAGGATCATTGGCCTAAGTCCTCATTACTAAGGGTAGTTTCCCCTAAGTATTTTGACTTGCACCATTATCTGAAACTATTATATTCTGGAAACTCAACCTGTTTGTAAGGTAAAGGTAAAGGGACCCCTGACCATTAGGTCCAGTCGCGGCCGACTCTGGGGTTGCGGCACTCATCTCGCTTTATTGGCCAAGGGAGCCGGCGTACAGCTTCCGGGTCATGTGGCCAGCATGACTAAGCCACTTCTGGCAAACCAGAGCAGCGCACGGAAACGCCATTTACCTTCCCGCTGGAGCAGTAACTATTTATCTACTTGTACTTTATAGCACTTTCAAACTGCTAGGTTGGCAGGACCAGGGACTGAGCAACGGGAGCTCACACCGTCGTGGGGATTCGAACTGCCGACCTTCTGATCGGCAAGTCCTAGGCTCCGTGGTATAACCCACAGTGCCACCCACATCGTACCCATGTTCTTTTCCACCACAGTGGCAACATACAAAGTTTCGTGGTGTTGCAATAGTATAGAAAAAACGATGCCAAATTCTTAACACACAATTTGCTGCCCTAGCATACAAGCCTTTGTGCATCTCTACACAATCAGACAAACATTATCACAATTCTGTTTATCCACCTGCGTTACTACTCCTGCAAGCTCTGAGACAACAATAGCAGTTTCTTAACATATCCCAACGTTATCACTAGGGAGGCTAGTCCTGAATGTCTTACTTCCACATTTGCTACTTTGCAGCCATTAGTTCTAATAACAAGCACCTTCTTCAATCTGAATAGCTCATCTACTGTAATTGTATCTGTTGCATTTGCAACAGTGCTTTCACATTGTCTCTCAGGCACTTTTGCCTTCTCTAAATGTAGCAAACTCTAAAAATATAGGCTTGTCGAATGAATCTTTTCTCCTTGCAATCATTCTAGTTACTGCTCTTTGCACTTGCTCTCGTTTGAAAGCACATGCATATGGCACATAGTGGACTGAATAGCATTGAATGAATAATTTGCGTTGTAGGCTTGACATGCTGGAAAGTTGGACCACAGAAATTTTTAATACCTCAACAATGTAAAATTGGAGAACTGCTTCTTTGCTTAAGAAGCATGCAAGCTAGTAGATTAAATAACACCCCCCAATGAACCATTCCAATTTGACCAGATTTGAATATAGATATGTAAACAAAATTCAATAAAATATGGTAGATGTATGCCTCCTCTCCCTATTCTTAGGAGTGCCTTATAGCTTCACCACATTTATTTTGTTCAAATTAAGCGACAGGGTACGATGAAAAGGTCCCGCCATGAATTAATTGCCTTTTCCTTAGTATTGCATAATCGTAGCAAGCTGTCACGGCGCCAACTCACCAGTTACCCTGGCAGCGTTAAACATAAAAAGGAACCCCAAGTTGAAACTGATTGAACCAAATGAAGGAAAGCTGGCCATTTCAGAGCCTTTGAATTCTCACAGCATTCTACAGTCTTTCCCTGGCTAATTTTTGGTGATTACTTTTGATATGAAAACAGTTCTTTAATTGTCAGTCTCTAATAAGGATGCAGAGCTGTTCCTAGGAGGTTCAAAGGACCCTGGGAACATAAACATTTGCAAAAGTTAATGCAGCCAAATATCTTGTGCTGACCCACGTATGCACATTCAGCTTCTGCCTAATGAAGTCATTACCAACAATGCCAACCAAGCAAGATGTTCTCCTCAATTTGACAAAGGGACTCTCATGTGAAAAGAATTTGGGAGTACACATTCATTAATGTTTTTGTGAATAAAAAGGGGAAAGTGAAATTAGACTTCAATTCTGAGCCAAAATTTGCCTTAGCTCCTTTTCTAAGCTCAGCAGTATGTGTAAGAGGTATACATACAAGAGGTATGTATAAATGAAGAGCTGGCATGGTGTAATGAGGAAGAGACTGAGCTATGAATCAGGAAGTCCCTGGTTTGAACTTTTGTCTCTGCCATGAACTCAATAGGAGACTTTAGATAAGCAGCCACTTCTTAGCCTCAGTCTATGTTTGATGGCAGATAATAGCAGTGATTTACAGGGTTGTAAAGATTGCAACAAGAAAATCCATGTAAAATGTTTTAAAGCACTATACAAGTGTTAATGATTCTTATTCATTATTATTGCGACTATGCTTAAACATTTCATTATTTTTAATATCAGATTTTACTTTGCACTGGAAAGCTAAAACAGTAACTGCAAGTGTTCAGAAAACACAAGAACACTATACCTAATTTCCTAAATAAGAACCATATGGCTGCGCACTAAGTCAGCCTGATGGAATAATTTGATTGTTATCAGGAAGCAGCAGCTCATGGATTTGGTCATGTTTGCAACATGGAGGTTATGAATGTAGTCATTCATTTCTTGGGAGAGGTAAACCCCTAGTTTTGCCATACCAATTCAGAAGAGCTGAAATCAGGCTTTACACTAATTTTAAAACATTTACTTGCTCTTTAACAGGCTGTAGAATGAAGTGTCAGGTCAATTCTTCTTCCTCTTTTAAAATATTGATTTCTTTGTAAAAGGTCCTGTGATGGGTGTGTCATGAAAATGGGTAGAATTATACCTGGCACGAAGTCATGTTATTTCCCCCCTGTAGTGGAACATTTTCTTCTTCTCCTCCCTTGCACACACCAAAAATTTGTTCTAGGGCTGCCCCAACCTCTGCAGGAGATTTGGGGACAGTGTGCCTGTGTGTGAGAGTGCAAGCTCCATTGTGCAAGTGGAAGTCATTCTGCTCACATTATTTAGTTGAATATGGCCCAATGGTTTCATGTTGCAACACCTGTTCACAGTTTATATCATCATCATCATGACCATTGACTTTTATTGCACAGTAATTGTCTCCTGCTGCTTGGATGCCGCCACCCCCCTTCCTATTTTTTAAACACAAAATAGCTCTACATAAGCTCATTCAGGGTCCATGTGGTGAACATGACCTCACAGTGCTTTGCTTGGTAGCCAATCAAATTTGAATATGCAATGATGCCACTGAGAGTGAATGAAGTTCTCCCACTCTTCTCATTCTGAAGGGTGGGGGCAACAGAAGTAAAACCAAACATGGAAGTTTGCTGCCCCGCCAAATCAGATTGGCAGTCCCATCTTGTCTTCCTGTGCTTGTGGTTTCATTACCTACCAACACTCTAAGGCAAGACTTTTGCCCCAATCCAGCTTGTGTAGTACAGGCGTCTCTGCATCTACAAACAACTGACTTGCACTCAATTGCGTATAGGTACCAGGAAATAATTAAATATTTCAATTCAAACTCAGAAATGGTGGGAGAGAGCTGAAGAATCCTCATGGCTCATGAAGAGACCCTCCCCAGACCCTGAAGAGAACATCAGTGAGGGTGGATGAAGCCCTGAAGAGACCAAAGGAGCAGTGGGGTTTTGTTTCTGCTGCTCAGCCTCCCAGCTTAGCAGCTGATGTGTGGAGTAGTGCAATAGCAGCCCCTTTCCTGCATGTCCTCCAACCTCCTGCCAGCCCCAAAGCTTCAATTCTAGTTATGGATATTTTTGAATACAGTATTTTTTGTATAGATTGAAGAGAGAGTGGCAGAGAGGGTGTTTAAAACCCTTTAAATTGGTGCTCCCCACTTTATGCAATTTATGTGCATGGGGCCCATAACTTAGCCTCACTGTAAGTGGGGGGATGCCTGTACACTACATGTAGTACATTTGTTGGCAGCAGGGGGAAAAAACAAAAACATGGATTCAAAGTGAAGCCTTATTGGAATGCTAATTCATTTCAAAAATAAAACCTGTCATGCTGCCAAGGTGGTTAAATGAGCAGCAGAATGGAAGAAAATTGCTCTTTCAGTTTACTAATGATGCTCAACTCTGGTTTATAGAAGCCTCCACAGCAGCAGCATCCTGCTCCCATGTGAACCTAGGCAAAGGTGCCTCTTACTTTCAGAGATGAGAGGGATGCTGCGAGGGAGAGGACTTTCTATCTGTGGAATGCCCTCCTCAGGGCTATTTATCATGCACCTCTTTTCATCGCATTTAAGTGGCAGGTAAAGACTGCTCTCTTTGCCCAGGCATTTATTTGTGTTACGATCAATCTGACTTAGGCTTTTGCATTGTAATGTGGACAGTTTTATTTTAATCTGGCTTCTACATTTGTCTTTGGTGCCTGGTGAACAACTTAGTTGCAGTAAGGAATATCAATAAAAATAACGAATATCCATAGAGAAAAAAACAAAGGTCCAACGGAGTGATAGATTTGGCTGCTCTGAAAGGTGTGATTCAACATAAATACTTTGCTTGATCTATGCCCATGAAGATGGAAAGTGAAATGTTACAAAAAAAGGGGGCTCTCTAAAACAGAATGTAAAACGCTTTCATCTTGTTTTATTATTAGAGTAAAATAAAGAAGCATACTCCAAATTATCTTATTTGTAGTGAAGCATGGCAGTAGCCAGAAAGTGGGAAGAAACCAGGTGAGGCCATCACCTTTAAATTCATTCCTAATGCATGAATTTAAATTATAATTATACTGATGTCACACAAAAACCTCCAAGTAATCAGTTGCTGCAGGGAGTTCATTTTACCTACATTTTCCATAGTTAGATTATGACCTTTCAAAGCTTCTACTTAGATCCAGCTGCATTTATTGGAAATAATTTGTTAAAGGTCATTCATGAATGGGAATACTGGTTTTATATATGCAAAAGATCAAGTTGGTACCGCTTTACACCCTAAAGTTCAAAAAGGAGTATAGAGGAAGATCATTATCACATCAGATTTGTGAGTTGTTATTTAAAAAGTGTGTGTGTGTGGGGGGGATTCTAAGGACACATTCATCTGCCCCAGCTGCAACAAAACATGTCTCTCCTATATCGGCCACAGCAGGCACTGTAACTCTCCAATGGTTTGGCATCACCTTAAAAGGCACACTCCTCCATTGTCACCCAAGACAGATGCCACAAACAAAGCTACAAGAATGAGGCAGTGGTGGAGAATCAGGGGTCCTTCACATTGTCGGACTCTAATTCCCATCAGCCCTGGCAAGCACGGCCAACCATTAGGGCTGATGCTCAGTAACATCTGGGTACGGGGGGGGGGGGACCACAGACACTTCAAGAGAATTGAAAATTTTGGAGATGCTCAACTCTTTCTTCTCAGCTGCCACTTAACATCCCACCCTTGCATTCTCAGGTCTCAACCAGCTACTACTCCCATTGTGGTTACCATTTCACTTTCGTTTGTTTTCCAACAGCTTATCAATTAATGGAGTTCTCTTCTGATTGAGCTAATCCAGTTCAGGTAAACTTCGTCCCACTAAACTGGTCCCCGAACTTTATATCTTGATTCAGCTGCTAATGGTTAGGCTGTAGAGCATGCACTTTGTGTGGAGGAAGTCCCAGGTTCCATTCCTAGCATTGTCATGAAAAGAGCAGCAGAGCAAGGAAAGATTTCCTTTTTATGCCTTGAAGACCCACCACTAATAATAATAAATAATAGCCGATACCTAGTTCAATGAATACTTTGACTCACTATAAAGACTGCTTTATATGAACACCTTTTGGGTAAGAATTTGCCTTCCTTGCTGATGGGCTCTAGGATCAGAAATATTACAGCCAGTCTAAGCCAACAGCTGGGTTATTTGCAAATATTATCTAGGCTTTGGCCTGAACCCCCAGTCTCCAAGCTTTTTCAGTTGGAAATAGCAATCTCCTTGAAAGAAGTGGGCAGAAGTACTGTAGGTTGTTTCCTGCTTGGCAGGGGGTTGGACTCGATGGCCCTTGTGGTCTCTTCCAACTCTATGATTCTATGATACTAGTAGATCTCTGCATGATTTGACATAGACTTCTGACTCCCAACTGTTTAACAATGGCAGCAACAAAATGATGGCCTCCTGCCAAATTATGCTGCTGAAATGAAGAGATTTTGGGGTAAGGAGGAATGATTTTGGGTGTGGAAGTAGTGTGATTTCAATTCCTGCATTCAGAATTCTTTAATTCTGTGTGTACTATTTTTTTGAATTGGATTCTGGTTTGTGGATCTCAGAGTTCTAGAAAAAAAGTAGATTCCACAAAACTGATGTTTGCTTTGTATTATAAAATTCCACTGCATATTTTCAGGCAGTTGGTTCCCTTTGCACCTTGTATTGAACACTTGCTTGAATGTCAATTTCTTTGGGCTCCCCTCCAGATGACCCATTTATTGAGCGTTCATCATGATTTGCTTGCGTAAAGTGTACACAGAGGTTAGATTATATCTGGTGTTTATTGAGTATTCATTCTGATTTGTTTTGGTTCAGTTACATGATTTGATTGCAGGTGATTTACATATCTTCCCATTAGCCATTTGTTCACCCTACACATTTCAATGCCTTTCCCCCTCATTTTTCAAATGGTAGAAAGTATGGGGTTTTGGTTTTTGAAGTGGATTTGCTGTGCTAGGGTGACAGAGAGCTTTAATCTACTTAAAATGCACAAACCCCAAGTTCTGGTGTGCACTTGAAGCCTCCCACAAAACACTGATAGTCTGGAGATGCCCTATATATATCCCCACCTTTCATCCCAGGGCCATCTCTATGTGGAGATAAATGCAGATTATTAGTATATTCCATATATGACTCTTATTGTTATGTGTGGAAGTTATTAAAAATGTAGTATTGTAATTAGCCATCTGGCACATGATAACTTCAATTAGCCTGATGAACAGACTCTTTTTTGTTAATATATTGTGTCAATGGGATGTTTACAACTGCCGGTTTCAAGCATTTTCCCCCTTTGGATTTCAAAGATAACTAGCTCCCAAGACCACAGAAAGAAGACAAACATCTTCACTAATTGTGGCATGGTGCCATTATTGCATAATGCAAGTAATATAATTGGGGGGTGGAGGAGCTGTACAAGCCTAAAGAGAGGCAAGACAGAAATGAATGTCAACACAAAAGTAAGCATATATGTGACTGCATATGTCCTTGATATTGCACATTCTTGATGATTTGGCTCATGATGCTATCAGGGCAAGTCATACATGACCCCACTTTCAATCCTGTTTTTGCTTTGTGGTGGTCACATTGCTTTCCAATCAGTTCATATCTAATAATTTCCTGCTGAAATCCTGTAACTTTTTATAACACAAATATTCTGATTTATTTCTATACCGCTTTTGTTGCGCTATAGCCTTTCCCGACAGCAATAATGTGATAGCATTTTGGAAGCATCACCAAATGATTAATATAGCAGAAAAAATCAATCACTAATGCACTATTATTGTGGCATAAACATGTAGCAGAATATACCCAGAATAAAACTTCATTCCTAAAAGGCCATTAGGAATGCTTCTGAGTCATCCCTCTTCGAATTTCCCCTAGAATTAATGGTCCTGGTTTCTCTTGCATTGGCCAAAAAATGGCACAGACATTTTCTTGTTTGGCTTTCGAGGGTTTTATAAGTATGTGTTTTTATCAATATTCTGCTTTTCTTCTCTATGAAAGTTAGGTAAAGGTAAAGGTACCCCTGCCCGTATGGGCCAGTCGTGTCCGACTCTAGGGTTGTGCGCCCATCTCACTTAAGAGGCCGGGGGTCAGCACTGTCCGCAGACACTTCTGGGCAGGGGCGCCGACTTATAAAAAATATTGGGGGGGCGGGGGCCCATACCGACTTATAAAAAATATTGGGGGGGCCCAAGACCTCCAAACCGCTGCTGCTGGGGGAACGAAAGGGGCGAGCCCCGGGCTGGCTCCGACCTTAAGTGAACCTGTGAGGGCCCGCCCTTTGCGGCAGCCGATTGGCTGCCGCCGTGGGCGGTGAACATTAATGAGCTAGGGGGAATCCCCGCTTCTCGCGGGGCTGACGCCAGCCCCGCGAGATTGTTGATGGGTCGAGAGCCCGCAACCCCACCCCCTCTCTAGATCGGGAGTGGCTTTGTTTTAACTCATTACTGAATGTATTTTAAAAGGTAACTATCGTCAAAGAAGGAAAATAAAAAATACCAACATAATTTTGTGATTTTACAAAGCATAATATAACTAATAATTTTCTTAAATTATTGGGGGGGCAGAGCCCCCCCAAATGAATTTTTGAGGGGGCTCAGGCCCCCTCAGGCCCCATGGAGTCGGCGCCTATGCTTCTGGGTCACGTGGCCAGCGTGACGAAGCTGCCTCTGGTGAGCTTGCACCAGGTCAACACACGGAAACGCTGTTTACCTTCCCGCTATAAAGCGGTATCTATTTATCTACTTGCACTTGAGTGCTTTCGAACTGCTAGGTGGGCAGGAGCTGGGACCGAAAGATGGGAGCTCACCCCGCCGCGGGGATTTGAACCGCCGACCATGCGATTGGCAAGTCCTAGGTGCCACCCATGTCCCTATGAAAGTTAGAAGGACATAAATCTATAAACAGTAAAACAATATGAAGAATCAGAACAGCAACTCAAATATCTAGTAGGGCTCAATAGCTTGATTTTAAGAATAAAAGTTTTAATTGCCTTCTAAACACTGTCATTGAAGGAAACATTATTAGTCATCTGGGAGAGAGGGAGGTCTAGGGGAGGGAAGACATCACAGAAAAGGCCCTCTCATGCACTGTCAGCTTACCTTGCAATTTTAAAAAACCACTCAGCATGCAAATATCAACATAGCTAACTGCAGCAACATTGGAACCAAAATGAATCCCCTACTGATTTCACCCAGTAAACTGGTTGTTACATGAAGAAAAACAGTCACAACCTATAAAAGTACTCAACTCCATTAAAGACAAAGCAACCTATTCAGGAAAAAAGTTGACAACCTTTCTTTCCCAAATAAACAAACAAATAAATAAATAATACAGCATGTTAAAATGACAGGTTATTAAGGGCTTTCCATATTCACTCAAGCTTTAAAATGAATGGCAATCTTAATTGAATTGACTGCTGTAACTTTTACTTCAACAATGCCTAGATAAACACAGAATTTGAAACACCCAGTTTGAAAATAGTTCCAAGGGTGAAGAAATCTAATCAATGAGAAAATGTACTGTATAATTTTTTTTGAAAAAAATATTTGAAGCACAAAATAATAGTACTTGGTGCATATAGTTTTGACTATCCAAGCAATTCACATACATTTTCAATGTAATCCTTACAAGAATGCGTATTTGTATTACAAGCAAGTCCATTTTCAGCCAGAACAGCAGGTATTTGAGAAAAGAAAAGAACTATCAAGACAAGCATTGTTAAGTTTCTAGAGGAAAAGCCTTTTTCATCTTTTGGAGCAAAAAGAGTTTGGATTTGATATCCCGCCTTTTACTCCCCTTCAGAAGTCTCAAAGCGGCTAACATTCTCCTTTCCCTTCCTCCCCCACAACAAACACTCTGTGAGGTGAGTGAGGCTGAGAGACTTCAGAGGCGTGTGACTGGCCCAAGGTCACCCAGCAGCTGCATGTGGAGGAGCGGGGAATCGAACCCGGTTCACCAGATTACGAGTCCACCGCTGTTAACTACTATGCCACACTGGCTCACTCTTGTGACACCCCAAAAACACTCTTGTGGCACTCCAAAAACAACAACATACAGTATTAACTGTAAAGGGAGACTGCAACATGAAACTCTTGAATTGCAGTACTCAGTGCTTTCATGTGCAGATTTTTTGCATGGAATAGGTGTTAATTGGCTGACCAACACCAGAATGTCTGTGTCATCAAGAGTTCTCTCTGTGTGTGAATTGCTGCTATTAAGCACCTAATTAACACAGTACATTTATACATTTCATTTTCACTTGACCTCACTTTTTATCATCTGTCTCTCCCTCCACCTAGTCGTGCGTGTGTGTGTGCCCCCACAACTCAGAATAACACTCCATGCATCTGATGAAATGGACTATAGTCCACAAAGCTTATGCCACAATAAATCTGTTAGGCCTTAAGGTGCTACAAAACTCTTTATTGTTACAGTTGTGTCACCGCACAGATCAGGAGTGAAGTCTTTATAAATTAACACTTGTGTCTATTGCATAATTCAACATCCAAGTAGAGAGCATTAGAATCCCAACATGCCTTCCTTGCCCATGGTGACTGGTGGCGGCGGCAGCAGCAGCAGCAGCAGATCAGCAAAGTACAGCAAGCCACTCAGGGGTCTCTCAATTTACTTCTCCCCATAGTTTGAATAGCTTGGCCACAGGCAGAGTAGGAGGGGCGGGGGAAGAAATAATTTGGCAAGCTGGCCCTCTGCGTGCCCATGCTAGGTAATGCAAACTAGTAGACACAAAAATAGCTCTCCACTGATGCCAGCAAAGATCAATATAAATTGTGAAATTTCATAGAAATCATACTGATCTCATAGTGAGGGAAATAAATTAAGAAATTAAAAAATTGTGCAGTAGCACCTTAGAGACCAACTAAGTTAGTTCTGGGTATAAGCTTTCATTGCATGCACATGAAAGCTTATACCCAGAACTAACTTAGTTGGTCTCTAAGGTGCTACTGGACAATTTAAATTTTTTATTTATTTATTTCATCTGCGTCAGACCAACATGGCTACCTACCCGAATCTAGAATCATAGTGAGGGGCAACTCTGGAAGAATAAAGAGAAACAACACATTGTTTTGCAGCAAGTCCAATTTTGTTTCTATTTTTGATAACTGCTCATAATTCTATCAGCCATCAAAAATCTCTATGCACCTGTGCAAAACAGAACACTGTAGCACAGCTTGCACCCCTGTGCTGCATTCTCAGACACACTCCAAAGTACCTTCCTGCATTAGAACCAGAAACAGTGACCTATGTTATAGTTAAAGAAGTCTGGTTATGCACCAAGCATTAGCATGCAACTAATGTTAGCACTACTGCCCTCTATGTTTCTGATGCAAATATTGAACAACAGTTTTTAACTAGCTCTTCTCTCCCAAAGGGACTTCTGGAACAGTGTTCTTTTCTTTGAAGTCTTCTCTGATTCTTTTCATTCAAGCTACACAAGAAACTTAGTTTTAGACTTTACAGCTTTGCTAAAATGCATTCTTTATTGACTCCCTCTATTGTAAAGCCATTACAGGTTTTTTTATACATTTCTCAGCTTAATTATGATAACTTTCTGCCCTCTGCTTTGACTCCTTTCGAATGCTAAGCTAGATATGTTGCAAAACCTCCAATTTGATTTCCAACATTTTTTTAAGGTTCAAAACAACTATTGTGGACCAGATAATAGCCATGACACCACTTCCCCAATTTATTCACCCATTGCATAGATTGACATAGCACAAAAAAGGTTAATCCTCCTCTCCCCAAACACCATGGCCACAATTCAATTTGATATCCTCCATTTTTGGCTTGTTCTGTATCTGCAGTTTGCCTCCATTCTCCTTGGATATGTCTCACTTCACAGGCCCCCACCTCCTTATCAGATGATTCAGATTCAGTTTTCAAAACAACAGAGTGACTTGGACTGCAACAGAATGGTTCAGGCTGTGTTCCATGACCAATGGACTGCCTGTTGGTCACAATGTGGCAGCAGGCCCTCTCGGTTATAGCATCACCATCTGAAATGTCCTTCCTCAGGTGATTTGTGAAGTGGAAACAGTAAGCTTTCTTGGGCTCTGACTTTTAATGTTTTAATTTCTTATACTGCCCAGTTTTAGTTCTGATATCCAGTTGTGTTTGTGTTTCCCTTAAATCATTTTTATCTAGTTTTAAAGGAAAGTTTTACTGAATGTTGTTGCATTTTTATTGCTTTTATGGAAACTGCTTCGATATTTTTCTTATATGAAGTGGCACAATTTTAAAAAATTAAATCTTTCTTGCAAGTAAGCCCACTTGAGCACAACGGGACTTCTGCAAGGATACACACAGGGTTGCACTGTACCTCTGTCTCCTTTTTAGATATTTTCCTTTCTCACTTGGCCTTCTTAATTTCTCTGCTCTTAATACTTTTCCTTGTCTAAACCTTCTATTCCATTCCTCCATCCTTTTCAGACTTGCTTTCATTTCTGTGCAACTTGATGCCCCCCTCAATCTCTCTCTCTCTACGAAAGCATTTAAATGTATTTATTCCCCTAAGCCTTTAACACCTGCCTCTTCTCTTCTTTCCCCTTCTTTTTTAGATTGCAACCCTGTGGTCAGGGTTTGTTCTTAATAACCTAATTGTGTACAGTGCCTAGTATCAGAGACACTTTTATACATAATAAATATTTTTCTTAAATAGATCACTTTCCTTTCATGTCAGCATTCTCAAAAAACATAAAAACTCACGCCCTAACACTAAACAATTGATTGTGTGAATTGTGTTTTCTCAACACAGTATATCTGTGTAAGAGTGATGTCTGAATCACCCTTAATAACAGCACAACACCTTTGGTGACAGTCAAATAAGTTTTACTCAGAGTAGACCTACTGAAATTAATGAACACTACTAAGCCAGCTCCATTAATTTCAGTGGGTTTACTCTGAGTAAATTTTATTGAATACTACCCTGTGTATGGACAGGAATGCCAACTTATATCAACTTCAAAATTCCTGGAGGTTAGTAGTTTTCATTTTAAAGTACCTCAACTGCTGAAATTAGATGCCAGGTCCACAACCTGCACATTGACAATATACAGGTAACTCTCCAGAGCTAATTTTGCAGAAAATCAACTGTATTGTATAGGGGTTGAACAAGATCACCCAGTTTCACTTTCCTTTTTCTGTATGATGCTGCTTACATCTGAAGTTTAAAAGTACACATGAAACACATTTCTCTCTCAGTATTAACACATGAGATTTTCACAGTTTTTCAGATGTAGAATTAAGCTCCCTACAGTGCTTCCTTTTTTTTGCATGTAACATAAAAAGGGTTTCCTGATTTTTATCATGATGATATGTGCATCTTAAATGAAGTTGCCTTAGACTAAATTTAACTGACTGATGTTGATTAACACTGTTAACCAGTTTTTCAATGTGTCCAGGAAGAAAGCATCTCTTGCAAGCATCACTTCCTTTTTAGTTGTACCATATATCATTTCAAAATGCAGTGAAGGGAGTTTCCATACAGGGGAACCTTATATTGAAATAAGTGCTGCATTTCCAATGAACAAGTTAACAAAGATGATTCTGTGTGGTGAAGTGCCCTCTAGTGACAAAATGAAAATCAGGAAAATAGGTTTTGCAAGAAATAACCTCCTATTGGTTTTCTGTTTTTAAAAAATCAGTCTGAAAGTTTTCACCCTTACCCATCATATTAATAAATTCAATGTCATGTTTTATTGTATTTTATTACATTGTGGATTTTAAATAGTTGTAAGCTACCCTGAGTTATGCCTAGGGACTAGAAAGGCAGGATAGAAATATCTCTATAAAGTTAACAAAATAGTTAATAAAAATAAGAATTTCAGTTATAATATTTTGTAGTTGCTAGAACTTAAAATAATAAAGCAATGGTGTCAAATCAGTGGCAGTAATGGCTTACCTTTACAATCAAGAACTGGATGTTGTCACTCAAGTCCCTTTCCCCAAGTCCTCTGGCATGTGCATGGGTCTTGGGAGAAGGATTCATTTTATGCCGGGGTAGAAAATATGTTGACGCTGTGAGGATTCCCCATCACTGCTTGTTTCTCCCAGGCTAGCTTGAAGTGAAAATCTAGCACCCGCCCAAGGCTTTCTGCAAGTGCCGCGAGGTCTGTAAGGAGTGGGAAATGTCTCTGCTTCTGTCATTCACTGAGAAACCCAGCCCCTTCCAAGTCATGTGTGGAAGGAAGCTCATCCACTAACACAGTCACCAGGAAGGGATTCCTGGCTGGGTTGGTGACCAAATGACTGCATTTTGTGAAACATTGATAAGCAGCGCCTTTAGAAAGGGACACAAAGCACCCAAAAACTCCAAGCAGTATGCCTAACACAAGTAGTCATACATTGGCAGGGTTGTCTTTATTAAAATTATGAAGCTCTTTTTGATGGGAAGAGAGGAAGAGACAACATCAGTGGGGAACTGTGGCAAGTGGAATAGCACAAGGAGATCATAGATGAAGGAACTGATTCTTACACACCCATTCACAGAAAGTGCCTGGTTAATGGATAGCAGAGTCACATTCATCTTCTCTCTCCCATACGCACATTTTCTGCCAGCAGCAATTAAAAAAATCACAACTGAGAAGAAAATGCAACAAGATGGGGGGTTGGAGGGGGAGGGGGAAGGGGAGGGAAGAAAACCAAACCAAACCAAACAATGCAAGTTTCCAGATGGGGTAATGGGTATTTAAATTACAGTGCACAGGCCTATGACACAAGTTTGCACATGCCAGCTGACATACACAGAGGCCTCTAATCAAATAAAGGTGATGGGTGCCTAAGAGTGTTCCACCAGCATTTGACTGCAGTGCACCAAACCATTCCATAAGCATAGTTTAAAAACTTTTTGAAAAGGAGAGGCAAAAAGGAAAAGGATCTGGCACCCATCACAAAAGATTCAGGGCTTGGGTTCCCTGGGCCTGGACTAGTTGGATGCAGAAGAATGGTGGGAGGTACCAGCTGGGGTACCCCCAAGGAAAGAAATCTCAGAGCCAGGGGATTGGTGGTGGGATCACAATGAGTGATCAGTGCTTCAGTGCTTGCAACTGCCTCATTGAGGCAAGACTTGCTGGGAAGAGTTGCTCTGTTCAGTAAGCCTGAGCCATTTCGTTTCTTTGAATAAAGAGTTAACTTCACTGAGCTTGTGAGTTCTTCCTGACCTGCTCCCAACCCCTACCTTGACAGACAACAGCTAACAATGCATCCAAATGTTATTCAGCTTAGGGTGTTTAAGGTATCTTAGTCTACTATTAGGAACAGAACAACTACAGGCAAGAGCAAATTCTGTCTTGAGGTCCCAATAGGAGCAAATGTCTCCTTAATATATATCCTTAATATATATAAGGCCCAAGTACTTTTATGGCTTTCAACCTTATGTAAACATTCAGAAAAGAAGGTAAAGATCTATGGTGGTTCAGGGATGGGCATTTTAAGTTGCAGCTATGGAATAATCTTCCCTCAAGATGACTGCTCTGAGTTTTCCTTTTCTTTTGAATTTTAGAAAACTGGCGAATAACTTTACTTATTCTCTAGAACATCATGTCTATGTCTTAAGAACTTCAGCTGAGGATCTTCATTATGTTCCTTCACTAGGGCTCCTATACGGCAAGAACAGAAGAGAGCATTCTCTGACATGGCACCTCAATTGTAGATTACCCTCCATGTAGAGGCTGGTGCTGACTTTACAATCTCGTTGGTGCCATTTCAAAATTTTTAATCTGTTTGGACATTTTATGTTGTTTGTGTTGACTAGTCTGTTCTATTATTTTAGTTACCTATACATTGTTTATATGAACGTTTTTTGTTCTACTGTATTATTATGTTTTAGTGTGATTAATTTTGATCATGCTGATTGTATACTGCAACAATAAAGGACAGTCTAAAAGTTTAATTAATGAACAAAATTAATAACCTTCCTTTCAGGACATACTGACCTCATAAGGTGGTTTACTGATACATAGTATTAGTTTGCTGTTAGATGTCAGCCAGGCAAATTATGGTCTGAGAAACAATATAGCTTGTTTCCAAATGATTTAAGAATGTGTAACTGTTTCAAAACTGAGTTTTTATTTATTTATGCACAGGTATCTTTTTCATCCTACTGCTACTTGTTTCTGCACTATGATTATTTTTATGTAACAAAAATAGCTATCAAAAATTTCCATACTTCAGAAGTCAACATTTGCTCTGAAACTGAATAAAATATTATCATTATCAGCAGATGACTATTCTGATCCTTTTTATTGCAAAATTTATTTTGTCCACATTTCCTATTTTGATGCAGCTCAATCTTTTTATGCATTATAGCCAACATTGTCATGACTTATAAATACCAGCAAGGGGAGTAGTTACACTTTAGGAAGCTCTCTCTATGTTTAGCTGAGGAAAATAATGGGGAAATAATAAATACATTGTTGTTGGAATTTATAAACAATGGAAAGGACAGAATTTTTCTGTCCCACCCCAACACAAAACCTGATCCTTTAATGACTATACCTGAACAAGAAGAAAAAAACACAAAGGAAGCAGACATGCATCATTACAGAAACACATTTAAAATAGCACAGCATGTTAAAAGGAAGGAAACAGGGGGTGGGGGGACGGGACATCATGTCATTCCAGCACCCCCCCCCCATGAGCCATAAACTCAGAAGACACACTTTCTAGTTTCCTAAATGAATAACTGTAGCTGAGGTGCTATAATCTCCCATTCCTTTTGGGTAAAAACTATGGCTGTTTATTCATATATATATATTTGTGTACGTGTGTGTGTTCCCTAGTTTTTCTTCTTAATCATGTATATATTGTCTTGAATTGTTTGATTTTATTAAATTCACGTAGCAATCCTTCTGAAATCGGAATGACTATTACTACTCCATTGTCTAGAAGGATATATGAGGTTTACTGAAAAACTTGACTTTTCCAAGGGCACCTATAACAAAGCTTGAGACTTTCAACATCAGCCCCATTGCAACATCATGACCATCACCTTTTTATCACCTAGATCAGTGTTTCCCAACCTTGTGCCTCCAGCTGTTTTTGAACTACAATTCCCATCATCCCTGACCACTGGTCTTGCTAGCTAGGGATGATGGGAGTTGTAGGCCAAAAACATCTGGAGGCCCAAGGTTGGGAAACACTGACCTAGATGAAGTTAGCCAACACTTTTATAGAACTTCTTCAAAGACTTCTTCTTCTTCTTCAAAAAAGTAGACTTGTCTCTTTGAAATCTCAGATAACTTATTCAACTGGAAGAAGCAGAAGTTGAATGGACCTCCACAGCATTGATGTTATCTCTAATTCTCTTTCACAAGAAGGATTTGACCAGAGACTATGCGATCATTCATGCTGCCTTATCCCACTTCAATTATAGTTGAGAAATACTGTGAGAAAGACTGTGTCTTTCACAGGAAAGGGAGAATCTTCAGATCTGCTTCACCAAGGGGCCTAGCTGCCTAACTTGTCAAGCTGTTGAAACAAGGGAGGCTGGGGAAAGTGTGCCATTTTTGCCTGTTGCTTTGCGGTACAATGCTGAAATCTGGCAGCAATTGATGTTCAGAGCCTCTCCCATCTCCTTCACTGTAAAGCCTGAAGGGAAGTAAAGGTGGCAGCCTGATTGGCAGCTTGGCTGTGGAGTTCCAGGTATTCAAAATTATTCACTGAAGGCCGAAGACTTCTGCCAAAAGTTGCACAAGACAAAAAACTCACAAACTCTATTATTCAGAAACCCACTTAATGTTGTACTTTATCACAAAGCCATGTGACCTCCTGTCAAGGAGTGAGCTGATATACTTAACTGTCATTCAAACATGGCAATGTTGCGACTTTTGAATTCCATGGAAGAATGGCACAGAGTATTCAACGTAAGGACGGGCTAACTCAATCACCTAAGCAAAATCATGAGAAATTACCTAACATTTAAAAATCCAGTTAAATGGGGGGGGGGGTAATATAAAAAAACCCAGCAATTTCTTTGGGAAGAAATTCAGCTGGAAGCAAATCAGTGCACTGAGCATCCCAAACTGAATTCCACTGAGAAATGAATGTATCAAGCGAACAATTTGAATTAACATGGTGGTGGATGAGGTTTTGTTTTACAGTTCTGTGGGCCAATTCATGTAATGCAAGATCTACTTCACAACACATTTTCCTCACCAAAGGAAAATGTTTCTTGCATTATTGAATATACAAGAGCCAACATGTCTCCAGAACTAGCCAAATTCAGTTTTTGTGAAAACTAGCTGTGGTCATTTTGATGGTTTTCATGTGGCTAGAACATTTTCCAGCATGTAATGTGAACACAACTGGCTACTTGTATTGCACTTTGGGACTAATTTTTGTCACATATACCAGAAATCCTCATGACTTTCCTGCAGTTTGTTTTATATTAAGACTTCAGCTTCATGTGGAAACTACTGATGTAAATACAATGGGTATACTACACACACACACACACACACACACACACACACACTTATATAAAGAAAAAAGCCATATAACAATCTTCAATATGCTTAAACAGAAACAGAAGTGATGGATGTAGTATGACTTAAATATGGAATACATCTGGTATGCAGGCTTTCCCATTCCAGAAGGGTGTGTGGTGACTTCTCATTGATATATTCTGTTTTAGTCTGTTATTTTGCTGGTCTAAGCTGATGCATTAACTGATGTGTTAGCTGATAGTTATACTGTTCAACCTGCTAAACACAACCCAGTACATGTGCTGAGGAGCACCAAAACCACTGACACCTTTTAATTCAAAAAACTAACTAAAAGATTAAAAACTGTGAGAATTTTTCCATTTAGGTAGACAAAACTATCAGTAGGGAATTTCTCTTGGTATGCACTGAGAAGGCTTGAAATGTGATGGAGGATTGCTGGGGAAAAGAGAAGTAACACTGCATTTTGAAAGAGTCAGGCATTTTTCCTCAGGCCTCACCTCACATGCTATTCCTCACTCACTAACACTCACACTTATGTGAATCATACAGGCAATCATGTAAGTCATACTAGGACTGGGCTTATAAATCTCATGTGAGAAGCAAAGGACTGTAGAAATGAAGGACTGAAGCTGACCATTAACTCAAATAACCACCGTAAATAGTGAAAACAACAAGAAGCTGGAGTAGGGAAACAGATTTTGTATACATGTTAAAGAATTGTAATGGTATTATATTTCTATTTTTCACATGCAATGTAACTCATGTATTATAATAAAAAAGAAGAGAGAAAATAGTCTAATATGTGGAATTCTGAGAAAGTGCTATAGGTGCCAGTCACAAAATGGCTGACATATAGTGTGTCATAAAACAAAATGACTGCCACATCCAAAAGAGTAGAAAAAGATATAGGATGATAAAATAGTGCAGACTGTAGCTGTCAACTTTTCTCTTTTCTTGTGAGGAATCCTATTCAGAATAAGGGAATTTCCCTTTTAAAAAAGGGAAACGTTGACAGCTATGGTGCAGACATGTCCCCCATTAAAGAAAAAAGGCAACTACATCAGCCACCACCACACTAATTCACAGAAAGAAGTTATTTCACCTCTTCTCAGTGCGGAAGGAATAGTGAGTGTCCAATCTGAGCACCCAATAAAATATGGGCATTGTGAATTTTTGAGATGTTTACCAAGACCTTTTGCAGGCACTATAAGAGGTACTGACAGAAGCACTGGGACCCACAGGTGCTGTGTTAGTGATCCTGAAACAGAGGTGGGCATTGTAAAATGAAATCAATAACAATTTTTTAAATTATGTCCAGAACGCCTTGAAATATTATAACTAGAGAAGCAACTATACTTCTCTATTACAAATAGATAGCAGAGTTTAAACTTCTGATGAACCTTTGGTGTCACCATGTGCATTGCCCTCATATAACTTCTAATGGCATGTCAAAGCATTTTTCAATGACCTTTTTTCAAAAGGACATCTATTTCCAGCTGTTCTGTTGGTGCTGATGTGAGAACAAAAGGTAGCTTCGTTACTTAAACATTAAAATCTTGTTTAGTGCTTTTCAGCCTAACATGCTCCAATCATTTTCGACCCCTCTCTCCACTTATTAACAGTTGAGTGTTTTTGCTCTGTTGCAGAAAATCTGGCTCAAAAATGCCCTCAGACCTAATACTGCATATACATGCTCTTGTACAGTGACTGTGTACACTTAACCCAGCATATTTTGTTTTGTTTTGAAGGAAGGAAAAACACTTAAATACAAGGAGTGAAATAATTGTGCCTGTAGTCAATTGGGCATTTGATTATTATTTTTTGGATTGGATTATTTTAAATGCAAATTAGGAATTTTAAAAATAAACTATGAACACTATACAGACATAAAGGTAAAGGGACCCCTGACCATTAGGTCCAGTCGTGACCGACTCTGGGGTTGCGGCATGCATCTCGCTTTATTGGCCGAGGGAACCAGTGTACAGTTTCCGGGTCATGTGGCCAGCATAACTAAGCTGCTTCTAGTGAACCAGAGCAGTGCACGGAAACGTCGTTTACCTTCCCACCGGAGTGGTACCTATTTATCTACTTGTACTTTGACGTGCTTTTGAACTGCTCGTTTAGCAGGAGCAGGGACTGAGCAACAGGAGCTCACCCCGTTGTGGGGATTCGAACCGTCTGATCGACAATTCGTAGGTTCTGTGGTTTAACCCACAGTGCCACCCGTGTCCCCTATACAAACATACTACACACCTATTAAAACTGAATCATGAGAGTCTATCAAGCACCGTCAAACCATTATTCATCATGATGGGAATGAGCTATGCCTTCCTTCAGGGGTCATGTACTCCCCTGCCCTGCCTCTCCTCTTCCAACATGGCTGTGAGAAGTTTAGAAGCTTTCACTTACAATTTAACACAGTTTAGCATTACTCAGAAACTCTGGCTACTCTTAGCTATGTTTTGTTGAAAGAATCCAGGTGCTCCCTCACTACTGCTTTTCCTATATTGGGCTGCAGCTCCCTCTCTGCATCATTTATTTTATTGTCATCAAGTTGGGGGCAATGATGGTTTCCATCCATTTTATTAGCCATTTCTAAGTCTATCCGATATATAGATATATCCCTGTATCCTGAGTTAACATAAAACACTGAAAAAAGTTTTGCTAATGCTTTTATGTATGATTTTTAAACACACGCACACAGCTAGCTGTCCATGTTTCAAATTTGCAAGGTGCTTGGCAATGTATTGCTTTTCTTTTCCTCCATTTTGTAGACAGGTGCTAAACATACTGTTTGTTTCCTTATTTATCACACTAATGAAGATGTTAATTGTTCATTTAAAACCTGGACCCAAGGATGATCTCTGTGCCACAAGATTATCTTTCCCCAACCCTGTTTGTTCATTATCATTTGTCACTGTCATTTCAGCCCTTCAACTAATTTACTGTTTGTATCTCTCTCTTCCTATCTAAGTCAATCTGAATGGATCCTTCAGGTCATATTTCATGCAATTATATGAAATGTATTGTTGCATGCTACCCCAATCTTTGGTGCAAGATTGCAGGGGTCCCAGGGTTCAGTTTCCTTGGAATGAGGGCAGCAGAGATTGTGGTGCCTTTATTTACACATACGTACAACCTGAGCCGAAGATCGACAGCATTAACACCCCAAAAGGTCTTGCTTCTCCCATGCTTCTGCTTGGGATTCCAGCAGAAATCAAGCATGGCTCTGAACTTTCTGGCTTCTGCCTGCAGCCTGCTTCTACTGAGGTAGGTTAGGGCTTTGTAACTGTTATCTCTATGGGATCTTCCATATGGTCAGATTTGCTAAGGCAGTAATGTTTATAATCTCCTCTTCTCTGGCAGCTTTAATTTTGAAGACAAAACAAATGCAAGAGGGCATACAACCTTGTTTGGAAAATTCCATGAGCTCCTAAAAATGCACCTTCTCTTCCTTCACAAAGTTAACCCAGAACCAAATTTGTATCATACTAATGAGACACCCCCTCAAGTAACCCATGAAGAACAGACACAGTCAATTTCAAGCTCCTTTGGTGGAATCCCCACAAAGATGCATGGGAGCTTTTCATGTGTTTCCATGAGGCATAATGGAAAATTATGCCTTAGGCTAGGTAAATACAGGCAAGTCTCCAATCCTATGAGGAGCTACATTGCTAGAGTTGCCAATTACAGGATCAACCCCTGAAAGCAAGTTTTAGTTCCTTAGCTGGCATAGAATACGCTTTAATTTTATAAATACTTTCCTCTTCTTTGTGAATCTTTACTTCTATGAAACTATTTGCTGCTCCTATTACACTATTGAGTTGTTGCACCCTACCCAAATCTCTGGCAGTGTGAGACTCCCAGGGTTCCAGGCACTTACCCAGAGGTTGGTTTCATTAGAATGCAGGACAGCAGACAACACTGTGGTGTTTTTGTAATATATGGCTTTTTACACATATATACAACTTGAACCTATGATGGAGGAGCTCACAGCATTAACACCCCAGAAGGTTTTGCTTCTCCCATAATCATAGGCTTCGATTCAAACAAAAATCAGGAATGGATCTCACTGTCTGGCTTCTTCCTGCTTCTAGCCCAGCTCTCACATACTCTACTCTGGCTATTATCCTTCTCACTACCAGCCAGGTGAGGGAGGGGGCCCATCCACTTGTCCTCTGGCACACAGCAATTTCCTTTGTCAGACTAATGACATGCTTAGGACTCTTACCAAGAAACTGGCCTGGCTACTTCAGCAGTTGAATTTCCCAAACTCACAACAGTACACTTATTTTTCTGGCTTACCATTCTAAAATGCAAGTATTCATGAAAGCTCTTATATAAATTACACTGCATGAAAAAAACACAAATATCTCTGCAAGTAAAATGGTATGAATAGCCTAACCCCCATAATTGAGCCTAGAATAGTATTAATATTCGGAACACACACTGTAAACCCCCTCCCAACTATCTATATTTTTCTGAAATCAGATGAGCAAAACGAAAACAAAAAACTAGACTAAATTCTGCCACATTATTCATACATGCTTCTGTACTTTGACATAAAGTAGCTGAAGCCTACAAAATGCTATTTGAGGAGTTGTTGGAACTATTTTTTGTATATATTTTTCGAATAATAAAGACAGATCAGCAGCCTGAAAAATGTTATTGCCCACAGGCCTGGAACAATGTGAATTTTTTGTCAGGCAATGCAACATTGCTTCTCAGATAACCAAGGGACAACAAAGATTAAGATCTGAATGTTACAGAGCTGAATGCTTAACAGATGAGTTTGGCAAGTGAGTTCCAGATCAAAGAGCCATTACAGCTTTACAGTCCTTCAGCAAAGAGCAGCAATAGAAATATAATGTCCTCTTGTACAAGTTAGCACAGTGATCAGGGTCTGTATTATCATTATCAATCCGAACTGCTGATGGGAAATGCTCACCTGAGGAATTATTCAGACTTCCTTTTGCACTGTGCTTTCTAGGCACATGCCCACACATTCCAGGTCTAGGCCCATCCAAGCAGTACTTTTTTGTCCCACTGCTTTCAACAGGAAAACCCACTGTTTCCCACTGAATCAGAACAAGCAGCAGTTGGGGATTCCAACACTTGCAATTTGTTCCAATTCAACATTAACAGTGGGTTTTCCCAGGGAAAGTGGCAGGATGGGAGGGGGGCAGGGGCGGGAACCCACTTAGACACAGCCCTGCAAAGTCCAGTGCAAAAGGAAGTATCATAGCAGAGTTATGGGGAGAGGAAAGTATGGCATCAAGGGATGGGAAGGCAAGAAGAAGGAGTGGCAACTCTTTGAAGGCTATGTCCTTTTATGGACCTTTCACCAGCCAACAAGTTTTGGGTTGACATGACAGCCTACTGTACTGTACATGAAACTCCTGGGCAAGATAAAGCAACCAGCAAATAACCACCACCACCACCACATCCTTCTTGATGGTAGTGCTGCTGTTGAATGTGTGTCATCCCCTAATAAAAAAGCACTCATCTACAATTTGATCATGGTTCATAGAATTGTAGATACCCCTTGCAATGCAGGAATCTTAACTCAAGCATCCATGACAGATGGCCACCCAACCTATCCTTAAAAACCTCCAAAGAAGGAGAGACCACCATGATGCATGGGAGTCCATTCCACTGTCAAGTAGCTCTTACGCCTGATGTTTAATCAGAATCTTTTCCAGGCTACCCAATTCCCTCAACTTAAGAGCCCTGGTGGATCTAATCCAGCTTCCTATCCTCATAGAGTGCTTCTGGGAAGCCTGGAAGCAGGACCTACCTACAACAGCACTCTTTTGACTTGTGATTCCCAGCAACTGTTATCCAAACCTAAGAAGAACCTGGCTGATGGACCAGAGCAAAGGGGGTCCATCTAGTCTAGCATTCTGTTCTCAGAGTGGCCAACCAGATGCCCCAATGGAAAGCCCACAAGCAGGAAAGGAACACTCCTCACTTGTGATTCCCAGCAACTGGTATTCAGAGTCACAAATCAGAATTTCTATAAGTACTTATTTACAATTAACAAAAATTAAGAATAGAAATTATCAAATTCTTCCATAATTGAAAGAGAACACAATTTATTACAATTAATCACTTAAAATCTTCCTTGCTTTCATTTTGGCTAAAGCTTCAATTACATATCAAGGGATTTGGTTAGAAGGGGGTGTTCTAGAGCACTGTTCAGTCCCTGCTGTGTTGAATGAGTTTCAGTTAGTAAAGCTCAATAATGTGGACAAGGTGCTTGGATTGGTCAGGGCAACCACTTGTACTCTGGACCTTACCCCTCTTGACTGACAAAAACTAGAAGGGAGGGGAAAGCTGCCTGGGCCAGGGAGGCGAAACATGAATGGTTCTCCCCCTGCCCCAAGATGTGAGGTGTGGGGGACAGAGTGATAAATCCAGCAAAGTAGAACATAGTAGCAAAATTTCTGAGTACTGTAATTGAAAATCTGCTGTGCACACTGTCAACAGTTAACCTCACATGATATAACTCCACCCTACTCCTAAAAAACTTTTGCAAATGAAGAGTAATAAATTGAAAGTGCCGCTTTGACATTGAACAGTAACTAAACAGTTCCCTGCTTGTTCCACACAGGCGAGAGGACAGTATAATTAAACAGTTCATAAAAATGGATTTGACAGCAGCTGATCTATAGTCTTTGGTGCACACATTGTGCCTCTGAACTGGAATGGTTTTATTTCTGCTCTAGTTATAAAGGTTGATAAAAAACATCCAGGCTTTAAAAATAATAAACTGCTTGAGAAAAAAATCTGGTTAATGATCCTTGCACTTGATTATCAAATTCCCTAAACCCTGATAAGGACATCTCAGATACTGACTAGGTTGTGAGATATCCCTCAATACAAAATAATTGTATCCTTTATTCTGGGTGGGAGGGAAAGGAGAACACAGACACAACTTGGCTCCATAGTACAAGAAATACATTTTTTCATTATTTCAGAGCCCTTCTGGTCTAATGAACTAACAATGCAGCCTTGTGCGGTATTTCAATTTTAATTATGTCAATGTTCTGGCAAGCTTAAAAGCTGAAGTTTAAATAAAACATTGAAAAGGAGTAAAACAATCAAGAGTGCCTTTACCAAAAATCCCATAATTTATACATAACTAAACTATGTCTATTTTGCCACTGGCAAGAGCTTTACAATACTTCTTCAAATTCCAGTCTTGTGCTAAATGGGCTTTTCTGAGTGAAATCCTGCTGCCTGATTGAAAAAGGAAAAAAGGTACAAATACGATACAAAAAAACCCTCCCTATATTGACACATTGGATTGCCCATCTTCCAGGCTCAGCATCTGAACAGCATACTGTTTGCAGGGCTTAAGAAACAATGAGTGCAACTGATTGTTGAAGAAAGGCCTACAAAAAAATACAAGAGGAGGCAATTATCTATGAGGATCTCCATCTCCTGAACACCTCCTTGTACTGAAAACATAAAAATGTTCCTCAAAGGCGGCACTACAGTTGTTTTATGAAAACACTAACCGTTAATTAAACGGCACAGTATTCATTTCCACTATTAAGCACTAAGTAGTTCTGAGAGATCTTTTGATAAATAGAAAAGTGTGTCAACAATACAGTGAACCTGGGACTGTGTATCACTACCATTGAACACAGGCCAAGAGAAAGAGAAAGATCAACAGAAAGTCATACAAGAAGCCCTTTAACACTGATTGGGCCAAGGCCTGGAATCTATAACAGCCTCGAGATCAGGCCTTGGTTTCTTTCATCAGTACCAAAGGGATACTTGGGTTGCTCTGTTACTCTGCCACAAAATCTCCCCCTCAGAGAGGAGCCATAGTTCAGTGGTGAAGTGCATGATTTATGAAGAGCAGGTTTTGTCCCTGGTAAGTTCCAGTAGGGCTGGGGAAGACCAATGCCTGAAATCCTGGAGGTGGCAGCCAGTCTGTGTAGTCAATACTGAGCTAGATAGACCAATGAAGAAAGTACTTCTTCACACAGTGCATAGTGAAGCTATGGATCTTGCTCCCATAAGAGACAGATGGATTTAAAAGAGGATTTGACAAATTAATGAAGGAGAGGGCTGTTGTTGGCTCTGCTTCCAAGTTGAATGCAGAAATGCTTCTGAATACCAGTTGCTGGAAAGGGGAGAGTGATTTTGTGCTCAAACCCTGCTAGCAGGTTTCCCACAGGCAAGTGGTGGGCCACTTTGAGAACAGGGTGCTAGACTAGATGGGCCATTGGCTCAATCCAGCAGGCACTTTTTATTTGACTCAGTATTTAAAGCAGCTTCCTAGGTTCTTAGTATTGCACTTTCCCCGCCATGACTGGGTAACAATTCAGATGAAAGTGAACGCACATGTACACACACAGCTGTTCATTACTTGTAGGTAAGTCTTTGCCCATCCTATTTTCCTCTTTCATATATATTTCTATAAATGTCCCTCTATTTATATTTCTATATAAAACCCTCACTCCTAGGTGTTTATTTCAAGCTTCTCTGGAAGACCAAACTGGATGCTTCTTCCCTGATCATTAATCAATCTTTCACTAGCCAATTCAGAATTTGCTTTTGCTTTCAAACATTTATTTATCCACATTTACCTGAGAGGTATGATTAATCATAGTCTGTTGCTAGGATACAGATGAAAGTTCATTTAAGCTTAATGTTTCTCTTTGTAAAATAATGCCACAAGGAATACACAGGTTGGTGGCAAGGAAATGACCTTGTATAAATGACATTTAAAACCAACCCCTAAACCTAAAGAAATCTGAAAAGAGTATGGGTGCACGGGGAAAAATAAGATTGAATGTTTAGCTTGCAGAGCACAGCTTCACTTGGAAATTAGATTTTATGAAAAAGTACCATATAGTATGATATTGGGGGGGGGGGAATATACAGTTCTTAAAAATAAGTATTAGGTAGGCAGGAAAGCATTTGATAAAACTACATTATTTAAAATTTATCTACAATGAGTTTGGGCCAAATTCAATGAAATGCATGAGGATGTATTTTTCCATTTATTATCCATGTTTAGGGCATAATACTATATGCCACATGGATCTGCAAAAGCTAATATGATGGGACAGTCCTCTGTCTTCTTTTCCACACATGGAGAATACTCGGAAAAGAAGGCAGGGAGGCAAAGGCAACATCAGGGTCTTCTCTAGTTAAGACTATCCACTTTCCATTCACCACTTGGCAGGGCCAATGAACATCTACTGTTTCTTCATGTATTTAATTGTATACAATTGAAAAGTATGGCTCAGCATCAAATGGAATGATGCATTCTTCTAATATAGTTTACTGCTTTTGAAGCAGCATACAGGATGAAGTGTGGGCAATTGTTGTGGAGGAGGCGAAAACTAAGTATTGTTACCTATAATTCATCCAGTCAAGATTGTGTGTGGTTAGTTCTACCAATTTGCAAGGCTCCACTGCCACATTAGAGGAGGCTGGCACATGATAGGCTCTGTTGCCCCTATAAAACATATAAAGAACTGTAACATGCTGCCCTTAGCTCCTTTAGGAACAAGGGTGGGATAGACCTTTTTAATAAAGAACTAAACAAACATTTAATGAAGACAACCCCAGGTTCCCAGCTGCCATACCAAAGGCAGCCCCACATAGAGTGCATTACAGTGATCCAATCTTGACATGGGTCACTGTAGTCAGGCTATCCCTGCACCAGCCACAGCTTGGAAAAGATGTTCCTTGCCACTTCGTGCAACCAGCACAAGAGATGGATCCAGGATCACCATCAGACTGTGTACCACCTAGTCATTCAGAGACAATGCAACCCCATATAAAACAGGCAGCCTACCTAATTCCCAGTCCCAGCCTTTATCTTTTCAAGAATCAGCTTCAGCTTATTGGCCCTCATCCAGATGACCAGTATGTCCAAGCACTAGTCCAAGCACTGCATAACTGCACCTGATTAAGATGTTAGAGAAATGGAGCTGAATGTCACCTTCTCCAAATCCTCTAATGACCACTCTAAGGGATTTAAAATAAGGTTAGACAACTGCATGGAGGATAAGGTTATCAATGACTACATCACGGTAGCACACAACCATCAGTATCAGAGGCAGAATGTCTCAGAATATCAGTTGCTTGGGAACAAAAGTAGGGAATGTGCTGTTCAGCTCATGTCCTGCTCACAGGCTTTCCATAATTATCTGGTTGCCCACTGTGAGAACAGGATGCTGGGTAGATGGAACTTTGGTCTAATCCAGAAGGTCACTTGTAATGTTCTTCTTATTAGAACATACCCTCTTGAACCAGTAACCAAACTTCAGGTCTTCCAGGTCCACTCCACTCCACATATGAGTTCTTGGCAAATGGTGAAGTATCACATGGAAAGATGAACCCTTCTCTTAGCGAAGAACACTGAATACGTCTTACATTGCCTATGTAATGGCACAACTTGAGCATTGCCCAGCTGTTCCTTTTTATGGCAAGTAAGCTGAACTGGATGACAGAGCTCCAAGCTGCTTCTGTCTTTGACCGTTCCATATACAATCAACTTGTACCGATGAATTACCCTGCACATTTAAGTGTACGGGAGACTTTTAAATTCAGCATTTCATTTAGCACAGATACATAAGAACCCCATAATTCATCATTCACCATGAAATCACTTGAAAGCTGAGGATTTAATAGCAGGGTGGAGTACAGAGTACCTATTATTATAATTCTTTCACAACCCTTACAAATCATAGGGCTACATGTTGACTCTCATCCTGTCAAGTATTGTGGTAAATAATTTAAAACAAAGTACATTTGACAAATAATGCAATGTTGTGCCATTTCCCCCTTTATTAAGAAAGCAAATAATCACATAACTCATTCATTGCAATGGATTTTCAGCCTATTAGAGTGGATTAAGAAGGTTTTTGTGTATAATAAATGGAATTTATATCCCATTGAAGAGGTAATGAAGAGACTGGTTTCTTGAATTATAAAAGCTGGGAAAGGAGCATGCTACTTATATTTGTAACCTCATTCTTATGTTCTGAATGATGGAACAATAATGAGAGCAAGGTTTTTTGTTGTGGGTTTTTTTTTAAAAAAAGTCATTTGAAGTTATTCACATCTGACTGCCATTTTTAGCCCTTTTGGGGGTAAGAGGCAAGCTTGACTACCACAACTGCAAATAAGTTAAATGAACTTTTAATTAGACAGAAAGTTAGCAGAACTCTTTTTTGTATCTCATTCACCATTGCAATTTGTACAAATTTGTTGCCAATGCAGTTAATATGACATTTTGTCTCATTGCATGAAGGAGATTGGTCCCACCTTTTGATTTAATGTGTTCATTGGAAACTCTATCTGTTCATCTCATTTCTAACTTCCATTAGAAGAAACAAAGTACAATCTTTGAGGCTCATGTTAACCCTGTCCATCCTCGTTTTGCAGAAGTGTGCTGCTTAACTGACCTCAACAACACCATAAAACCTGCATAAAACCTCTGCAATTCTCTTAGTATTTTCTGTTTGACAAAAACATGTTTTTTTCTTCTTGAAGAAAGCAATATAATCACTGTCTTGTGGTTTCATGAAAGATATCAGTGGAGATAGAGTGCTGGAACCTTCACACACACGCACAACACAAAGGAAAACTCCTCTCAGCTTCCCACCAGTAAAATAGGGATTTGTTTCATCAAGAGTATGAGTAAGAATGGAACACTTGTGCAGATGTAGAGTTTGAGTTCTTTATCACAGCTGCTTTGATTAGAAAAAAGTTGTTAATGGATTTCTTTTGTTGTGTATACATTTTTAGTCTCATTAAGGATTACAAAATGAAACACAGAACAGCATTCTTGACTGTCCTATTCAATAAAGCTTTGAGATCTTGCACATTTCTGAGACTCTAAACTGAAGATCACCTTAAACTAGGTAAGAGTGCTTTGATCTCCTTTACTAATAATACACTACACTGTGAAAGTACAAGTGTTGAATTTGAATGCAAAGCAAGAGAGGGATATGGTTTTGAACGGTGTGTATTTCAAGTTTTCTCAGAGCTAAGCTGTCCTGTAACAGAAGACCCCAGAGCACTTTTGGAAGGTGATGAGTTGACAAGTCTTTCTCTCTCTCTCTCTTAACACAGTGACAACAGCTGTTCAACATTTTGCTGAGCATGTATGCCCTTTGAGAAGACTAATTTGAAGTTGAGTTATTCCCAGCAAGAGTTCATTTTCCTAGCATAGCCCACATGCCATTTTAATCAGCAGTAAACCATAACTTACAGCGGGCACAAAAAATGCAGTAGCTTATTGGGGGAAATCATCACAACACAGAATAAAAATCTTGTTTGCATGTCCTCCATGACACCGAATTGGCTGCATATCTAATATTGGAGACTTCAGAACTGTAAACACAACTTCGAACCATTCCATGATAATCTCCTCCTTACTAATTAGTACAATGCACCTTACAGAAAGAAGTTGTCTAAAGTCCTCATGTGTGCCCTTACATTTATCTTCATTTTGCGGTGTCTGAAATAATTGCTATTCCAGTGGAGAGGCAAATATGGAGTTTTGGCTGGTTGAGGGGGAAAAGAGCTGTGATTCTCAACATCATTTCCAGGCTTCATTCACTGTCGTGGGCCTTACATGTGCACAGTCAGTCTCCTCCTTTTCAAAATATAGTTTCTTGAATTGCCTCTCTATATTGAAATTACTTTTTATTATTATTCATAACACCACAATAGCCTATTGAGTCATTAAACCTAGTAGAATATTGGATAGAAATACTGACTGGTTGCTTATTGTACAAATTAGGATATTAGTACAGATATACAATGAAGATGGAAAGAGAGCAACATGCAAGCCTGCCTTCCAAACATAGCCAAATTATGGTTTAGTGAGATGTGAAGGTGTTCGGCTTGCACACTCGCTACTCCTTCTCCTGCACACACGCCTGCCTGTCGAGGGAGGGGGAGGGGAGAGGCTGCCACCAAAATGCTGCCCCCAAAGGGCCAGTGTGGTGTAGTGGTTAAGAGCGGTGGATTCCTAATCTGGTGAACCGGGTTCGCTTCCCCGCTCCTCCACATGCAGCTGCTGGGTGACCTTGGGCCAGTCACACTTCTCTGAAGTCTCTCAGCCCCACTCACCTCACAGAGTGTTTGTTGTGGGGGAGGAAGAGAAAGGAGATTGTTAGCCGCTTTGAGACTCCTTAGGGTAGTGATAAAGCGGGATATCAAATCCAAACTCTTCTTGTACCTTTGGGACGGCACTTCATGGGGGGAGGGGTTAGGGCATGGGCCAGCCCCCTTGTGGATATACAATGGAACACAACCAATTCCATTCATTTAGAAGCCGCGGCAGAAAGTGTTTCTTTACTAGTGGGCTTCTTTGCAGGCCAGGTGCAACTTACAAATCCTATCAAAAAGAAACTAACAAATTATTTAATGAGTAAGTGAGGACTTCCTTATTCCAACACTTTTGGGAACTGACTGTTTTTAATGAACTGTGTTGTTTTTATTGCAATTATGTCTAATACACACCCACCACCCCCCGGTATATTGTAGGTTTAAATTATATTAATGTTTAATTGTTTTTTTAATGATAAAAATGTTTTTAGTTGTTCTTAATTTTATTTGTAAACCACCTTGAGTCCCTGTCAAGGAAAAAGATGGCATATAAATAAATATACCATGATGATGATGATTGAAATTTTTAGATCATATATTCATGCTGGATGTGCCTGGCTGCTGCTGCGTTTAAATTATTAATTTTGCTATTTATGCTTTTGAGTGTTAATTGACTCTTGACATCTTTGGACTAAATAATGGCTTACTAATGTTTGTAAGATAGAAAAAAAGGCTGCTTCTTATTTCCTAAAAGTATACAGCATGACTTCCAATCTCTGTACTGTACTTACATATATATATATTTGCCACCTATAAAGTAATCAAGTAGTGGTCTAAACATTCCCAACAGTATCAAACATTTTGAACTAATAAAAGCAAATCACTCACTTGTCTAACTTTTGCTAGGATTTCTCTCAAATAAGCTATGTAGCCTCATACCCAACTACGTTTTCCAACTTCCTCCATATTTTTTTCCTTTTCCCCCCTTCAAACTAATTATGGAAAAGAAAAACATTATGCACAGTGGGTGGTCTACTCTGACCACAAAGTTAAATACCATGTAATCCCTCAAATTCTACTTAATCAGGAGCCATTAATTTCAGATGAGTAAACATGGCTGCTTTGGAATTCTTTGATGTATTAGCTGTTAACTTTCAGAGACAGTCATACATGGGGATTTCTCCCCCCTCCCCCCTCAGCTTTATCTTGTGAATGGTTCAACCCACATCTGTGTGATTACACTAGCCACTTCTCAAACGGTGTGTATCACAAGCCCATGCCATTGTTTATTTTTCCGCTGAACAGCTGATATGGATTTAGCTAGCTTATTAGTTATTTTACCTGTATGTTGTTCTTCAATCCAATCTTGCAGGTACATGAAGAGGAATAAACCCATTATTCCAAACATCAGTACGGATACATAGACTAGTTTTAGGTTCATGGCCCTATCAGAGGACTACATTTCTACTAGCTTCAGAGGATTGCACAATATACTTTTCAGATGCTTTCAGTTCATTATCTTTTTCTTCTTCTGTTTTTCTGGAAATGCCAATCTGGAAAAGACACAATAATAAAAATTCATTTTTCTAGTGCACTCTTCTTATGAATATCACAGCATACTATATACACCTTTGCAGGTTCCCCCCTTCCCTTTTATTTCTCCAAGTGAAAGGAACCAACAAGCTTGTGTTTTCTTCTGGGACTATTTCCCCCACTTCCTCAGTAATCAAGCTTTGGATTTAAACTGGGAGTTGTGAAGATTCTTAAAATCTGATGTCTTTAAAAAGGCTCATCTCAGGATTGCATAAACAGTAGTCATGTTTTCTCAAACTTTCTCTTACTGTCAGAGGTAAAGGCATCCAAGATTGTGAGAAACTAAACCAAATAACAGCCTTGAGAAACAAATCAGCACAACTGTACTACTGTTTCCTAGCAGAACACTTGTTCACATGTGCTTGGATTGTTATAAGAATTTTAAAGTCATATACATATAATAAATGTTCATAAATGTACCACTGTATGCAGCAGCACAGGAAGACCTTCCTGAAACCATTTTGACTCCCAAACTGACCAAATGTTTTCTCTGCAAGGAGGGAGGGGGTGAGGAAACTTTCCCATTCAGGGAATCAGATACGGCATTATCAGAAAACCTGCCAGACAGGGAAAACAACAACACTCAAATTTCTGTTGTAGACCATCCTTTCTGTGATGTAGGTATGATGTTTGTGGGGGGTGGTCTTGGGTTACACCCCTTCTGCGATGTATGTATGAGTTATGGAGGGGTGGTCTTGAGCTCCAGGGCAGGGAATTTGAAATGTCTATATAAGGGCAGGCACACCTTTGTTAGGGGTCCTCCTCTGTCCTCCTGCATGTGAGGGGAGTGCCCTGTTGCAACAGTTTTAATAAAGATCAGGCTTACTAGCTGCTTTGCTACTCAATATTCTCTGGTTCGCCTCTGTTATTTTCTCCTCCCAATAGGGAACCCACGTAAGGACTCTATACGGGCTCTTGGATACCCCATAAGGGGAAAAGGGCAGGTTTTGTTTACAACAGGGTAAAATTTAGAAGGAAACACCTCTGATTTGAGAGGAGAACCAAAAGAATAAAAATAAAAATAAAATAAAAAAGTTCTGAACCTCTTACACCACTATTGTCAAGATGAACAGCTCTCTGGAAGCAGGAGGCAGTATAAATACAATAATATGGAAAGCCAATGCAATGCCGTACCTTCAACAATATTCCTATAGGCCAAAAGTTAGCTCAGTGGCAGTTCCTATTAAAAGCACAAACCTGGCTCTGCAAGGAACATACATCAAGGTTTGTTTTTTTATAGGACCACTTTGCAGTCATCGATTCAAACTACATAGGAAACAACCCTATTAAGAGCCAGATTCTCACCAGTGGCTTCAAGTGGAACAGGCTCAAGCCCAAAGCTTTCTGAAGAATAATCTTACTTGCAACACAGAGCCTCAGGAGAGGGAAATCATTAATTTAAATGCCCTTCACCTGCCACTCAAAAACAGCAGGATGTTAGAGTTGACGAAAACGCAATACAGAACCTTTTGTAGAATGCTAGAGAAAGTAAAGCTTCTTAAATTGCTTTTAAAATCTAGCACATTGTAATTCAATTGAGTATAGTATAGAGGGAGTATTAAATTGCAAAGCAAAAAATCCAAGCCTATCTTGAAATTCAGTACAATGATGCCCTTGGAAAGAATATTCAATAAGCAGTGTTTCGAGTGAACTAAAGAAAAAAAATAAGTAATAAGGTAAAATAAGACAGTTGGGAACAATCATTTGAGAAATATTTGATGTTTTGTTTGCCATTCTGGTGGTGAAGTTTCTATTTGTAGACCTAGATCTCTGCAGAAGAACAGGCCTATAAACAAGTTATATAAGATTGAACACCATATGGTACACAGACAAATGAAATTGGCCCCCAAATACTGGATTCTCCATAAGTTTCAGAGCCAGCTTTTTGGCTCTTATTAAAAGAAACGTATAATGTAAGCAATAGCTATCATAGGAACCTTTTAAAAAATGTAGCCCAGAAGTCTGAAAATAAAATGCTTATGCATTGATAAAAGAATACAGAAAAGTTAAGGACAACATGATAATTTCAACCAAAGAACAAAACAACTTAAATGTCAGTACAGGATTATTATCAGAATGCCAAGTTGTGCTTAAGTAAATAATAATAGCAAAACTATTTTTTAAAATGCCTAGCAGATACTGAGCTCAAACACCTGTAAGTTTTTGGAAGGTACCCAACCCTGTGCCAGTGTGCTGAAAAAGTTGGCTTTCCACCAGGGGTGGAAAAGCTGTGGCCCTCCAGAGGTTAAAACTACAGATTCCATCATCCATGATGATTGGCCATGCTGGTTGGGGCTAATGCGAGTTGAGAGGTCAGCAACATCTGGAGTGCCACAGGCTCCCCACTCTGCACAGGAACTAGCACTTACTAGCACAGTGACAGAGGCATGGAAGCAATGTGGTTCATCGTACCACAGGTCGTAGTTGCTGATTGGACAACTGCTGCCCATCCTCCTCTATCAGGGCCAAACTATATGTTTTGTTAAAAGGGCATGGTGCTGCATGATTCTTTTAAAACTTTAAACAAAAGCTGCACGGAGGGGCTGATAAGAATTGGGGCAGAACCAAAAAAGAAGTAGGATCACAGCATTATGCTCACTTCGATGAAAGTCCGTCTACCCCCTGAGCTGCTATTTCCATAAGGGGAAAAGCTGTCATTGGGCTCAGGTTTGGTTTTATTTGAATTTTGGCAACAACAAATGTATGGCTTTGACATGGAGCCCGCTCAAACCAGAGACCTGTCTCAATCAGGCTGACTAAATATCTATTTTTCCTATGGGTTTATAAGCATCTAAATGAGCTCTAATGCATTCAAGTTACCAGGTCAGGTCAGGTCAATTACTTGCTATAGCAAGCATGAACTTGCTGGTGATGAATGATGAGAAAGCTAGGTTGGGGCAAAATTTGTTTTCATCAGTGGTTGAAAATATTTTAGGTGCAATGTAAAATCGTTTATGTTTCCCCCCCCCTTTTTTAAGGCTGGCTCAATTACCTGAGAAGTAAAGAAATAACAGCATCGCCAGATGAACAGCTGTACTCCATCTATGGGGTTGTGAAACTAAGTTGTATTGATAATTGTTGTCCTCTCTGCCCTATAGATTTCTGAATGAAGGCTGTTGTCAGAGGGTTCTATCCTTCATTTTGTTGCTATTCATGCACACATCTTGATTAACTACATTTTAATCAGCACTTCATCAATTGATCCCAGAGAGTTACAACAAAATTAAAGCAACAATTAAAACAATCCAAACTAAATAAGAGAAAGCTATAATCAGGGGCAGGGAACCTTAGGCCTAGGCCAGATGTGGCCCTTCACTGGTCCTGATTCACAATGACCCTAAATGTTTTTGCCAGGCTGCAATTTGTCCTTGAATGCTGATAATGCTGCTTGCCTGCTTAGACAAAGGATAGAAGGAAGGATAAGTGTGTGTTGGAGCTAGACTACTGTAGGATTGACATTTATTGCTTTCCCCCATTTATGTCTCTGACCCTTCCCAACATTGGTATGTGGGCTCTGGCAGGGTGACTAGGAGGGAATGCAATCCTTGGGCTGAAAGAGATTCCCCACCCCTGATCTAAATCAAATGCACAATAAAAATTTCTGCCACATCTATTGTAGCAGTGGGCCAACATCCCATAAATACCTAGGCGAACAGGCATGCTTGAACCTGGTCCCAAAATGTCAATGAGGTCAACGCCAGTTACACTTTCATAGGAATGGCATTCTATAACTGGGACACTGCCACTGAGAGGACCTCATGTTGTGTCAGCACCTAATGAATTTCCTCTGGTGTAGAACAATGAAAAGCCCCCGATCTCCCAAAACTAGGAACCTGAGCAGATTGATATACGGAGAGGCATTCCTTCAAATACCAGGACCCCATGTCATTTAGGGCTTTATAGCACAACAGTGTCATCTGAAATGCAGCACAGAATTGAACAGGTGCCCAACGGAAATCTTTCACAATCAACATGGCATGATCTGATGGCTGCCCCAGTCAACATTCTTGCTAACTGAAGGTGTGGGGTTTATATTTAAAGGTAGGAAGTTCCAGGAAGTGGTTTGGCACAAAAAGCAGCAAAAGAAAAGAAAGAAGAGAAATGGCATGGCGGGCGGGGGGCGGGGAGCATTCATTCTTTTAAAAAATTACTGGTTGCATGCTGGATGCTGGGGCTCACTTGTGGTTGCTGCTTCAAATTCTACTTTAAGAATTTTGGCAGTGACACAATTTTATTGTGTTTAGACAGAGTTTTAATTAAGACTCACACACTTCAGGCTCAGACTATTTGCACAGTTATTATTCTGCATAAGATTTGAAAAATGCCAGCCTGATTAATTAGTGCAGTTAATACAATGATTTGTGATCTACAGCCTGCGCTCATAAGCTTCATTAAAACCATGACTATGACACGAAGATAGATCATTGCCTTCTGTGTCAGACACAGCAGGAGGTAACTTTTTCTATTAGAATTCTCTGTAAGAGTTCTTAAGTTTGTGCCATTAGCATATTGCTAAGGAATAGTCTCTTTCACACACAAGTCCCAAAAGTTCTACAGACCTCAATTCCATCATCTGGGAATTCACCTCATGTGATAAATTTAGTTTATGCCACCCTACTTGAATGCAAGAGCTCTGCAGTGAAGTATGTCTCTATGAAGTTGAAAGATATGAGCAAGATGTTACTGTTCTGTTATCAGAGAGATACTTTGTAGAGAAGCATGGGCTTTTTATGAAAAGCACAAGAATCAGAAAGCAATAAAAACAAAAAAAAATTAAAAAATTCAGAGTACAGTGGTACCTCGGTTTAAGAACAGTCCGATTTAAGAAGGATTCAGTTTATAAACTCTGCAAAACCGGAAATAGTATCCCGGTTTGAGAACTTTACCTTAGTCTAAGAATGGAATCCAAATGGTGGAATGGCAGTGGCATCGGGAGGCCTCATTAGGGAAAGCGTGCCTCAGTTTAAGGACTGTTTTAGTTTAGGAATGGACTTTCAGAACGGATTAAGTTCGTAAACCGAGGTACCACTGTATTGGAAGGCTCCTGATTTTGGAAACATTTCGGGCTGAGAACACCAGCATCCTGAAACAAGTTACTTCATCTTATTTATTCCTATTCCTTTATATCCCACACTGAAAATCTTTACTCTGCTCAGAAGGAGCTGGCCAGCAACCAACCTGGCAACTTCATTTCATGCCTGCAGCAACAATGATTGAAAGCAACTCAACCAGCATGCAGAAAATACTGAACAAAGAGTAGCATGCCCAGGTATAACCAGAACATTCCAAATAAGGAGACAAAAATGGGCAGAGCAACATATAGGCATTTTACATTCATACAATAGGCTAGTTTCTACACATGCTCCTCTCTATTTTTCATCTAGGCAAGCATGAAGCATTAACAGAGTTCAAGGATGCATTCCAACCAAGTAAAAATACTTAAGGAGGCTACAAAACAGGGCTGGTGATGGATGCAGCCTGGGGAGATGGGGCATGACCCTCAAGTGCTAGATAAAGAGGCCTGGAGAGCCCCATGTGACTCCGTATCTGAAGTTCCTAATCCCAGCAATAGTGCTCTTGCAGGTACTTGTGGAAGAAAGAGGGGTGGAAATTGTACCTGGTTGTATGCTGAGGCAAACAATATGGAAGCAATAGACTTCCAACAGGCTAAGAAGCCAGATTTGGCCTTATAAGCAATTCTATTTAAACCAGTATAAAGCAGCTACACTGGGTAAAAAGACCAGTATAAACCTTAAGAAATCTATAGAAAGTGGATCTGTTTTATAGCCAGTATTGGGGTAGGGTTTCCCTATGAAACACCCACATGGAAAGAGTCCAGCAGAAGACATCTTCATAGCTCTCACTGGAGTCAAACGATCTATGAGATGTCATTGACATGCACACCATAGCAGTTGCTTCAAAGAACCCTCATACCATTGTGAAACACAACTTTATTGCAATGCAATATATGATAGACTTTAATGAAAAGCTTAATGAAAAGCCCAAATTTCTGGGCTCATTATAGTTCATCAGAAATTAGAAACATATTGGTTAATGGTGCCCAATCACTGCTACCTTGCTCTTCATTTGGCACTAAAAAAGGTAAAGGGACCCCTGACCATTAGGTCCAGTCATGGCTGACTCTGGGGTTGCGGCACTCATCTCGCTTTATTGGCCGAGGGAGCCAGCGTACAGCTTCCGGGTCATGTGGCCAGCATGACTAAGCCACTTCTAGTGAACCAGAGCAGAGCACGGAAATGCTGTTTACCTTCCCGCCGGAGTGGTACTTATTTATCTACTTGCACTTTGTGCTTCCGAACTGCTAGGAGCAGGGACCGAGCAATGGGAGCTCACCCTTCGTTGTGGGGATTCGAACCGCCGACCTTCTGATCAGTAAGTCCTAGGTTCTGTGGTTTAACCCACAGCGCCACCCGCGTCCCATTCATTTGGTACTAGTGGGACAAAAAAAAAGGTGATCAGGTCCACTTCATGCCCAACTGTCTTGCCCCCCCCCCCCGGTCTTCTGGCAATGTGAGTAGCAGGGCTGTGGCCCTGCCACTCTGCAAAGCCCCACCAGCAGGGTATAGGCATTTGAATTGCCCCATGAAACTTCATCCTAACCTTCTCTACTCAGAAGCAAGCCCTACTGAATTCAATGGGGCTTACTCACACTGGGTCTCAAGTAGCTGCCCTTTCCCACATACAATATAAGCTAGCTCTTAGGCCTACTCAGCAAAAACAAAAAGGTGGAGCAAGGTGGTATTTTGTACTTGTCTCCAAAATGTTTTGCTATAGGTATTTTAAAATACGATGGAGTGGTGATTGCTCCAGAGTTGCTTCAGAACAAACAATATCAGTTGTGTTATTGAAGCCTTTAGAATGATGCCAGTGTCATTTAAGCTTGTCATTAAAGCTAGAATCCACATACAATCAGCTTAAACTGCCGTCTATCACTATGATCTGGAAAATCCCCATACCTGTTACAAGAGATGTTGGCAATCTGTATCAAAGTTTTTTATTTTATAGGAGTATTGTTCTGTACCTACAGCTAAAAACTGGGTTAGAGATCTTTTAGAGTTGTCTTTTAAAGAACAAATTGTTCACTACAGGAGGCTGAACTCAGAGAAATTGCCTATCAATTGTTTGCCTATTCAGGATAGTAACCTTTTATTGGTACTGATGTATCCCTCTTATGCAAAACAACAACCTGTCATTCCTTGCCAGTTTTTTTTAAAAGAATTACTCTAATTCAGCACTTAAGTTATGTTAAAATTCTTTTTAAATTTTACTGTCAGTTTATTTAGGGAATGTTTATTTGAAAAATTGGAGGAGGAGTGTCTGATAATTAACTGTTATCTTCTTTAGATTCTGATTATACTAGGTAAAGGTAAAGGGACCCCTGACCGTCAGGTCCAGCCACAGACGACTCTGGGGTTGCGGCGCTCATCTCGCTTTACTGGCCTAGGGAGCCGGCGTACAGCTTCCGGGTCATTTGGCCAGCACGACTAAGACGCTTCTGGCGAACCAGAGCAGTGCACAGAAATGCCATTTACCTTCCCAACAGAAGCTCACCCCATTGTGGGGATTTGAACCGCCAACCTTCTGATCGGCAAGCCCTAGGCTCTGTGGTTTAGACCACAGCACCACCCACTGATTATACTATTGAAACCTTAATTCTGCTAGTCCCCTGCTAATTATTCAAAATATGCAACAACCTGAGCTGAAGCTCATCAGAGTTTGGCCCTAGACTGCACCTTGAAGATCCTTCCCAGTCTTGAAAAGTGTTTTATTTGCCACTAGAGAGGGGGACTCAGAGAATGAACATTTCAGTCACACCTGCAAATAGGAACAAGAGTTTCTAATTTTGCAGGTTGTATCTCCTAGACAGAATTAAGCACCAACACTTCTGTTTCCTATTATTAATATTAGTAAAATTAAACAATTCTGTTCTACTAATACTGCTGTAGTTTTCTACATAAAAAAGCATTTGCTTAAAGCTACAATAGTGTCAAAATGTGGTTTATATTAAGCAGGAGGGGTTGTCAGAATGTATGACACCTATACTTGTTCTCTCTGCTGGGGGGTACAGAACACTGGACAGGAAGATGGCAGAGATACAGAAATGTTCACACTGACAAGTACAGCAAACACATTCAGAGAGTATTTCACTTCTTTCTTACAAGAGGAAACAGAGGACAGAACTGTAACAGTATTAAAAACAAAACACAACACAAAGCAGACTACTAGCTAGTAATCCAGTGAAGTCAGAAGCTGCAGTAGCACATACTAAAAACTATGCCGAATTGAACAAAGCCGGACTTACTTCTAAGCAAGCATGTCGGACACATTCTTTTTCTGTTAAAACTTTTTTGTTTAACAAACAATAAATCATAAACTGGAGCAAACTTTAACTAGCAAAATGACACTATACATTTGGGTCTGCAATGACCCAGCATCTGATCTGCATGCAGAAGGTCCCAGGTTTAATCCCTAGCATTTTCCAGTAGGGCTAGGAAGGACTCCTGTCAGAAAACCTGAAGAGCTTCTTCCGGTCAGTGTAGCCAATACTAAACTAGATGGAGCAAGGGTCTGACTCACTATAAGGAAGCTTTCTATATTCCTAATTCTCAATATACATGATAGGAAATGATTGCAAGTTCAGTTGTACGTGGATCATAATCACAAAATTGTCCCATAATTCAAGAAATTCTTTCCATAACTGATTAAAGTGGTCTTTGTCTGTTATCTCCACTTTGAATAAAAGTTACGAAGTTATGGAACATCCCAAAGATGTTTGGTAGCCATTTGCATCCAGCAGGGTAATTTTTCAGTCAAATAAGAAGCCAAAAGCCACTTTATTTTTTAAAAAAATTAGTTGACTGATTAACCGATTTTAATCAAATAGATCCACATAAAGCAAAATGGACAGCCATTTTGACCTTTTAGATGGACATACAGTACAGAAAAACAACAACCCTGTTCTATTTTGTTTCAGTCACACTATTAGCAACTTTAAAGAGTTTTGTGTCAACCAGTTATATGGAACTAACTTATATTCAAGTAATTTCCATATAGAAGCTTATTTTCAAAATATAGCTAGTGAATTTTTGACGTATATAAATATTTGAACAGCAGATGCTCAAAATGATGTGAATTATCCAAAAAGCATTATTTTCTCAGTTCCTATATATGCCAAGTAAGCAATCTTGACAGTATCCCATGAAACTTTGTCTTTGTCACTTATGCCTGCTTTTTGCTTTGAGACTAACGTTTAAGTTTTGCACTGCAGTATCTGGAAAATAGTGTCTAGGTGACATTCTCACAAGAATCACTTAAGTCCCCGACTTCTCCTTAACTTTGAAGACTTCTTTTAATGCACGTCAAAGCCCTTAAAAAGCAAACTTTCTTTTTAAGGGTTTTCTGCAACAGCCTAGTTATTCCATTCTCCTGTGATATCTTGATAGGTGTTATACACATACTCAGAATATACAGGAGGGAAATGAATAATTTGAAGCTATCTGAAGACACTTGCTATATTTCCACTGATGTCTGTAGACTGTGATGTCAGACCTAAATGCACAACTCAAAGATTTCATGTGTCAACCATCATCACAATTTCTCTCTCTCTCTCTCTCTCTCTCTCTCTCTCTCTCTCTCTCAAAGGGTTTTGTCCCATGCAGCTATAAATATGTGCAAACTTTTAAAGACACACATTTAAGAGATGGAAACACAGACTCTGCACCAGCTTTGAGGAACAATGCAATGCATTCTCCCGAATAACTCTTTGTAAAATCAGGATCACACCCAATAAGGAGAGAATCTAGATAGGACCATTTTGATGACAGAGATCCTTAAGTCCTTCTCGCAGGACAAGAGTTAAAAGAGTGACAAAGTGCCTAAAGGTCATCTAAAGATCCTCAACAGTGTGCATGGATTCTTTAGCCTCATTAACAACACTGCATCCATACAGTTCGTTTCAAGCATTCAGCGTTCACACTTCTGTTTCAGATATTTTAAAATTTCTTTAAAAAACCGAAACCACCACTGCAGATGGGAAAGTGGAGTTCAGCTGACAGCCCCTCCCTTGCCCAGAGCGACCCCTTTGAGTTGTGTGCAGCCTTTGAAGAAAGGAAATCTCCAGCTCCCACACTTGCTCATTATGGGATGGACCCATAAGACACCGTAGGACGGTCTCCCCCTCGCCCTTAACAGATGCAGGAACTCGAGAGGGGCAGCACCTGTTGAACTTCCGCTCAACCTGCACCCACCAAGAATAGTCCCAGGCTCTCGGGGAAGGAGCGGTCCCCTCATGAAGCACAAAAGTTGCGGGGGTTTGCGCCGCGGGACGAGGCTTCCCATGTGGGAACGGCGAGGGCGTGGCGAAAGAGCCTGTCAGAAGAGGCTTGGGCAAGCAGAGGCAAGCAGGTGCCCCAGAGGCTCCTTCCTCTGCTCTAGTTTGAGGGGGCGAGAAGAGGAGACGAGCTCGCCCCCTTCCTCGCTGGCGGACTCCGGACAGCCGCCTCAGGGAGGGCTGCGGCCACCGAGTTCGCCTCGCAGGCGGGCAGAGGGGCTTGCAAGCGGACGCGCCAAAAGAAGCCGCTTGTTTACCCCGCGCGAGCGAGTTCTCCTCTCTGCCGGCCTCCCCCCTCCCCTCCCCGGAGAGGGCAGCTTACCTTGCTGGCGCGCCCGCGGCTCGCTGTGGAATGGCACCGGGCGGGACAGAATTCCCCGGCTCTCTCTTCCTCCTCGGCTGGCCGAGCCCCGCCCTGCCAACTTCCCAACCTACCCGAGGACGGGGCGGAGGCGGCAGAAGAGCGCAAAAGTGTCGGGAGGTTCCCCTCAGGCGCGCGCGGCGCCCTCTCGGAGACCTCTCTCCGGCCAGAGCGGAATGGAACAAGCCCCAGCAGCGCGTCTCCTTTTCCCGACGCGCCCAGGGTCGGGGCGCGAGGCGGCTGCGCGTGCACCACCGCCTCCTTTTCGCGCCTCCTCCACCCCCCTCGCCCTTACTTTCTGCCAGGAGAAGTTGGCGCTGCACGGAGGCTGCAGTTCTCGGGACGCGGAGCGCGCGCGCGTCCGGGGGGAGGGGGGCGCTCCTTGGAATGCGCTGCTCGGTTAACCTGAGGCGCGCAGACCTCGCTCTGAGAGCGCTGCCCACCCCTCGAGGGGTCCTGCCACTTGTCAGAGCGACGTGACAGGCAGAAAGGGCACAGGTGCACAGTTGTGCGTTGTAAGTCGAAGGAGAATTGTTCAGGAAACACGGTTTGGATTTGCATATAAACTTTTTTAAAGGTTCGCTTTCCGTTGAAGCCAGTGAGGTTTAGTTATTCAAAAGTATACTTTGACTTTCTGTGCATGCTTGCAGAGAAGTAAGGTGCTAAGTTTCTGTGTGATAAAAGATAGGATTGCTTGCTTTGCAGGCTCAGAACAAGAAGCTTTATTTTACAATGTTTTTATAGGTTTTAAAGAATTTTTAAAAATATAATAACTGATGTTTTGCACTGTTTTTATTATATTGGAAGCTGTCCTGAGTTGCTGGGGCAACCCAGTCAGATGGGCGGGGTATAAGTAATAAGTTATTAACAAGATTTGGCCCCCCCTTATTTCCCCCTTCCTCCCTCTTCCACCATGTTGTTTAGTCGTTTAGTCGTGTCCGACTCTTCGTGACCCCATGGACCAGAGCACGCCAGGCACTCCTGTCTTCCATTGCCTCCCGCAGCTTGGTCAAACTCATGTTCGTAGCTTCGAGAACACTGTCCAACCATCTCGTCCTCTGTCATCCCCTTCTCCTTGTGCCCTCCATCTTTCCCAACATCAGGGTCTTTTCCAGGGAGCCTTCTCTTCTCATGAGGTGGCCAAAGTATTGGAGCCTCAGCTTCAGGATCCGTCCTTCCAGTGAGCACTCAGAACTGATTTCATTAAAAATGTATCTTCCACCATAACATAACTCAAACATCATCATCATTAACATCATCATCATAATTTTATTATTTATACCCCACCCATCTGGCCCATAACCCATTAATACAAGAGGCTATTTATTGATGAACAGATTAAAACACAACTGGATAGGCAAATGAACCATATGAAGGGTCAAGTCTTTGTGACACACGAGTTGCTCAGCTAGGACCAAGTGGCAAGTGTCCCAACATGGGGTGCAATGTTTTTATCTTGTGAGCTGCCCTGACCTTTTTTGATAAATGGTGGTATACAAATCTAATAAATAATGATAAAGGGGCATTTGCTGCTGTTCATGTTAAATCAGAATTACGATTTTCCTTGTGTCATATATGTGGTTCATGAATATGATTAACAACAACAACAATAGTCCTGCAAATTACATTTTTTTTGTTTGATCATTAATACAAATAGCATTTTGAGGGGGGCACACAATATACGGTTCGCACTGGGCACAGTTATGGTTAGTTGTGGCACTGCTCATAATAGCAAGAGACACTGTTTAACTGTATTACCTGTTATTACCTAAGGCCTATGATGCTCAGTGGTGCTTGCTCCCAGGTAAGTCTGGGTATGACTGAGTGTGCACAGTTCCCCTTCTCTCAACTGAGGACCAGGGTTATGATGACTAGGATGGGACCATTTTTATCCCCATCAGGCCACTTGTCTGAGCAGAGAGGTTTAAACTGTGGCCAGTTAAATTTTTTCTTTATGATGCTGTTGCCAAAATTGATAGCATCTTGGGGAGTTTAGCATCAAGCACGAGGACTTACGATTCCTGCTAGGCACCCCCACTTGAACATTGAGTTCAATGAGGCTTACAGCCAGGGAAGTGAGTATAGGATTGCAGCTTACGAAAGAAAAAGGAAGAAGTTTTGCACAGTGGCAGGAGGCTTTGTGTAATTTAAAGTTAGGATGTTTTCCCTGTTGGCCAAACTAAATTACAGCTGCAGTTTTAATGTTGTGCTTTCTTTATCCTCTCACCCCCTTCTATTTTTTGTTATTACATTGTCCTGGAAGTTGTTGTGTTAGCCCTCAATCTTTTTCTCTCTAGGCAGAGAGAAATATGGCAAAGGATTTCCAGGCCATTTATAATCTCTCTGTTCCCCTCTGAATCCTCCACAATTTACAGACATCAAAGTAAGTTGCCCCAAATATTCTTGGCAGAGCTTCATCTTTGCCGAGGAATACGGAACTATTTATTTTTGTATTTCAGCCATGTAACACTTTGAATCATTCAGGCCAAACTAGAACTTGACTTTCTGTGCTCAATGATTTTGTTTAGATAACAAAGTTGTTCTTACTTTTTTGTGATATTGTGATGATAAGTTATGGGGCATTATTTCGCTGTGCTGCCTTGCCTTGGCGCCCACAAAGGTTTGGAATTTGGGAGGGTGTGTGTGTCCTGTTGTTTCATTGACCAGGTGCATGTGCTAACCTACTGTGTGTTTATTTACATGTCAGGAGGAAATACAATCTTCTATATAGGCATTTTCTCTAAACCTAGACCCTGCTACAATTTCACATATATAGGTGAAACTCTGGAAACATCATTTTGTCAAAACAATTAGCTGAATGGAAGTATTTTGGGTATGTTTATTTTTAAATATATGGTTACATGTTCTTATGAGATACTTTCTTAGAAAGATACTTTACTTTGAGCATTGATAAACACACAGTGACCAAGTTTGCATATAATGCTAAACCAAATCATGGCTTAGTGTGTGGAAGCAAACACAAACATGTGAGTTTCCAGAACAAAGAATGTAGCCACAGTGCTCCCCCTCAATCTATTTTTATTTAAATCCCATTTGCCTATTATCTCCTGTGTTTGTTGGTGATTTGAACTCTCATCTTCCGTCTACACCCAAAGAAAATGTGTGTGGAGATTGATTTGAGTAAAGTTTCCATGAACTGCATATATCTGTTTGTACTCTAAACATTTTAGTTTTCTTTTTATATATGCTGTTATGTGATAATAAAGTATTTTGTTGTATAGGTTTTTCCCTGACCTTTGTATTGTTTTCAAGTGTTTCTTTTGGTCAGGGATAGCTTTCCTCTTTCTATATCAATTACCTGGCAAAAGGATGAATTACCAAGTGACTGCTGGTGAAAGGCACATGGTTTCCTCTTGCAAGTGTGATGTTGAATGGACTTGTTCATCCTAGGATTGAAACATTTACAGTGAAATCCTATGCATATTTGCACAGACATTAATTCCATTGTTTTCAGCGGGGTGTAATCCCGGGAAAGTGTGGTGCATAGAAATGCAATCTTAGCCTTGTGAAACAATATATCTGCTATATTACCCATGCATGTATTTAATGGTGTTCAATAAGCAGCTGTGATAGGAATTTTATGGTTTTAGATATATGGCAACGTTCATAACCACACGTACATAGATCAGCACAGGAAAGCCAACCTGGAACCATTTTGATTCCTAAACTGAGCAAATGTTTCTCTGCATGGTGAAAATGGAAAAGCTTCCCCATTGTCTCTTCCTTCACAAATCCTGTCTTAATCTGTGTTTGATTAAGGGTGTGAGCCTTATCATTACAAGACTGCCCAGGCTCCCCAAGAAATCCAATCAAGTAACCTGCCAGACAGGAAATAAACAAAGCGACAGGAGAAAACAACATGCAAATGTTCTGTTTTAGACCGCATTATCTGAGGAGTGGTCTTAGGTTACACCCCTTCTGTGATGAATGCATAATGTTTCTGGGGGTGGTCTTGATCTAGAGGATGGGAATTTCAAAAGTCTTTATAAGCCCTTGCATAGCATTTTTGGGGGTCCTCTTCCTCTCCTACATGTGAGGGGAGCACCCTGTTGCAACAGATCAATAAAGATCAAGCTTACTAGCTGCTTTGCTTCTCAATATTCTCTGGTTGGCCTCTGTTATTTTCTCCTACCGCTAGGGAACCTATGTAAGGACTCTATATGGGCTCTTGGAGACCCCATAAGGGAAAAGGGCATATTTTTATTTACAACACAGCCCTCAAAAATGTTTCCCCTCTCCTACTTATGAAAATAGCCCAACTTGGACTGCTCCATTGTACCCTTGGGTTTCATGAGTTTCCAACCACTCAAGTTGCTAAACACAAAGCAATCTTATCTCAGCTTCCTGAGCTTGGTAAAACACAATACGTAGCTGTCTGCCATCTAATAGTAACAAAAGAACTTGTGTTGCACCCAGTCAGACCATTGGTCTTTCTAGCTATTTTGTTTCGCAGCCAGTACCTTGCTTTTCTGACAAGTCTCTCTCTGATGCAGATGTTGGGGGTTGAATTTGAGACCTTCTACATGCAAAGCATGTGTTCTGCTGCAACTCTTCACAGCTTCTGACAGCCGCTTACAGAAAGGGCTTCATAGAGAATAAACAAAAGGGGAAATATCCAGTTTAGGGGGAAATTTCAATAGTGAGAAAAGCATGAAGGTTGAAAAGCTCTTTTCCCAGTTCTATAGTCCCAATTTACTTCGTCCACCACCCAGTGTAGCTGCTTTTAACTTTTAAAATACAGTGGGAGATCTGATCAGGAGTCTCTGACTACCTTGTCTAGATTAACCATGAAAAACTTGCACTTGTTTGGCAGCAGTCAATGTCCTTATGTGAGATTGAACAGAAGAAGTATAGTGGTTGGAATCTATCTGTCTCGGGAGACAATGGAGGAGTGCACCTTTCAGGGTGAAGTCAAACTGTTGGAAGGTTACTGAGCCTGCTGTGGCTGTACAGACCAATATGGGAGAGACATGTTTTGTTGCAGATGCAGATAATTACAATAAAAAGAAAGCAAGGCCTTGATGATAATCCCAATTCACATAAATATGATGCTCCAAATGGGAGCAAAACTTTAAATGTTTCAGTTTTAAGTTTAAGGATCCTTACAAAAATGAGCACCAAAAAAATTATTGCCTATACAGTTCGTGCACAGAAAGTTTACCCAGAAGATGGCAAAAAGGATATCTCATTCAGAATTTCCAAAGGGACACAGCAGTGAGAACAATGGGCCCGTGGTTTATTAAGTTCAGTAATGATCCCAGAAGCCCCTTCTTCTAGCTGGAACATTCATTTCTCTACTGGTCCTAAGCATGAAGTGGGAGTAGAAATGGGCACGCTTTAATGGACTTCAGCAAATTCTAGCCAATGCTGCATAGCCATTAGTGTGAAGGAGAATACTGAGGCTAAAATGTATTTTATTCTTAAGAGAGTCTATACAAATTTATTTTTCCTTCTTTATGGTATCCAGTTCCTGTGAGATTTAGTGGAGCCAATTAGAAGCAGTGATCAAACAAAACAAGCGATATTTTGAACAGTGAGCTGCTCATTTTCTAACATAAAAAGGAAACACATGAAATGCTAGAAGTTGTTGTTCAAGGATTCTCAAGAACTCAAAGTCACAGAGTTCCATCTGTGGCCAAAACAGAACCAATAGTCTATATGATATCATACTGGCAGAAGGAGGGAGGGAGAAGTCTCATAATTATAACACATCATAATCATCAGGAACATTGTGGGGAGGGCCATGGCTCATGAAACAGCACATGCTTTTCATGTGGAAGGTCCCAGGTTCAATCTATAGCATCTCTAAGTAGGCCCAAGATGGGAGAGATTCCGTCTGAAATCCTGGAGAATGATAGCCTGTCAGTGCATACAATACTAAGCTAAGTGACCAATGGTCTTAGTATCCCGGGGGCAGTGAGAGCCAATGTAGCTAACAGGATTTACCTGCCCCAGCACATATGTGAGCAAATGAGCTGGGGCTCTGCACTCCTGCCTGAACAGTTCAAGAACCGGAAATGGTGTCAAAAGGGCATGTGTCTGCCATGCATAGTAGATATATGCACATACCAAACTGTCATGTCTGACTATTAATCCAAATCCAGCAGCTAGAAACAGAAGGAGCTTAAACAAATGAACTAAGAGAAGCCAAAGGATGCCAATCAATCTGCCAATATCTCAAAACTGGGATGTGTTTTTCCCCCAAAGGTATTTGACAGAGGCAGGGGGCTGGGCCCTGAGAAAACATACTTGAGCAGTCTACCATTTATTTCTGAAAGTATGGAGAGCTGTGACTGCTCTGAGTCTCAGAATCGAAGATGAATATGGTATGATTGGGGAGCAGCTGTAGTGCAGCTGCACCTTGCTTTTCCCAGCATAACACCAAGCAGAAACTGTGAGAGTTTCTGTCTGGGCACCAGTATCCTTCCTTTCCCATTTTTTAAAAAGATGGATAAGTGTTTCCAGAAGATGGTGAACATTTCCCACTCACCTGGTGGCAGACATAATCCTTTTGGTGAATGACCTTGAAGGCTTTGACAACTGCAACAGGAAATGTCACAACAATTTAATTGAATTAAGTGCAGGTATTAGTGACACAGCTCAGTTTGGATATGGAGGGATCCTCCAAGCAACTTGTTTATGGAACATTCATTCTGATGTGCCTTTATAAAGTTCATGTACAAGTTTCACAATATATGTATTGAAAGTTCATTCTGACCCCCCCCCCCGGGAGATTGTACATCAATGGGTATTCATTCTGATTTACTTGTGCGGTGGTCATATGTATTCCTGTTGATCAGTTATCTATTCCACACTTTTTAGTGCATTTTCCCATCACTTTCCTAACTACAAAGAGTCCATTAAAGTTGATGTACTGTGCCAGCATGCATGAATCCATTTTAATCATGTACACCTAAATTTCTTGCATACAGTTGAATCCCTCCCACAAAAGTATAGAGTACATATAGAAAGCTGCTCAATATTTTGTATGTTTGAAATTATTTCATTAAAATGGGTTAGGTTTTTAAAGGTTGTAGATAGAAAGAGTGAGCTTACATTGTTTTCATATCGTAGCTTTAAGGACTACACACACACACACACACACACACACACACACAGACAGACACACACGTGTGAGGGTACAGCCCCAGAAGAATAGGAAATATTGCTCTGTGAGGTTTCAGAAACTCTTTATGGCAGATCACAGGCTATGACAGTGACAGCATAAACTCAAATGCTTTGCAGTGCAGATCACAGATAGTGAGTCAGGCAACACAAGTTGAAAGTAATTGAATTTGGTCCCATCTTTAAAGAATTACTATCACCCACAGTAAATAAAATATACATTAAGGTCAATTTCTCACTGAGATGATTAATGTGTGTCTCTTCAGTACCATTTCAGACTGCAGATAGGGAGTTTATATTCTTATACTGTATTATTCTCCATAAAAATAATTCCCACTACATAGGAAAGGATGTCATTTTCTCTGTGACATGCTAGCTTTGAAAACAAAAATACCAAGATTTTGTTCAGCATGTGTTCTAAATCAGGTCATTATCTCTCACCCTAGCCTACCTCACAGGGTTGTTGTGAAAACACAATGATTGAGGGAAGCAAACTGCTTTGAGGAAGTGTTGGGTTAAAATGTAGATTTAGTTCCTGTTGCCTTTGTCCTTAGCACACCCTTTCTAGGATACCTCCAGCATTCTTAGTATAAAGGCCAGTTAGTTTGCTTTTCTTTATTTCTGCCTCTCAAGGGGATTATGAATTCCAAATAGCATTGAGAACACTGAGAGAGATTGGTCTATAACTTTTTTAAATGATTTCAGAGGGAGCTTCTTCCATTACTGTCCTGTCCCAGAAGACTTTTGAATAATTGAAAACCTTGCACATGCTTTAGCAGTTATATGGGAGAAAGTACTTCCTAAGTTAAGACTAGATCCTAGTTTTAATCTCATTATGTCTACAAGGATTTTTTTCTAGTTTTGAGACCAATGGTGCACTGAATTTGATAACATGCTCCCACCCAGAACCTTGTTTCTTTCCTTTTTAAAAAGAAAGATGGTTATATATTGTTCTTTAAAATCTACCCTGAAGAAGAAAAAAATGTCTACAAGGATTTTTTTCTAGTTTTGAGACCAATGGTGCACTGAATTTGATAACATGCTCCCACCCAGAACCTTGTTTCTTTCCTTTTTAAAAAGAAAGATGGTTATATATTGTTCTTTAAAATCTACCCTGAAGAAGAAAAAAATGTCACTCAAAAGTTAATGGGCTCCATTTTGAAACCTGGTGGGTCTAATAAAAGTTATTAGTTCACTTATTTTGCCTGCCCAGAAGTGGTTGTGGTTTTATTGCACATTGTGTTCCCCTTAACAGAGGAGAGAGACAGAGAAAATATTATCACAACTGCACTTCCCAAATCTACCACACATCTCGAATCTATTCAAATGATCTTTAAATAAAAAGGTAAATGGTTATCTGCTATTACCAAGGATGTCTGTTCAATTGGCACTCTGTGGTGCCTGGTGGCTGGTGTCAGACACCTGCAAGGAACTCCCATGGCCAGTTGCCAGGAACGTACAAAGACAAGGAAAAGTTTCTTACCATCCACTTTTTATTCGGTATTTACAGAGAGAGACTTTGGAACACAGCCTCTTGGATAATGGTGTTGTCCCACCTCTCCACCTCACTTTTCTCCCACTTCCTCATTTGTCACTGTCATCACCTCTATGAGTGCTGCTTAGGGCCCTCTGTCTCCAAGCTCTTTGCTCTCCTACTTTCAAGGCTCACCAGGTTCGGGGGGGGGGGTCTGGAATGCTTTCTAAAGACACTGTGTCCATCAGTTGTCACCCCCTTGTGCTTCCTCTTCCTCCTCTCCCATTATTTCCCAGCTTTCCCCCTCATTGTCCCATGAGCTATGACCTCCCTCAAACCCCTGTTGCAATTCTGATCTGTCTTCCTCTTCTCTGGAAGGGTCAGGCTGGGGAGGCCATCTCCACCATTCCTCCTCTGCCCAGTCCCTGATAGCTGGGCAATGAGTGCAGGGTCTGGAAGGAGCACAGACTCTGGATGTCTGCTGCTGCCTTTTACTGTACCTAACCTATTTGTGATTTCTACTTTAGCCATTGATCAGCCTACTCCATTGCTTGTAACTCTGAAAAGAACCGAATTGCACAATGGGCTCTGCCATGTCAGGCCAGGTACTCTGGGGGAATCATGTCAATAGCCCTTCTCATCCCAATGTTCCACAATGAGGTAAGGGCCTCAACAGCTTAGCTAACTATCCAAGGACCACATGGCAGGGCTAAAGGGGCTAGTGGCCCAAGTGGTTGCCACACACAGGTGTAACACAGATACAGCACACACACAACACACAATATAATGCCTGACTATAGGGAAGTCACCTGTCTTGTTGACATATTTCTACTGCTTGTTTGTTCCCAGTATTTATAATATCTAGATTTCACTTGGAACATTGATTCATAGAACACATATTTAATACAGCAGCCCCTTCTTAGGGGCTCTCCTCCACATATCACTTTGTTCTTCCCTCAGTCCATATAGGTGCATTTTCATGAGCATAGAACTTTTGGCTCAAAACAGGCTCGTTCAAGCGTTCAACAGTATGAACTGCACAGCCTACAGATTTGTTCCAGCATGAACAATGCCTAAAACACATTTCCATAACCAAATTCCAGCACTATTTATCATTGCCGAAATGAGTTAATATATCAGAGCATACCTGCATAGTCAGATTTTTCTTCCTTAATATGGAACCAGCATTGCAAAAGGACTGACAAGAAGAGAACATGATTCTTGATACACTGAAGCTGGCACGGCTACATGTTTCAGCTGACTCGATAAAAAAGCAGTTCAGCCTCAGGGCAAGCCTTTCATAATAGGTTTTTCTTGCGCCACGTATCATGATGCAGATGGCTAATGAGTGATTAGGAATTGCTAGGTCTCATTCTCTTAGCTGCACAGAATGTTTAAGTTAAGTTTTATGCCTGCACAGTATAGATGGAATAGGAAGACTTATTAGAGCAATGTGCAGTTCTTACATAATAAAAGAATCTTACTTGTTTTTGTAATATGGGGCAAGTGTTCCCTTTCTTTGTTCAAATACAAAGTTTAAAGCACTTTGTATTTTCCTAAAGATTCAGCTATATAGTCAGATGACACGCATGGTATCTGGGTAAATTAAACCAAAAATAAGTATTTCTTAAGCATGTGTTACTCTTGTAATTCAAACACCAGGACTCTCAGCTGTGGACCTCAGCTGGAAATTCCTGCTGGCTTCATTAAATATTTCAGTGTAACTCCACTGTATGCAACAGGTGCAACTAGCAGTACACAAAACCATCATATTTCTGACAAAATCTGATTGGTCACAGTTGACAGTTTCCATCAGTAAATGAAATTAGCAGGGCAGTGAGTCTATTTATACATGGAATTGATAAGAACAGAAGGAAAATGCTTACAAGTGGTTGACTGACCAGCACTAACACTGCTGTTGAACAGATCGATTAGCCAAGTTTGGAGAGCATGAAGATTAAATACTTTATACCACTGCTTTGAAAAGTTTAGTGTCAGTTTTAGTTTAGGGTCAGTTTAGCTGGATTGCAGCCTTCAACTTCAATCCCATGCACACGTGCCTGGGGATGAGGCCTATTGAGCGTAGTTGGAATTAGAAATCAATTGATGCACATGAACTTAAAGCACTCTGGACATTCAAAAATCCCTACAATAATGCTAAGTAGTACTATTAAATGCATAATAAATAAAGCTCATTTTAGCACATGCCTGCAGCTGCAGAGCCACATCTGTTCCTACTGTTCTTTTCATATTGCTTGCTTCACAGAGCTTCTCATGCAAAACCTCGACCAAGGCTAATGAATGAGGGATGGACTTAATGGGATTTTGGGAGCTCTGTAATCTATTCCTACATTTTAAAAAAGGCAAGGGAACCCTATTCAGATTGGGGCTGTTGCAGTGGGGGATGTTTTTTGTTTCAATCCTACTTCTCTGTTCTTTCTCTCAGTTGTCACCCCAGCCCACCAGAGCTTCAATTTACCATAAGAGGGGAAACTTTCAAGGTTCATGATTCCTTAGAGTTCTCCCCCATGGGACAGTAGACTGAGAAAGTGGTACCTGAGGACTTGGGATTTAGTGGACTCTCCCTCCTTGGAGGTTTTTAAGCAGAGGTTGGAGAGATGTTTGACAGTGGAACAGACTTGGGATTTAGTGGACTCTCCCTCCTTGGAGGTTTTTAAGCAGAGGTTGGATGGCCGTTCTGATTCTTGCATTGCAGGGGGTTCAACTAGATGACCCTCAGGATCCCTTACAACTGTATAATTCTATGTATGCCATGTCTAAAAAAGAAGATGTTGTTGTTTTCCCTCCAGATACTGCATAACTCAATGGTACTAACTCTTGCTGCATGTGCTGAAGTAATATGGGTGTCTAGGAATAACGCCCAAGTTGATAATAAGCTCCAAAGTTGGAGCTCAGTTCCATTTAGGGTAATTATGTAGCTGCTTAAAATTTTCCTAGCAATTCCAATTTCATACTTGCCACCCTAAATGGTTATCTACAGCTGCTGGATGCAGTTAAATGTACATTTCCCCTCAATGGTTCACTTCTTTCATTGCTGCTGAGTGAAGTATTCCCTAACCATTCGGTGTAGATAAGGGTGTAAGACAATTTGAGACATGTCAAATGGAAACAAGCCATTGAAGCATAAAGATTATGTTACAGGTGTCTGAAGCAGCAGAGGCACCTAAAGAGACCAAGATAAAACTTTAAATGGAATGAAAGTTTAATGGAATAAATTGTGGTATTAAAATGATTAAATTGTGACTGTGAAGGGAAATCTACCTCATACTTTGGAAACTATAGTTTATTGTTCAGCTCTCTTCCCTCAGGAGTTAATGGGAAGTGAAGACCAGGGGTTTTGATGAATCTCTGAGCTTTCATCATCTGAATGGTTTGCTCTGTACTGAAGTAAACAGTCTGAAAGAGATCCTGGTTCCAAGTTGTTTAGGGCTCTAAATGTCAACAACAAAACCCTGACGTTTTCTGAGATGCTACTTAATAGGCAGTTGGTATAGATCTGTCTCAATACTGGTGTAATATATGTAAATCTGGGTGTTCCTTTAAGACCCTAGCAGCTGCATTTCAAATCTCAATCCAGGAGGGGAAATATGGAAAGTGGAGGGAGAATGCTGAAAGGTTTATATACCTTAATTTGTTTATGAATGTCACAATTAGCTCATTTTGGTTTGGCTTAACTTTCATTGGCTTGACATTTTTCAGATTAATTCTTTAATTAAAACACAAACAAAATATCCGGCTAATTTAAAAAAGTAAATGACGGCAATGATGAGAGGTTTTCTAATTCAACAAAATGTTTTCCAAAAAAAGAAAGAAAGGGAAAAAAGAAGCAGGAGATATTAGATGCCCTAATGACTAAAGAGAATGAGTTAATTGTAAAACCAGAGGTTACAGATGTGCGCCAAGCTAAAAAAATTACTGGAAGCTCAATTCTTGATGCTAGTTAATCAAGAGATTGAGAGGAAAATTAACAAAACAGAATTTTTTTGAATTTGCCATTAAACCGGGTAAATTGTTAGCATGGCAACTCAAAAGAGAAAGAAAGAATAGGATAACAAATAATATTGTTGATGAGGATAAGTATCTTACCAGCCCAAAAGAGATAAGGAAAGCGTTTGAAATTTTTTATACTTCTTTATATTGTTGTGAGAAAGAGGATATTAAGAAAATTGACTCTTATTTGAGCAATTGTAATATTCCCTGAGTGTCTAAAGAAAACCAGAAATTATTGCATGCCCCAATATCTATTTTGGAACTGCAGATGGCAATAAACTGAATGAAGATGGGCAAAGCACGGGGACCAGATGGACTTACCACAATTTATTATAAAATTTTCAGGATGCACTTATAGAACCACTTAAGGACAATATGAAAAGAATTTTTGTGACTTGCACAGTCCGAGCTTCTGGGAAAGCTGCATTTATAACTTTGATCCCTAAACAAGATAGTGACCTAACAAAGACTTAAGAATTATAGACCTATTTCCTTATTGAACTGTGACTATAAGCTCTTCGCCACGATTTTGGCTGATAGACTAAAAAGGACATTGACCAAGTGAGTCCACAGAGACCAGGCCGGTTTTATACCAAGCCGACAAATGAAAGATAATATAAGAAATGTAATTAATTTAATTGAGTACTTGGGAAAAAGGAATAAAAAACAGGCTGCTTTGATCTTTCTAGACATGGGAAAAGCCTTTGATAATATTTCTTGGTCATTTATTCTCAAGGTTTTAGAAAAGATGGAGAGAGACAGGTAATTTGTTTCTAGCAGATATTAAAGCAATTTATACTGATCAGTCAGCAAATATATTAGTAAATAATATTCTCTCAGACAAATATCAAATAAGAAAAGGAACTAGACAAGGTTGTCCCCTATCTCCGTTGTTATTTAACGTTAGAAATATTGCTTCAGAATATAAGGAGAAATAGGGAAATTAAAGGTATTGAAGTGGGATGCAGAGTCTATAAATTAAGGGCATTTGTTGCTGATGTGGTCTTAAAATTGGAACAACTATTGGAGAGAATTTCCAAAGCTCTAGAAGAAATTAAAAGGTTTGAAGAAGTGGCAGTTTTTTTTTTTTAAAAAAAATCAGATAAAACAAAAATGTTGGTCAAAAACAGTTGAAAAAAGTTTTAGAATGGTTGTCTGGCTTAAAAATAGGAAAAAAGAAGTCAAATCTGGCTGACAGCAAGGAACCTCAACTTAATTGAAAATAATTATATTAAATTGTGGAAAGAGGTTAAGAAAGACTTGGAGACACGGGGGAGGATGAAACTTTCCCTGCTAGGTAGAATTTCAGTGGTTAAAATGAATGTACTTCCTAGGATGCTGTTTTAATTCCAGTAAATTCCAATTGTAAATAATGCAAGCTCCTTCAAATAATGGAAAAAATATATTTGTAAATTTATCTGGCGGGGGGAAAGCCAAGAATTAAATATAAAATTTTGAAAGATACAAGAGGAAGAAGGGGTTTTGCCCTGCCAGACTTGCAATTGTACTATGAGGCAGCTTGTTTGTGTTGATTAAACGAATGAATTATATTGGATAATACAGATCTTTTAGACTGGAAGGCCAAGACTTAAAATTCGGCTGGCATGCATGTATGGTATGGGAAAGCAAAAATCTATAAGAGTTTTACGAACCACATTCTCAGGAAGAATTCTATGGAGCCTGGGAGAAATATAAAAATCTGTTAGAAAGAAAAACACCTTTATGGTTATCCCCCATTGAAACAATTACAATTAAGAGAGCTAATGGGTGACTTACAGGGAAGCGCTGGACTTTGCAGAGGGCAAACCCAGACTGAATCTTAGGGAGAACTTAAGAAGTCAAGTTATGGATTGGTTACAATACCACCAGATATATGATATGTTCAAGGTAGACAAAAAAATGGGTTTTTGGACCAAAACTCACAAATTGAAAAATAACTGTTACAAAACAAGAATAAACTTCTGTCTAAAATGTATAATTTCTTATTAGAGTGGGAAACAAATGATTAGCTAGTTAAAGAATCAATGACACACTGGGAATAGATAAAGGACACAATGTAGACCTAAACCTCTGGGAGAAACTTTGGAGAAGTCATTTGGAATTTACTGTGTGTTATTCTCTGAAAGATAACTATTTGAAAATGATTCATAGATGGTATTCAACTCCCAGTTGGCTGGTTAAGATGTATAAAGCAGAATCAGATATGTGGTGGACACGTAGAAAGGTGAAAGAATATTGGGAAATGATTTATAATGAGTTGGAAAAAAAGGTTTTAATTTACCTACCCTGAAAACCAGAGTCCTTTTTGTTGGGAATAACAAACAAAAATAAAAAATAAAAAAAAATCCCAGGTGCCAGAAAAGTTTATTTATGTATGCAATAATAGCAGCCCGTGTTCTGTTAGCCAAAAAATGGAAAGTGAGTGAGGTTCCTTCAAAAGAGGATTGGCAATTTAGGATGTCAGAATATGCAGAACTTGCAGGTTTAAGAGAGCAAGAAGAACATATAAAGAAGAGAAGAAATGGCAGCATTAAGATAAATCCAACAGAGTAAACAATATTTGATTGATGTAAAAGTGGAAAATTGATTTGAATGGTTATAGTAAAATATGCAGGAAAGTATGATATGTAATATAAACCACGGAAGAAGAAGGAGGGAAGTCATTGGATATTTTAAAGTTTGAAAAATGTTTAATCTGAAATGTAGGAAAAGGAAATCTCTCTCTCTCTCTCTCTCTCTCTCTCTCTCTCTCTCTCTCTCTCTCTCTCTCATGACACTGTGATCTTGTGCTACAATGTCTTGAGGTTGCACATTGCTGTTGTACTGACTTTGTACTTTTCTGTTAACCAAAGTGTCAAGATTAATACATGCAAGGTGGAAACAGCTTTGCAATTACTGGAACAAATATTGACACTAGTCTTACGCCTTGATACATTTCCTTTTTTTTTTTACATAAACACAATCACCTAGGGTGAAAATGGTAAGCACATTCCACACATGCTATAGTACAGTCATGATTAAAGATTCATTACTTATGCATTAAATAACAAAGAATAGTGTCCAGGGAACTGTGGTTAGCTTGGCCTGAAGCTTTGGGTGCTGGTAGATCTTACTATTAGAAATGTCAACTTGTAATTTCCCATTATTTGGTTCTGAACAAACATCCCTTTCATAGCCAAGTAAACAGTAATAGTTTATTGTTGTTTTTCGTTTAGAAACCCATTTTTCTTTAAATTAGTAGGTCACCTCTAAAAAATATTGGTAAAATACCATTTGAACTTCAAACAGAGACTCAATATGAGAGGTTTTTTTTAAAAAAGAAAAGAAAAAGATTCTTTTTCTCTTTTCTTATTCTTTTCACCATTGTCAGATTTGTATTGCGTATGTACATTCACAATCCGAGTTTCTTATCATTCTTTGCTCAATACTAGAAAAAACGGCAAGGCTTTGTTTTCATAAGCTTTTCTAGCTTTTGATATGAAAGGATTTCCAACCATCATGCGCTTCTAAGCGAAGTGTTTCATTCATAGCATTTCAACCTCTTTACTTGCGGGTGGGAGAGAAGGTGGGGGAAAGCAAAAAGGAAATTACTTTTCAACATAATGACCAGGAACCAAAGAGCTGCTCTAGGCAGGGCTTGTTCACAAGAATGAATTCCACACCCCCGCCTTCCAGCAGAAGACTATCCCATCTCATTTGAGAAGCTGCATTTCAGATAGCATTCACTTTCAAAAGTCACTTCCTGCTTGGGAAATGCTATGTTTCAGATTATATACAGCAGGGGTTTGCCAACGTGGCACTCACAGGCACACGTAACCACAGAGGTCTTCCTTGGTGCTCCAATGTCCTCTTCCCCCACTGAAATTAGGCTTGAAAGCATTCTGTTGTAACCAAAAGAACAGGTTATGGCATGTGTACCTCGGGTGTGTGTGTGCATGTGGGGTGCATCCAACTCTTTATCCACTATGCATATGTGCTCATGGAATGAAAAGTTACAGATAGGTAGCCGTGTTGGTCTGCCATAGTCAAAACAAAAAAAATCCTTCCAGTAGCACCTTAAAGACCAACTAAGTTAGTTCTTGGTATGAGCTTTCGTGTACATCTGAAGAAGTGTGCATGCACATGAAAGCTCATACCAAGAACTAACTTAGTTGGTCTTTAAGGTGCTACTGGAAGGAATTTTAATGGAATGAAAAGGTTTGGCAACCCACGATGCACATCATTCACTGCTTGAAAAGGTAAAGGGAGCCCTGACCATTAGGTCCAGTTATGACCGACTCTGGGGTTGCGGTGCTCATCATGCTTTATTGGTCAAGGGAGCTGGTGTACAGCTTCCGGGTCATGTGGCCAGCATGACTAAGCTGCTTCTGGCGAACCAGAGCAGTGCACAGAAACGCCGTTTACCTTCCCACCGGAGCAGTACCTATTTATCTACTTCCACTGGCGTGCTTTCGAACTGCTAGGTTAGCAGGAGCAGGGACTGAGCAACGGGAGCTCACCCCGTCGCGGGGATTCAAACCGCTGACCTTCTGATCGGCAAGTCCTAGGCTCTGTGGTTTAATCCACAGCACCACCTGTGTCCCTAGCACCACCCGTGTCCCTTGATCTTAACTAGTCCACTGCCATATTTTTACGTCCTCTGTGGGCTTCTCTCTTCTGCAGAAAGTATACCACAATGTCCCCAAGAATGGCATACTGTTTGCTGGGAAGGTTTTTGAGTGGTACAGCTTTGCAGTGTATCCTGAAATTACATATTTTGGAAACTTGACTCTCCTATTGGCAGACATTCTGATATAAAAGGATTGTCACTATAATCCTAGTGATAATATACATGCTAAATAAATATTGCATGATTGCGATTATTTCAGTTCTCACGAATGGTGGACATTTCTTTTAAATAAACAATAACCTGTAAGAATTGAGAATACGTAGCATGACATGCACCCATCCCTTCTGTGTTTTCCCCCCAGGTACTACTGCTGACAGAAAGAGCCAATAGCCTCAGCCACCCAGCTGCTCAGGTGAGAAGAGGACCCACCCACTAGGCATAAAAACATATGTTGCTACTTGACCTTAGTAGCTAGGTAACACACTTACCCAGAGGGCCCATATCCCCCAGGGCCATGATGGAACTTTGAGAGAGAGAGAGAGAGAGAGCAGCTGTGGTAGCATCAACAAAACCAATTATATCATCAGCTAAGGACAAAGCAGGGCACATCTGACAACATCAGTCACCACTCCCTTGATTTTTAGGTTAGCGTAACATGACAGAATTCTGGAAGTGACATTTGCACACCCACAACCCTTACCCTTCTTAGTCAGGGGCATTAATTAGGTGACATGATAGAGTCAATAAGGTATCATTGATATAAAAGTCTGGAACTTCTTTCACTCTTGGCAACATGTTGCTGTAAAATGCTATTAGGTGTTCCACCCGCCTTTCCAGTCTAACTTTGGCCTTGGGCATAACATTTAACAGTAATCCCATTTTGAGTAGACCCATTGAAGTTAATGGACAGGATTCATTTGGATCATTAATTTCAGTGGATTTATTCTGAGTAGGACTAAGTTGAACGCAAGACTAAATTATCAGCTTTCAGCCTGTCTCTCGCCCCTCCCCCCCAGGAACTGAAAAACTAATTAAAAGCGCCAATTCTGTGTCTGGAAACACCCTTAACGAAAAGGGTGGCTATGTAAATTGGTTCGCATGATTAGACATTTCAGCACAAAGCACTTTGTGTATCAGAATATATTACTTTAAAATTTGTTTTTTTTGTTTCAAGCTGAAAATAACCTCCTTAGATTCTTGCAGTGTGCTAATTTTAAGCAATAGTGGTTGATTTAAAAAAAACAGAAACTTTCTTGGGGGCAAAGCATATTACTTGGTTTAACAGCACCCATTTAGAGATGATCTTGGATAAACTGAATCTTCTGCCCCATGAAATCTGAAGCAGTCTGAATTCTGAGGATGTCAGGCAACATATTGCTTGCATTTGATATGCCACTTGGACGTGACATCTCTATTGTCTTTTTGATGTGTATTGAAGATCTTCCTTTAAAAAAAATAAAAATACAGTAAAAATCTTTTAAGTATAGATTTTTACCCCAGTCTTTATCTATACTGGATATGAAATTGCTTTTTATATATGAGATAATTTTAATTGGTATATTTTCTTTGTTAAGGCACTTTGAGGTCTTTTATAGACAGTGATCCATAAATGGAAATGAAGAAAAAATGTTTTAAAATGGAAATATTGAATACAAATATACTTTATAGTTGCAGTTGCTGCTGCTAAACAGCAAAATGCAATGCTTTGTAAATAAATTGCTCAATCAAGTTGATAACTTCTGCTTGGTAGCTTACATTTCTGCAACAGAGACATTTAATACTGTCCCCCAGTCTGCATGCTCTATGAAAAAAATACAAATTTATGAGAAGAAACGGCATGTCCAGACCATCAGGTTATGATGCCATTGCATTTAGTTCTATACTCAGTAGATGAACAAATGCAAGGAATAGGGTTGGCGACAATGGGGTTGATATTCCACGGTGCTGGCATTCTTCCTGGAAGTAAGGAAGCATGGAGAAATACCTCTGCTGGGGAAACACCTGAAGTGGCGAAGGATCAAAGGACTTCAGCTGAAGCTAAGGATGGGGGCCCTGAGATGCACCAACAGAGGGATGGATTGAGGAACCAAAGCAAAGTTCCATTTACAGGCTTCCCAAGTCCATCTGATTGGCTGTTGTGGGAATAGAATGCTGGACCTGATGGGCAATTGGCTTGATCCAGCAGGGTCTAACGACACTGAACCATCCTTGTAGGAAGAGCTGGATTGGGGAGAGAAGAGCAGCTCCTCCTCTTCCTTAGAGATAGTCGGTAGCTCCTGCCTAGTGCTACTTCCACCAATGGACAGAAAATCTGGGCTTGCCCTTGCCTGGCTCTGCCCTCCCAACTAGTTCTCACTTGCATCTACTTGACACTGCCTGCTGTTCCATAAGCTTGATTGGGGTGGCAGTGCAGCATCATGGAGTGGAGCAGCTGTTTCTTCCTGCATTGCTGCCTTCCCTCTGCATCCTAGAGTCTGGCTCTCTAGTAAGTGTGGAGTCTAGTCCTTACAGTTATTTCATGTTTGCTGGCAGTGTTTCTCCATGGCTTTTCCAGCCCTGCCTGTAGATGCCTTAGGGGATAAAACCTGGGATCTTTTGCATACAAAGAATGCAATGCAGTGTTGAGCTATGTCTATGGCTTAGCACTCTAAGTCTCCCCACTAAAACACCTTAACAGGAAAGGTCCCTCATCATATCAGCAGTGCAGCAGCCAATAAATCAAGAGGCATCCTTGAAATGTTCAAAAGGTTTTTTGAATGGAAGATTTGCTGTTGAAGCCAAGGATACAGCCGTAAACAAAACAGAAGGGTTGGGTATTCCCCGGCTTTACATTACGCAGAAGGAACAATTTGTGAATTCTATGCCAAGATATGCACCAACATGTGTACCAAGTCTGTTTAGAAACCTGCAATTTTCTTTCATGAGTCATGTCTAATAATTCACACTGACTTAAAAAAATATATTCATGGCAACTTATTTATATTATTGTTTAAATGTTGCTTCTTTGTTCATCAGTGTTGCATTTGTAATTTTATCTATAGCAACACATCTGCATCATCATTCACTCCAATAAATAACTGAATTACTTTGTCTTTATTTGCCAAATCCTGCTCTGAATTATAAACCATTCAAATCCAGCAATTTCATACAAGGCTGAAATCAGCCTTGAATTAGGTACAAGCAATTTCCTTCTTCAAAAAAGTGGACTCAAGCAGAGGACTTTGTTCAAACCCAATGATTAATACTAATCTTAAAATGAAATGTGCCATAGGCTCTTAATAACAACAAAACAGTGCTCTACAAATACACTGGGATTTGATTTTTATATAAAACTTCCTTTACTGAGTTAATCTTAGTAACATATTTTAAAATAAAAGTGTTTACTAGGGGTTTGCACCAGCCACAAGATTTGACTTAATCTATAGGATTGGAAGCAACATGATCAGTTTCTGATCCATTCTGTCTTTCTGATTTCTGATGATGGTGAACATCCTGTGTGAGTGTTTGGAGGTAGTTGGAGGGTGGGTGGTGGTTAATGTATTGAGGTTGAATCCTGACAAAACAGAAGTACTGTTTCTAGGGGACAGGAGTGAGCAGGTGTGGGGGACTCCCTGGTCCTGAATGGGGCAACAGTTTTCCTAAAGGACCAGGTTCACAGCCTGGGCGTTATTTTGGACTCACAGCTGTCCATGGAAGTACAGGTCAACTCTGTGTCCAGGACAGCTGTCTACCAGCTTCATCTAGTATGCTGGCTGACACCCTGTCTTCCTGTGCCCCATCTCACCAGAGTGGCACATCCAAGTAGTCCACTTGGACTACTGTAGTGCACTCTACGTGGGGCTACCTTTGAAGGTAACTCAAAAACTATAGTTAATGCAGCTGCCAGACTGACAACTGGGAGCGGCTGCTGGAATCATATAACACTGGTTCTAAAAGACCTATATTGGCTCCCACTATGTTTCTGAGCACAATTCAAAGTATTGGTGTTGACCTTTAAAGCCCCAAACGACCTTGGCCCTGGATGACATAAGGAGCATCTTCATCTACATTGTTCAGCCCAGACACTGAGGTCCAGTTCCAAGGGTCTTCTGGTGCTTCCATCATTGTGAGAAGTGAAGTTACAGGGAACCACCCAAAGGGCCTTCTTAGTAGAAGCCCCTGCCCAGTGGAATGCCCTGCCATAACATGACCTGGAAACTTGCCAAAACTTGCACCAGGAAAAAGTGTGGTGCAAGTCAAACTCTATTTTCAAGGTTTGTTTTCTCTCTGCGAGGCTTAGGCTGGGTCCTGAACAGAATTTGGATTGGCACACTTTACTCCAGATATACTTAAGCCAACATAAAATACACTGGATTCCCATATTTAGGACTGCTCCATAAGGTTGGAAACTTATGTCCATTTACCTGGGAGTAAGCCCCATTGAACTCAGTGGAGATTACTTCTAAGCAGAGATGTTAATCAGTAATATCTAAGTGTGGTTGTTATTAGCTGATAGTCTTTGTTTAGCGTGGCCAGATACCAAAGAAGACAGGGATCTTGAACATTTCATAGTTGCAAAGAAAGAATTTTCAGCAGGTGCGCTCCTAGGAACGTTTGAGGAATGGGATCATTGTGAATTCTTGTATGAATTGATCTGATCTGCACCTCCCAGATTAATGTGTCATTTGGAAGATAGCTATCTTTTGCATTTTGCACATATCCAAATTTTGCAATGCAATTCTCAGTTCAATAAATATATAAAAAATGTTTACAAATGCATATGTTAGGATTAACGTATTTAGAAATATATTTTTATAAACACACATACCCTAATATTTAAATACGAAAGTTTACCTTTTTTAAATTCTCAGATTGATGTAAAAACAAAGCAGAACAGAATTATGAATGCGTGCATGCAAAAGTGAGACAAACTAGAAACAGAACATGTGTCCAGCTGCTAGCTACAGCTGTTGAAATTCCCTCTTTTATACAATTACTAAAGGTGCACAAGCCCAGTGCTCTTTTGCATCTGGCAACACTAAATCAAACACAAGCCTGTATCTGCTCAATGAGTTACAGGGGTTTGTTTGCACAGGAAGAAAATGAAAGAAAGGAGACAGGAAATAGAGGATGATGCAAGACAGTGTGGCCATCTTTATGCAGATATTATCTTGCAAATCATGCCCCAAAATTGTTGCTTGATATATCTTAGTAATGTCATGTTTCCTTTTTTAAAAAAAGTATGAAAACAGTAGTTAGCCTATGTAAATGCATGGTTTTGTTTGTTTGCTTGTCTGTGGAAAATGTAGTCCAAAATTACTGGAAACAAACACTAATAATAATAATAATAATAATAATAATAATAATAATAATAATAATAGACGGCATTCATCTGCTATTCATTAGCTTTTTTGGCGTGTGTAGCCTTATTTTTGTTTGCTTGGCATAGCCGCTGTATAACTTGTAAAACATGAAGAAACAACATAACATTTCCAAAATGTTCAGAAAGAATTAATCAAACAGGAAGAGCTAGCCATTTGGCAGATGTCAGCAGAGAACATTGGCATTTTGGAAGAGGGTTGCTTGCCTAGTTCAAGCTGCAAAGAACATTTTGGAAGTCCTAGGGTATAAAAATAAATAATAATTGCATTTCCCTCTTTTAATTAGAGCAATTACAATTCATTTGCATGCTTTTTAAAGTTCTAGAACTTATTAGAATTTCATAACATGGAACTATTTCACTAAAGAGACCGACTACTTTTTTTAGCAGCATAAACTTCACAGGGTTTTCTAGGGTGGCAAATGTGTTATAAAAACGGACATATATCAGACAATGCGTAGGAAGCTCACATCAAATTTGTCTTGATTTCCACCAGGTTTGCAAAGGTCATTCTTACACAGGCATTTTTATTTCCTTGAAACTTTTAAAACTAATGTTGAACAGATGAATTTTGCAGGCTTCACTTGAAGCAGATTTGGGACAAAATGACATTTCCATCCATCATCAAGAGGAACCTCATCATCCTGGGTGTAAGGTGCTAAAGCAGAGGCAGGTCACACATCTGCGCAGCTTTTGCTTCAGAAATTACAATGGAAGGTCACAAAACATTTAAGGTTTGCTTTGAAACTACCATCTGGAGTTTAATTATTGCATAGCGCACCTGCCGTTCTCTGAACAATGAGAATTAAGGCAAAAGCAAATCTTTTGTTGCTTAGAACATGGGTGGCCAATGCAGGGCTCTCCATTGGATGCTGTTGGGCTCTGCTTCTCATTAGTCCCAGCCAACATAGCCAAGGGTCTAGGACAGGGGTCAGCAAACTTTTTCAGCAGGGGGCCAGTCCTCTCCCCTCTTTTCTCCACAGCACCGGATGAGCCCTGGTGGGTGCTTACCTGTGTCTTGCGAGCAGCAAGGGCTGGTGGCGGTGGCAGAGGGACAATGAACAGCGTGCAAAAGGGCTCCTAAAAGGGGCTGCTTAAAATAGCAGCTGCTCGAGTGCTGCTGCTGCTGGCACCAACAAAGCCCAGCCCCCTTCTTCCTCTAGGCAGGGCAGGGAAAAGCCAGGAGGAGGGAGGGAGGGATGAGGCACCGCCACCACCGCCGTGTGAGGGAGAGGGAAAGAACATGCATGCTGGTGATCCACGTGGCGATTTCCGGACTGTCTGTGGGCCGGATCCAGAAGGCAATTAGGCCTGATCCAGCCCGTGAGCCTTAGTTTGCCGACCCATGTTCCAGGATGATGGGAGTCAACAACATTTGAAGGGTACCACGCTGGCCAACCCTGGAGAAACACCCTTTGAAGTCTGGTACCACCTTCTAGAATCAGGTATTCATATCAGAACTAAATCTGATCAGCAATTGAGGCCTGGTGAAATAAAAATGCTTTAAGGTGGTGCCTAGATGAAGGCAATGTGAGACACAATCAAATCTCTACAAACACGGAGTTCTACAAACATGGAGCTACCCAAAAGGAAACCCAGCCTTTCCCTCAGTAATGGAAAATGTTTGGGTTAAATTTTAAACCTTCATTATATTGGACTCTGCCCTGAGTCTGTTCTTGTGTTTTACTTCTGTTTCCTTATTCAGTTCTGTTTGCTTGTTCTTCAATGAATAGGTTAGTAAATTCTTCCTCCTTCGAAAGTAAGGAACTTAATAAGATACGTACTGTACACACTATATAATATGCAACAGCTGCAGAATAAGGTTAACAGCTACATGCTCTCTGACAGTGTAAATCAGAAGACTTCATACCAATTGATCAAAGGACTTTCTCCTATTGGCATGGCTGATCTATTTTGTTTGGGAGAACAGAAATAGACCCTCCAAGTGTCCCTATTTTCCAGGGATGTCCCTGATTTAGAGAAGCCATCCCGGATTCTGATTTGATCTCAGAATGTGCTACTTTTCCTTAGGATGTCCCTATTTTCATTGGATAAATGTTGGAGGGTATGGAGTTATCTGACTCCCAAACCATCTGAAGGCAATCCTGTATAGGTATTTTTTTAAAAAAAATGTTTAATGTTTTATTATTTTTTTATATGTTGGAAACTGCCCAGAGTGACTAGGGCAACCAGTAAGATCTGTGGGGTATAAATAGTAAAATTATCATTATGGAATGGAACATCCCTATTTTCATTGGAGAAATGTTGGAGGGTATGCATTATATTTCCAAGTGTGCATTATATTTCCAAAATTGCTTCAAAATTCACTTATTGGCTCATGTGAGCAATTGCATTCGTTGAAAATTTCAGCGCTTTTAGCTGAAGGCAAAACAGGCTTGAAGGAGACAAGGTGAATGCAAAGATAACTATTTTGTCTTTTACCTGCCTTCCTGAATGCTTAGAAATATCCCATTCTAGGGATACCATTTACTCTAGAGAAGTCCAAACTCACAGTATATTGTCTGAAGCCTATTGGATACTGAATCTAAAGCAAAATGAACTTTGGTCTCACTTTCTGGGGAATATACTTTGTCCCCCTCCCCAGCATGTTTTTGGTATGACCCAGAGGTCATGTGTAACTTTGGTCTCCGTGTTACCTATGGCTGATGTGCTTTTTCCTTCACCGTGTAAGGCAATAAAACATTTTGGAACCGGCAACACAAGTAGTTCTCTTTTTGAAGCAGAAATCATTTGGCAAATAATGTCAAGATGTTTCTAAGGAAGAGAGTGTATCCTATTTGTTTAATTGTAATGGCGATTGCATTCTGCTGCTGTAAGTGGCAACAGACTCTTCAGGGTACAATTGTAACTTCCTGTTCCGAAATAAAATAAAATACTTACGTTAGCATGCTTGACCAAAGCAGACATAAATGTTAACACATGTAATTTTGTGAATGTGCATCCCTAAACTAATTTAATCATGTATTTCCTAAAGCTGGGCTGCCACTTGGAAGAGGTCATAACAATAATAAAAGTAATCCAATTTTGTGGGGGAAGGGAAGTGATGTAATTCAGTTAAATATTGAGATTGAACATCATGCTTCTCTGGCAGCAGCTGCAAAAATCTTTACATCCTTTTGGGAGGATTGTTAAGAACATTAAAAATAATAACAAACATCTGCTATCATTCTTTGCATAAAATAAAAAGATACTGATTTTCACTAACAGTAAATCCCTAACATACATGGAAAGCTTATTCTAAATCTTGGAAGCTGTATTCTATTATGCCTGTGCTGTCATTCTAAAACATGCAAATCATTCTAAACCTTTGCCTCTCCAGATATTGCTGGACTACGACTCCCATTATTCCAAGCTCAGTTGGTAGAGCATGAGACTTTTAATCTCAGTGTTGTAGGTTTGAACCCCACATTGGACAACAGATTCCTGCATTGTAGGGGGTTGGACTAGATGAACCCTGTGGTCTTTTCCAACTCTAAAGTTCTATGATTCTATGATTCTAAGCTTAGGATCTCCCTCTGGGACCAGAGAGGAAAGTCTGTAGAACTGCATAGAGGAGTGAACCCCAATGCTTGTTTGCAATGGTCTTTTGTAACATTTATCTTCATGCAACTAGTATTCAAGACTGTTCTGCAATAAAGCTCTGAAAGTCATTCTCGTGGTGGAGAGAGCTGATTTTTACACAGAGTCCAGATCAGGAATTTCACTGAACAACTCTCCCACACCCCTCCTTAGTGTTTTTCTCATTCAACGAGGGGATTCATTTGCTTGGTACATTTATTTGTCTCTCATCATGGGACTCAAACCAGCACTTTTGGGGATCCAGGGGGTCTTCCTTCCATGCCCTGACTAGACCTGCTAAGATTCAGTAACTTAGCTGCATTTATTAAGCCTAAAAGGTTTATCTGTCCTGCAATTTTCTTTCCTTGTGTTTTATTCCCCGCCCTGTTTATGTTCAGTGATTTTATGTTTCTTTTTCATGCTCATTGCCTGCTGAGAAAAGAAATATGCAAATGCAACAAGTGCAAGGTTACTTAACATTTCCAGATTCCATTTGTTGCTTTAGAATGATTATATTAACATGCAGAGACTATTTTGCAAAACGTATAATTGAGACAGTGATTTGGAGTGCAGGCTATTGGTCCAGTGAAGCAATTGAATAAATTATTTCAAGCACACGATGATGAGTTCAGCCCAGTCCTGCCAGTGGGTGAACATCCTTCACGTTGTAGCACATCAATAGTTGAACTTAAGTGTGTTCAGCACATCAAAGAAAAAGAATTCCAGTTTCACCAAGTATTCATTGCAGACAGAGGGGGAACTGTCATTCTTTTGAAATGTTTGAGGGAAAATGACTTGTAATAAATAAATGAAATATTCATTTAAAAAATGTCATTGCTGTCCACACAAATCCTTTGGATTTGGTTGTGCATAATAAGTTCTTACACCCTTCATTTCATAATAATAATAAAAACCTACCTGCCTTAGACATGTTGCCATCCATCAGACAGATAAGCTAAATTATTGAAATTTGAAACTAAGTCTCTCTCATGAGAGGTGAAGCCCAATTCAATGAATATTTACTCAGAAGTCAGTCATACTGAGTTTTACAGGACTGAGTTTTACATACCTAGGATGAATTGTGTAGGCTTGCAGCCTAAACTACTTATTTGACAGGGTTCTGGCTTGGCTTCGTTATTCAGATAAACACTGTGATCTGCATTAATCAGGAAGATGCATCCCCATTCAATTTGGAATGCTTTTTTTAGGACTATGGTGGGTCACAATCTCAGAGGACCCTGTTCTCACTCCGTTCCCTACTGCTGGCTGAGTGCAAAGAGAAGAACAGAATGAGATGCATCTGCTTGAAGCAGTGTTGGATTGTTGTTGTTGTTGTTGTTTTAAAAAAGAACCTCCTCCACCCTACAAGGAGACATGATATTATAGCTGAAGTCAGGTACATGATTATATTTATATGCACATGGCAGCTTGAAATTGATTCAATGCACCCCATGTGTGTATGTTTATCGCGTCATCCTCATGATCTTGGGCCTCATCTAAGTGGCAGCCTGTATTATTTCCCACCCCCTTAATTTCCTGATCTGCTGATAATGCAGTAAGAAGGGGGAAACCCAAAATATTTTTGGGGGGCGCCTCTTTCATAGGAGTCAACTCCTAGGGGCCGAGCGCCCTTCTCCCTCCCAATAAAATATTTGAGGGGCTAGTTTCCCAAAGTTGATGGGCATTGTCATTCAAATGGTGTGTGAGACCACATCTTTTGATCAATTAAGCGGGGCAGGGTTTACCTGGACACCCCAATATTTCATTCAAGTTGGCACCCCTACCCTCTTTTATTTTAAAATTAGCACTATAGCAGTATAGCATTTTTTTTCCACAATTTAAGCAGTATTTTGCCCTATCTATCTATCTATCGGAAGGTTTTTTGGGTATAATTTAAAAGATTGATTGAAAAAATTAATTAGGGTTATAAAATGGGATTCATTCATGTCAAAAGTTATATTGAATGTATGTACCTAAAAAAGGTAGAGGCGTGGCAAGAAAACCCACACCCGTGGATCTATGCTATGCTTCTATCTTTCTGAAAAGGTTTTGCCTTCCTGCAGTAAGAATGACACAGGCACAAATGGATTTCAAATAGATAATTATGCATTGTGGAGTGCTCATACAATATGAGTGAATGAAGCAAGGCAATTTCAGGCTAAGTGCCTAATATAGAAGCATCCCAGGTCCTGGAAACCTAAAAAGAAAGAAGAAGAAGCCCATGTGCTCGTTCCAGTCCTAGGGAAAAATAGGAGTGAATTTTCATTGTGTCCTTATGGCTCCATTTCTTCTGATTTGAAAAGGCTGCAAATCTGAGATCAATGGATGTTTTAAATAATTTCTCTTAAATCAAGATAGGCAGACTTCTTTGTTACTAGAATGCTAAGATCACCAACTGCAGCCAGATGCAAAGAATATTCACTTAAGGTTTTAAGAATTCTTGCTCAGAAGCAAACTGTTCTCACAGTTCTTCCACACCAGAAATCTACTTTTGGTTATCTTCCACCAAATTAATTCATTTCCGATAAAAAACAAAAGATTACAAATGTTCCTGTTAATACTGCTAAAGTAAAAACAACAACAAAAACCACAACTACTGTATGATCACTGGTCTCAAGCATAGAGATACTGTTGCTGAAATCTCATAGTTACATAGGGGCTGCAATAGGGAATGTCAGTAGAACTAAGCAGTGTGCCAGGATCTTCTGCAGTGACATAGACATGGTGGTATTTTTACCATTCAAATGATGGTTTAACTTATTCAGACTATGAAAAAGCAATGGTTTGTTGAATCAGTGTGGTCCAAAAGTTTGTTTCACGGTGAAATCAGCTGCCTAAGCTGCACTGGAACAGCTGCACTGCAGGTAGTGCGTAACAGTTCCATAGCTCAGTGGGCGGGCATCTGCTTTGCAGGAGAAAGCCCCGGGTTCAGTCCCTGGCATCTCCAGGTAGGGTGAGGAGAGACTCTTGCTCTCAGGCCTAAGGGAAAGCACCTGCCAGGGTCCCAGCATCGGTTCTGGTGCTGTGGGATTTGGTTCAGTGGGCTCCTGCCCATTCAATGGCCTCTGATGCGGTGGACCCCTGATCATGAGCATCTGGCTCAGACCCAGAAACCTGTTTCAGCTCCTCAACTGATGACACCGTAGTCTCTGGCTACGGTGTCCTGATCACTTACTGGACTCAAGGGTCAAGACTTTTTTGTAGCAAATAAAATATAACACATATTATTATGGTTCATTTGATTATACCCCTCCTTTTGTCAGGCTTGAGGAATCCTCTCCTTCCCCCCTCCCCCCCGATGGCACCAAGAGGCAGGGAGGAAACAAGAAAGTTCTTATGTATGATTTATTCAGTCACCAAGGTCAAAGACAAAGAATTCTGGTCATTCCTCCATAATGGAGTTGCTCACAGTGAGCTCCTCCCCCTTCCCCCTCTAGCAACAACACCAGCCTCTACTGTGTCCATCCGTGGACAATTGCCTCTGGGCTCTTTGTTCTTGCACTGTTAACGAACGCCGTGTTTTGGGAGAAGCGGGGTCATTTATGCTGTCCAGTGACGTGTCAACTAGCTGCTCTGCCTCCCCATTCCTTCTCCTAACACAGTGTAACTCTGCTGTTTGCCTGTCTCTGAGCTGTTATCTTCCTCAAAGCCCTGCTGTAATTCGAGTCTGCCTTCCTCCTCTCTGGAAGCTACAGGAGAAGGGGTGGGGGTAAACCGCCACCATTCCTCCTACTCTTCAGTCCAGTGCCTGACACTTTTTAAGCCTGTGAGAATTTCTGGAATGATATGTATTTCTTAGCAAGCTGTTTTTCATCTTGATTTAGCCTATGCCAGCAGCAGATACAGAACCGAACCTCCCTGTTAACTAAGCAGAGCTCTTCCAAGAGGTGCTGCCAGTCAGACAATACTGACTCTGTATAAGGCAGCTTGCTATATTTCCAACATGGGGCATGCCTTTGCCAGCATTGAAAACGGTTGTTGGCTCAGTGGCAGAGCACACACATTGCACCCAGAAGGTTCTAGGTTCAATCCTTAACATCTTCAGTTTAAAATCAGTCAGCAGCAGCTGATTTGAATGTGTCCTTTTAAAAAAGTAAGAAGAAAAATTGAAGAAACACTGAGGAAAATATAGGGCAGATGGATAATTATGTTCTGTGGACCCTCCAAAAAAGGTGAGTAAAGACGACATGATGATTTCAAATTTTAAAAACCACGTGTGGGTGGATGTAAACACAGGATAAAACCTCTATAAATAAGTCAGAAATTAGATCGTTTTAACAAAAGAAAACACCTCTATGCAAAATTGTGTTTTAAAATTTCTTGCTCTCCATTGCCATCTGGTGTTGCATGTTTATAGCACGTTTAAATCACTGTTTCTTTAGTAATGTAGCTGAGTCCTGTGTTAGCAGTTTGAATACTACAGATTTTGGCGTGGTGGTGGTACTTGTAAGTATTGGTTGTAGTAACAGATTGCCCTTCCAGAGTATTTTAAAGAGACACATTCCTTATACTATACAGAACATGGCCTTTACAACTGATGGCACTTGTGTAAAAATCTCATGTGTGAAGAAGGCAGAAAGCCTATATTTTGTGACTGTATTATGCATGTGTAAGAAAGCGAGTCTTTTACTATTCCCTAAACATTATGAAGATGGAAACAAAAGAGGCAGAAAGATGAAGGTAAACTCAGTTACAAAGTTGTACAGTTGATAGAAAACAACATGGGAGCCCCAAACAGAAATTACCAAATGATAAGAGACAGATGCAGTGGGAGCTATGAGAATGATGAAAGAAAAACAGAAAGTGGATAAAAGCAATGATCAGAAGCAGTAAACGGGAAGACAAATAATGACAAGCAACCAAGAAACAAGATCAGAGTTGAATGATGAAAGCTATGGAAATGAGGAAGACTAGATGCAATCAGACTTGCAGAAGTATTAGTATTTAAGATGTTATTTGGTGACAAGTCAAGGCATTTTGGAGAGAGAAAAGGGATTATCCCAACTCAAGGGAGATTGAAGTCCCTCACTTTCCAGCAGGGTGGTCTGCTGTGACAGACTGAGCTGAAAGCAGTTTCATAATGAATGCAACAGCTCCATCAATTCTCATGTCTCACATTTAAGATTCTCTGTTAGAAATGTTTGCCCAGCTCAAGCTAATATTACAGGAAACAACATACATATTTCAATCCACCAAGGACAATCCTCCTGCAAAAATAGGTTTCTTTGCCCTTGTGGGATGGGTTTTGCGTGTGTGCAATACAGGGCAGAAAAGGAAAGGGGAGGATATTACCAGCACTTAGGCTTGATAGAAATACCCTGAGCGAGCATCGTCGGCACAGTTCTGTAAACAAGGATCTCTCCTGTTTAGCAGATTGATACTCCTCTTGGAGAACCACAAACATCTGTTTGAGAGAAGTAATTGAATCCAGACACTTCCATACTTTCCTTCTTCCATCCAGCTGATCAGCTGGATGGGAAGTGGCAGTAATATATTTGTATACAGCAATTCGGATGCATCTCACTCTTTTTGTGATGACCTCCAAGCTACTTACAAAGTTGATAGAGAGTCTTCCCCACCCCCATAGTGCTGGAACTCATGGACATCCTATGAAGCTGAATGTTGGAAGATTCAGGATAGATAAAATACATTTTCAAGCAGTAAATAGTTAAACTATGAAATTTGCTCCTGCAGGAGACAGTGATGACCACCAACTTGGATGGCTAGACTAAACCATGGAGGATGAGGCTATCGATGACTACTAGCCATGATGGTTGTGCTCTGCCTCCATGATTGGGGTCAGTAATGTTGGAGGACATTGTGACCTGGGAGCCACAGAACGCTCTTGTGCTTGGGGCCTGGTTGCTGGTTTCCTACAGGGAACTGGTTGGCCAAGCGAGAGCCAGATGCTGAAGGAAAATGGGCCATTGGTCTCATCTAGCAGACTCTTCTCATGCTCTCACAAAGGCTGCAACACACACACACACAAACAAACCACCTTGCTGTGTTTAATTTAGTCCCGATGCTTGGTGTGTTAAAACAAACAACTCCAACTCCCTAACCTGTGTGGGGTTCCAGGTGTTTGACCTTTCATTTCAACAGCTTGCCTATGCATAGCATTTTTTCCATACAAGGGATCCCTGGCCAGATCAAGCAAGACACTGGTATCCTTACCCCATGCATAAGGTGGCTAAGGATCTGGTTTCAAATGAAGTAGAATGCAAGTAAGTTTTTTCTTGGACATCCAATGCCATGCTAGAAAATCAGGCCTGAGCTCAGTACCTTTAAGAGCTAGGACTGTGCATGAATCCAAGAACTCTGCTTTGAATTGTGAGCTATTGTCAGGAGCTGAAGTCAGTAGCAGGCCACCAACAACATACCGGGTGTCAGAGAAGTTAACCCTTTATTCAAAGAAACAAAAGCAGTGCTGGCTTAGTGATCACAGCAACTGTTCCCAGTAGGTCTTGCCGCAACAGTGCAGTTGCCCTCCGAGACTTCTCCCCTGGGTCCTTCCCCAGCAACTCGAGCTTCCTTTGTCTTGTCTCTCTTTACTCTGCCCTCTTCATTCCTCTCTGTGTTCTGGGAGACTGGGGGGGGGGGGGAGAGGAGCTGGTCATAGCAGGAAGGGGAGATCTCCTGACTCTGAGCTTTCTTCTCTTGAGAGATCCCTTGGGTGTTCCCCAGCTGGTGCCCCACTCCACTCCTCGATATCCAGACAGTCCATGACAGCTATCTTGCAGGTGACAAGAGATGGATGTTTACTACATAAAGGCTATGGGACTTGTTAAAAGAAGATTTTAAAAAAATATTCTGCCCCAACACATTATGTTTAAACACATCTGGATTATTTTAGCATCTCGAGCATTTTAAATTCTAAGTACCTTGATGCTACATATGTTATCTATATCACAGAGATTGACAGCACCACCTTCTGCATGTGTGTTGGGAAGGCTTTGGAGGTGTTTTAAAGACCTCCAAACTGTCTCGGAAACTGACCTCTCGCTGGATGAAATGGAGAGCAGCATAAGCCACAGCTAATCTAAAACCAGCAATTAGACAGTCCATTTGAATCTGAGAAGGGCACAGCAAGTGCCATGTTTCATCAGCATAAATTATTAACTGCAGAAGGACATGCAATATTCATAGCTAAAAATCATTAAATAAAACAGGCTAGGGAGAGGGGGGGGGAACTTAAAGATGAGGTGATGTTAATCATTTAGCCGCAAAATTTCAGCTTAGAGGGTTGCATTGGTTTAATTAATTAATTAATTTCCCCTCGAAGCCTACTCACTGACAGATGTTGCTCAGCAAACCTGGACCACAAATCCCCACTGGGTAGGAAACAAGCCTGTGGCTTAGCCTCTTGCAGTATTAATTAACGTCATGAGGCGTTGTTAATGATAGTGGACAAAGTTAACACCAAGTGTTCTTTATGCTTGATAAATTGGGGATGAAAGTGGGTCAAAAGAACAATGATTTCAAAAGAGAGTGTGCCTTCCCAAATGCATTGCACAATTCCAAATCTTCTTGTTTGTGCAAAGAACGAAAAACAAACCTCGATTTTTTCTGCGTCTCCAAGCACACACAATAGGGGAACCCCTCGGAGCTTCAGACTTCAAAGGAAAACAGGATTATTCCAAAGACCAGAGGCTTCATCAAGATTTTTGTTTTTAGCTGAAGGGAAGGAACAAAATTCCACACAGGACTGAATTCAGCACGTCAATTTGTGTTGTTTTATCCAGCTTCCTGATAAAGGTGATTTCAGCACAAACTCCAAGAAATCTGCATTTGCTTTGTGTATAACCACCAGAATATATATTTTTTAAAGGAGTTGTGCCACTTCTTAGCAAAATTGTATCACTCTCTCTTCCTCTTGTCTCTTTCTTGTCAGAAAATTGGAATGGGTTGAGCCCCAAACCAGAATCACTGTTTCAGGGCTGCAAATTTTTGACAGCTGAGTAGGCATTTGAACAGACACCCTAGTTAAAGAACAAAGACAGCAAGATGAGAGAAAGGATGCAATGTATTGTTCAGAAATAGTCTGAATAATTGGACACATTGGGGCTTTCAACCCTGTAAGATGCTAACCATTCTTGTCTGATCCACTTTGCCACTGGCATTGGGCCCATAAGCATTTTTCGGAGTAGGAGGACTCTTCAAGTCCTAAATGTTACCCATATGATCAAGATGAAAAATGGATCAGAGTGGACAGCCAGCGGAGATGGTGGGTGGGGTGAGACAAGGAGAAGGGACACATTAATGATGCTCTTTGCAAACGAATCTTTGGAATCTCTTTTTTAAATAAAAGAATATAGGACCAGGTGCACAGCCTGGGAGTCATTTTGGACTCACAGCTGTCCATGGAGGTGCAGGTTAATTCTGTGTCCAGGGCAGCTTTTGCCAGCTGCACCTGGTACACAGGCTGAGACCCTACCCCACTGTCTTGTCAGAGTGGTGCATGCTCTAGTTATCTCTCGCTTGGACTACTGCAATGCTCTCTACGTGGGACTACCTTTGAAGGTGACTCAGAAACTGCAATTAATCCAGAATGCGGCAGCTAGACTGGTGACTGGGAGTGGCTGCCGAGACCATATAACACCGGCCCTGAAAGATCTTCATTGGCTCCCAGTACGTTTCTGAGCACAATTCAAAGTGTTGGTGCTGACCTTTAAAGCCCTAAATGGCCTCAGTCCTGTATACCTGAAGGAGTGTCTCCACCCCCGTCATCCAGCCCGGACACTGAGGTCCAGTGCCGAGGGCCTTTTGGAGGTTCCCTCATTGTGAGAAGTGAGGGTACAGGGAACCAGACAGAGGGCCTTCTTGGTAGTGGCGCCTGCCCTGTGGAACACTCTCCCATAGATGTCAAGGCAATAAACAATTATTTTACTTTTAAAAGACAACTGAAGGCGACCCTGTTTAGGGAAGTTTTTAATGTCTGATGCTGTATTGTTTTTAATAATCAGTTGGAAGTCGCCCAGAGTGGCTGGGAAATCCCAGCAAGATGGGCAGGGTATAAATAATAAATTATTATTATATTATTATTTAATTATATAGATGATGCACTGCCAATGAAGGAGTTCCAGAGAGGAATTTGAAGTATTGTGCATTAGAGAAAGCTTGATCCTCAGAGGTGATTTGTGCAAGCTGTAGGATGAGATAAATTCCACATGAGTGGCCATTCTGTAGCAGGTAAGTGAAACAGGTGATATGGCACTTTAGTAACTAATTGATTATAGATGTTAGTGTGGGGTAAGCCTACATAAGAGATGTCCATGTGGTGACTCACATACCACATTCAGCCCCCATCACGGTGTTATCCAGCCTCCTTCATTTTTCCCAAATGTTGGAAGGGTTAGGTACTTCTTCTTAACTAGCAGACACCCCTCCCACTGGGACATGAGTACCTGCCCCAGAGGCCTCTGTGGCAAGGAAGGGGGACCTGTGGTCCTCCAGATGCTGTTGTATTCCAAGGTGACAGCAGCTGCAGTCCAACAACACATGAGTGGCCACAGGTTCCCTAGCCATGCCTCTGTAATCAGATAGTGAAATGGAAGATGTCTATTGCTTTCAGTAGTTCGTGCCAGGATGGTAAACTGCTGGCCTCAAGCCCTTATATGTCCTTTCGGACTCTCCTGAGGCCACCCCACTCTCCAGGCCACACTCCTTTAAGTGCTTTTGTCTTGCTGGAATGTGTCCTTGAGCTGTGATATCGCCTCCTGCTTGCCTGTGTTTGTAGACACTAGGGTAAATCTGTGGCTCCTGGATGAGGCTGATGCCCCAAGAATTTCTCCCATTGATTGATGTTGGCAGTATAAACACGGATGTGTTTAGTGGACAGACCACTATATATTGAAATAACCTTTTGACAAACACAAAGGATTTTTAAACCCCACATTCCAACCTGCACTCAAACTTTTACCAAACAAGATAATTATACATCTTACTTAATATTTTATGGAGCAATATACCCTGATGGCCTAATTAAAATGAATAATAACTGCAAAAAGAAATAGAGCAAAGGCCAAATTGATCCAATCATTCAAAAGTCAAGGTCAAAATGCATGCTGATTTCAACAGGACCAAAACTTGGATCTTAAAGATACACTTACTTTAAAATAGCTTCATGTGTTGATTTGAAACTCAGTGGAATTTTTAAAGCTAGTTTGAAAACAAACGAAGATTCCTCTGGGTGTGTTATAAAAATGCACTTTGCTCTTGGTGGTTACAAGTGGCACTGGCAACAAAATGATGTAGTGTGAAGAACTCCTGTCCATTGTTCCAGCCAGCCAGCGAGCCATACCTTTTTTGAATACTCCGTTCCATTCCTCCTCCCCTCTGCTTTTCTATTTCCACATTAGCAGAAGCTCAACATTACTGTATTACTGCAAACCTTCTGGATTTCCAAGCCTGCTGAAACAACCCTCTTTAGTGTGAATGGTACTGTTTTGGCTACATAAGATAATAAGTTTATGATTCATCTAGGGTTCCATCTTTGCTTTTGAAAACTGAGCTGAAGTGTTTGTCCATTATACACGACCAACTTTAGAAGCTGAGAGATCCACTGCATATTTCCAGTCTCCATCTCTTGTGAATCACATTACCAACAGACTTAAGAAATTTTAGACTTTGCTCTCCGCCACCTGAAATATTTTGCACTTTGACTGTCTCTTGCATTCTCTTCTCGTTTTACAGGTGACTGATTAAAAAAGCCTCAGACAACAGATCAAAGAATTCTATTTTTAATTCTTAGAAGTACTGTTATTTGATAGGAGCATACAATAGATTGCGACATCCAGGATTAAACAAACTCAGTGTTTTATTCTGCCAGGGAGAATTGCAAGTTCATAATTAAAGAAGCAAATTTGTGTAGTTTAAAATTGCTCCAGTGCCTTTAAAGTCTGCCTGGCAGAAAGAAAAGGGAAGAGGGGGAAAAAACAACTAACTAGGACAGGGGCTTCTTTTATCTCAGTGTCTCATATAACACTGAGCCCTCTGGGTAGCTTTTTAAAAACCACCTTTGCCACTTAGGAAACCATTTCTTCTGCCAGTTTGAAGTCCCATGGAAATGAATGGATCTCACTCTGAGATATCACAGTAAATCAGGCCAATGTCCTATGTCCTCTTTTCTCTCCCCCTCAAAAAAGCTTGTATTAAGACTTTTTTCACAATACAGTACAATATAAAACTAACCTAAATGGTAACAGGAAAAAGAAATAGAAAAGATAATGTGGAGTCCTCTCTCAAAGATAGCCCTTAACCCTTGTCTCACACAGAAAGAGGTGGACTCTCCCATGTCTCACCTGAGAGCTTCTCTTTCTTCTCCTAGTCTTCCATCCTGGGAGTTTTTCCCTTCCTTGCCTCTCACACACAGTCCTTCACCAACCATCCATCAACTTCATGTGTGTACAAGGGTACCAACTGGAATAAAATATTTCGGGGGGGGGCAGGTAAGCCCACATAATTGATCACACAACATGGCACACAAACACCATTTGAATGGCAATGCCCATTAACTTGGGGGAGGGGCAGGCCTCTCAAATATTTTATTGGAAGCGGGTTTGAAGGGATCGTGGCCCCTCAGAGTTGGCTCCTATGTGTGTGTATAATCCAAATAATGTCTCAGAACAGAGGACACCTTTGATAGCTGTGTGTACATAGACTCTAGATGAAGTGGTGCAGCTTTCTAGAAGCCTGGTCAGATTTTAAGCCAGTTCATAAGTGGAAGATGTTGATCTCCTTAGGAGGATTCTGGAATTACCCTGTGGTATTGGAGGAAGTACTAAAGCAGCTCCTTTTATTATTTCTCTGAAATAAAATTGCTCCTAAATCTCCCTTGGGGAAATGGTCAGGTTGGATTAAGTGTTAAGATAATTGCACTATTGAGCACTGCCTCCTCTGAACGGAAGGGTCTGCTGCGATGCAATTATCCGATAGGGCTGCTATGTTGAAAATATGCTCTCCTTCCTCACAGTGCTTAGTGTCATTTAAAAAACCCATCCTCAAGTCTAACCACATCACAGCTACATCTGGGATAGGGATCTTTGGGAGTCAAGAAGCTGTACAGCCCCAGAGAATGGATCAACAGACAGAAATCCTAGCCACCCACCCAGAAATAGTCATGGATATACTTCACTGTTTTCAGACCAAATCCTGAGATGCTACCTGGCATTAAAGAAAAGAAAAAGATTTCATACAGCTATTCTAGTAAAGAGAGCAACTTTAGGCTTCTAGAAGACTGAGCAAACCCAAGATGGCCAGCTTCTTCAGTTTGGTGCTAGGGGGAGATATTCTTTCACAAGCTGCTACTGCTGCCCCCTCTCCATTGGCTGAAGAACCTGGCAGGTAGAAAACATGAGGATGCCCACATGCATATCCTATACTTATACAGTCGCGAGAGCAGCTGTATAGTTAAGGCAGCTGGCTTTCTCCGGCGGTCTATCATTATACAGCCAGAAGGTTCTATTCACCATAAAATGAAGATGATTGTTCTCTCAGTGTGAACTTCAGCACAGTATATCTACACAATGAGGGGGATAATCTTTCCAAATTGCAGGAAACTCTGATGAAGTGTGGTAGAGTTACAAGTTGGTAGAGTTGGCTGTTTAAATCTGCACTTTTAGTTGCTGGAGTCCTGTTTTGCCGACCCTTTTTGTGCCTGCCCAAAACACATTTTAAATCTGAATAAAGGTGCGGGGTCAATGGATAGGGTGGATGCACACGGGTTGTGTTTTAAGTGACTACAGTATATGCCACTGCAGAAGTTGTTTACTGCTTACATGGCAGGATCAGTTAAGGTGGGTGACTGACAATTTCCACGTTTTTTGGAACATGAGAGAATTTACAAACGCTTTAACTCTTTCCCTTAAAGGTGTTCTGAAGCTTGAATGTTGTCTGTATAATAATAATAATAATAATAATAATAATAATAATAATAATAATATATTATTTATGCCCCGCCCATCTGGCTGGGCTTCCCCAGCCACTCTGGGCAGCTTCCAAAAAAAATATTAAAGTACTGTAATACATCAAACATTAAAAGCTTCCCTAAACAGGGCTGGTTAATATCAAGCATTGTGACTGTAAAGGGGCCAGTCCCCGTCCGTCCGTCCCCCCCAAAGTTGATGGGCATTGGGGCCACTAGGGGGCGCATCGGAAGATGGCGGACAATAACATCTCTCTGACCCACACGAGGTAATTTGGAGGCTATGATGGGAGTAATTAGCCTCCCTACCCCCCCCCCAGGATGGTGGGGGGGGGGGCTGCCTTGCCTGCTGTGCCCTATACCACCCCCGAATTTGTGGGGATGGGGGCACTAGGCACAAAGCCCTCCTGTGGGATTCCGGTGCTCCTGGACGCCGTCCCTGATCCGCGCCACTAGCTGCAAGAACTTCAAAAGAAACAATTTGGATGAAGGAATGCACATACAGTATCTCAAGGAAGAAGGGGGAGTAAAGACTGCTAACAGAAGAGATCTCTGATAAAATAGATGAGTTGGAGGAACAAGAGAAATCATGAGAATATACGCCAAGACTCGGTATGGCAAAAGACTGATGGGGGAGGGGAAAAAAACTTTCCTTTCTTTCCTTATGTGATTAAACAAGAAAACCCTCCCTCACGAGTCAGAAATGTCGTTTTAAGGACTTAAGCTGTGGATTTAAGGCTGTGTGGAGATAAACTTTCGAACCAAAGCATGTTTTAAGAAGAGCGTGGAATGTATAAGAGCTTTGGAATGGCGCAGTTAAAAATGCCGTCGCCATATTGGGAAGTTCTGGCGGAGGACTTAAGTCTGAGAGGAGAAATAGAGAAATAGAGCTGTTTTTATATTGTGGGTGAAACTCCTCAATGGGACTTAAGAGCGACAGTTTTGTGAGATTAATGATGGAAAGAGCGATGTTATCTATGAAGGCGATGATATATAGAAACCATCTCGATTTGAGGATTGGAAGAACGGAAAAATTCACACAGGATTATTATTGGTGTTTATCGGCTTAAGGAGACTATCAGAAGAGATCATAAAGAAAAAAGAGAAAATATATGAACAATATGTGATGTGGAAACAGCAAGATAAGACTGGATAGAATTATGAACTCTGTTTGGATTGATTTGGACTGATTTGGACATTAACGCAGTAGCAAGAAGATGATCAGAATCCCCCTTCGGATCTTGAAATATGGGTCCCCCGAACAAAATTTAAAATTCGGCTTTGTAATTCGGAATTTATGTGATGTGATTTAATTTGATTTGATTGGCCAGTTAATAAAAATTATTTTTAAAAACCCACAAAGTTGATGGGCATTATCACTCAAATGCTGTGTGCGCGCTGCATCTTGTGACTGATTATGTGGGGTGGTGCTTATTTGCCCCCCCCCCCAATATTTTATTGAAGTTGGCACCCCTGGGCTGTAATGAGGGATGTTTTGGATGAAATCTTCCTGATCTCAGGTGGTTGATTATTCATTTCAAATCCTTTTAAAACGCAGTACGAAATGGTATTAGAGCAAATTATTCAAAGTAATTATAGTGGGATGTTAAAGAACTCAGTAGTGAAGTGGAAATAACTTCATGAGCCAGGAGACCTCACAACACTGTAAATCTTGATGAAACTAAAGAGGAATCAGCTGCCCTCTGCCCTTCATTCTATAACATTTCCCATTATGTCCTTAGGTCGCATTAAGCAATAATAAGCTCTGTTGTAACTGAATTATAAACAGAAAGATTCAGAATGTGCTGCCCTTAGCCCTAGGAATTATTTATGCCAGAAGAGTAAGGCATGTTTAATTGAGAATTCAACAGGTGTCAACACTGCTTTAATAAAACCGTTTTGAGATTTATAGTATACCAAGCTTTATTTATGTAGATGTATGAGAGCCGCTGAGTTTTACGAAACCGCCCACATTTCCCCTGCTTGCCTTAATGCTTTAAGTAGAGAGGTCAAACAATAATAAAGCCAAGAGAACAAAACTAGCAGAAGTTCTAAAGTGAAGAAGAAATGTGCAGATAATTCGATGCGTTTCATAGTATAAGTTGGCAAAGGAAGCCCCACACTGATCCTGCCTTTGGCATATGGGGCGCTAAGGGGAGATCTGTGTCTAGAGATTCATTAGCACGCTGAGGCATCACAACAGACGTGTGAACTCAGAGAGGGCAAGGTCACCAGTATTGTTTGTTTATGATTTATTAGCATTGGTTTATTTATTTTACGGTGTTTGAATACATTCAGCCTAGATATTGGGTGGCATATAAATATGCTTATATATAAAATTAAAGTTGTGCAGTTTGGCCCTTACAATGCTATTTTATTCTTTTAAATACATTGCATGCAACCTTTCAAAAGCTCAAGGTGGCTTCTGAAGAGAACAAATGAGCAATTAAGACAACAATAAAAAAGCAAAGAAAGAACAGACAGTATTTATCAGTCACCTGATAGTCACACAGACTGCCACACAGCCAGTCAGCCAGAAAGTCAAATGGCAAGTATGCTGTACAAATTCAATTATTCCTTTATAACAAGTCAAGTTTTGTATTTTGTTTTAAGGATACAACTTTGAATGTTTTTTTAAAAGTAAAGTAAATTTACTGTGATATTATTTTCCTCATATTCTGGCTGGGTCTCTCCCCGTTTGTTCTTTTTCAGTTCTGGATCCCAAGGGGTACTGTGTGTGTCTATGTGTGTGTTAAAACAACAACAACAACAACCTCCATTTATACTTCATTTTCCCAGTTCACAAGCAGTCATGATTCACTTCTGCATAACACCACAAAGTTTTAAATTACTTTGAAAGTTAATCTAAGAAAAATAAAACAGAACTACATTCACCAAAATTAAAATACCAAACCTAATATACACCTCTAAATCATAGTGCCTGTAGGCAGACATCTCTGCAGGTATGAAAAGACATTTGTAATTGGAAATCAGAACAAATTACAAATTCTATTTATTTTTATTTTTTGCAATACCCTAGTTTATGAGATTTTCTATATATTTATGATTATATTTTTATCTTTTTTCTAGTAGTTTTAGGCAGCTTTTTCTAAGTCTCTCATTTTATATGAGAATATTTTGCATGCTTACTCATGTATTGAGCCACTTGCGAATAGCTTTAGCTCATAGCATACCATATAATTCCAATTTGTGTCCAATTTGTTTAGCATTGTGGACAAAATGTCAGTGATTGCCCTGTTAGTATGCATGGAATGTCCAGTTGCACATTAATGATGATAATGATGTCTTGTGAGCCATCTTCCTTTAATTCTATTCCTGATGCATTTTTTTATTTTTAGGGGAAAACCTATGCTGGAATGAAAATATAACAAATTCTGCTCCCCTCTAGGAGCGTCCTTGTAAGTGCTGCAAGGGAGGGATGCTTAAGGAATTCAGTATTTGTGGATTTTGATGAATCAATGGGGAACAGCCCTCACCCTGATCAGTTACTTACACTGGGGAAGAGAGGAGGGGAGTGCAACTCTATTGGTTCTCCAGCATCTCTCAAAGGATAGAAGTGAAATTGTCACAATGCCTTTTTACAAGATCTTATAGTTTCATTTTACACTGTTGTGTTGTTGGCCTTAGGACAAATTAGCTTCTTTTGGAAGCAGTGCATGTCCATTTGTTTTTTTCCCTCTGGTGTCCCCAGTCCATAAACTCTTAACCCTAATGGCACAATCATATGCATAATTACACAGAAGTAGTTCCTGTTGAGCTCAATGGGACCTGCTCCCTAGTAAGTGCATTTAGGTTCTCAGTCTGTTGCTAAAGATCTAACCTCAAATATGTACTGTTGGAAGGAATTAGGATTCAGCAGCTTTGTCTTCTAACCTCTACCAGTCTCTAACCTCTACCAGGGCGCCTCTTCTACTCTGTGGAAAATGTAGCAGAGCAACTGCTATCACCACTGGTGTTCCTGGCAGCAGTAGTCAGGGGAAAGCCCCCACATGGGGTAATCTGGGGCAGAGCAGGAATGGCAGGAGCCAGTGCAGCTCAAACAGAAGAAGATGCCCCCAACGTCTGCCTTGGCCAGCAGGAGTTGGCAAGCTGCAGGTGTGGCTGAGGACCCATCTCTCTGTGCTTCTTAGCCTCTAGTAGGATTGCTCTGCAAATTACTGTTCTTATGAAATGGCACCTTCATTTGAAATATGCATGCGGCTGAAAGAGAATTCCACTTTAATCCTTGACAGCATTTTCACATGTTATTCAACTGCAATGTTCTCGAGAAAGGACATTTATCCAGATTCTCCATTACAGAAAAGTAATTTAGTTCTGAACTCTTCTCATTAGGAGAGCACTGCATGTCTTAGGAGTAGTCTGACTAGTTCATACATAGTTGAATGCGATTTCAGTTGAGATATTAATGTAAAAGATTTACTAGTAGTATTTTTACTTAATCAGATTTTTGACCTGCCCTTCAAAATAAAGGCAGTTTACTACAAAGAAGGCAATTATAGAATACATTGACACCATAGGGTGACAAAATAATTTAGCACTGTAAAAACAACTATAAAACAGATTCGGTAATCAGAGAACAAGATCTGGGCAAGGGAAAGTTTTTGCTGCCAAACGGGCATTAAGGTAGATGTCTGGCCAGCCTTCAGAGGAAGAGAGTTCTATAAATAGGGCATTATAACGTGAAGTCCTAACTTTGGTCACCACAGAGGAAAGAGACACAAATTTCCTATAAACTCTGTTGGGCTTTAGAAGTGACCAGGGGTGCTTTTAGGGGAAATTCCCAGGGTTGTAGAATGCCAGGAAGGGCAGGGAATCCTAAATCTTCCAAATGGGATGTGTAATTGTAGCATAGCTATATTAGCGATATATTATATTGTGAACAAACTACAAGATCCATCATTACCTTTCTGCTTAAAGTTGAAATACCTTATAGAGCACTGTTTTGGAATTGTTTATCAGATGCAAGAAAAGGAAATGAGTAGGTTCTACAGATCCATGAAGAGGTTTTGTAGAACTGTATCCATAATGATTAATGCAATCATGGCATACTTCCTTTAACTATAGGGTTGTCATATATCTGGGATTTCCTAGACATAGCTGGGATTTGGCTGTCAGAAACAATGTCTGGGTAGAAATCACTGAGATGTCCGGGGAAATCCGGACGTATATCAACCCATGTAGGAAGTGTAGATTTTGGCAAATTTCACTTCAACCCTATTCAACTACCTTCTCTAGGCCTCCGATGTTTGAATTGCCAATATGTTGACATTAATGGTGTATTATCTATTTTGTCTATAGACTGCTCAGTAATCTGAACAGTTTACAGTAAAGAAAAGAAAAATCAACATTTTGAGAAACAAAATTATTGATCATGAAAAAGAATCAGATCCACAGTTTAAAACACAACCAGACAAAACAAAAGTCATTCATTCCCCAGCTGGAAATATAAATTAAATTCTGTCCTACGCCCTTTGAAATTAAATGGCATGCTGCTGCATGTTCATGCTCTTTTCTTCACAATGTATAAAAGTTCAAAGTGTTCAGGGTTAATGTCAAACTGTACATTCAGATCTTCCCCAGACTGTGGTCAATACTGGCCTATCAGAATATTGCTTTGTCCTAATTAATGAAGTCTGTGAGTTGCTGACTTACAACAAACCAATGACAGCCCCTTTTGTGAATGACCTTTGTAGAAATTAAAAAGACCACTCTACTTTTAAGAGAGGACTTAAAAGGAGCATGCAAAGGAAGAAGTAAACAGCAGCAGACCACACCATCAGCAGGTCCTCAGAAGCACCAGTTGTGACCACACTGCTTGAAAGGCTAAGAAGAGAAAGCCAGTGGCAACAGCCCCTCCACACACAATATAGGGTACAGACCACCTTCCAGGAGCTCTATGAGGTCAACTTCAAGAAGCATGCTAGAATTGATGTGGTGTCCATTCTCTCCTTTCATGAAGTCAGTCCTATATTAGAGCTACCTCTGAAACTGGAAAAGTTCCCATTTGAGTAGCAGAATAAATAGGTGATAAGCAGCATGCCTATTATATGAAGTAAGGCTGTCTCTGCTGCAGCAAAGTGATCATTTTCCACCAGGAGGAATCACTATGAAGAGCTTATGGCAAGGTTGTGCAAAAATGGGGGAAAGTGTGGTTATGGTGCATTATCCTTGAATTTCAAAGACATAGGTTACTTGTAAGGTACTGCAGGATTCAGACCCCATCTGATGAAAAGCTACTGATGTAAGTAACAAATGGACATGGGCCAACTCACAGGACTGTTCACCTAGCAATACAAAAGGCCCAGATGCTTCATATGACAATACAGGATACCATGGGGCATCCTTGCTGGTCCCAGGCACTTCATCCTCCCCAAAGTCGTCCAGCAATAAAACTGCTAGCACATTTGCAAAGTTAAGCTGGGTCCAATATGGGTTCAAATTGGACAGGGGACCTCATGTTGAGATTCCTGTATTGCAGTGGTTGGACTAGATGGCCATTGGGATTCCTTCCAACTCTACAATTTTATGATTCTGTGATCTGCATTTGAGCCTGAAAAACATAGACTGCATGGAGGGTTTGTTGTATAAGCACAATTTATGACATTGCAGAACATCACTGCAGATCACGAGGCACATCTGTTGCAGCATCACCCTTGGCTTCCAATTTCCCAGTTTTATGAAGCTTGAGCCAATGGGAGATACCCTTAACTGTGATCTTAAACCAGAAGGTTTGTCAATAATTGAATTTGCCATCCGCCAAGCAGGTCTTCTTCAGCTTCTAAAGTTAACATGGCTGCCTCTGATGTTTGCAGAGGAAATGCTACTGCAGTAACACTGTTGGTGCACAGGGAGATGGAAGAAATTCCCCAATGCATCAAGGCAGTTAGAGAGGATAATGCTATAAATGAATTTCCTTGTAGTGGTGGTTGGGGAAGAGCAGAAGTTTCTATAATGCCCTTTGGCTGAAAATACATCTCCTCTATTTTCCCTCTGTGTTGCTGTCAAATCTTCAACTTACACAAGCTTCAATTTTCCGAATCAATTTTGCCCAGCACCACAAAGTGATAACTGAGTGAGCAGTTGGATTTAGCTTTCTATTTATTGTTTTGTTGTTCGCTTTTATTTTAGTGGCTATCATTGTGCTAAAAATGTCTTTCTATCTATTTGAGGTGATTTATCAATGAACACATACGCATGGCTAATGCAGAGCAGTGGGAGGGAATAATGAGATATGGAGTTGGGTAAACAAAACAGCCTCCAGGAATCAGAGCATACAAATCTCAGAATTTTAAACAGAACAACCACAGATTCCTAATATATTGGCTCCACTTTGGAAATCTGGGAATAAATTTGCACAATGAGAATTTCAGAAGCATGCATAACTAGTTGCACATTGGATCACTCTGAACACCATTAGCCAGCCAAACATGTATTCTTCTGTAATCTAGCTAGGAACTTTGCTATACTTCATACTGTCAGCTTAAGCAAGCCAATCATCAGTTGAATTTCTACACCAATATGATTTATCTCATCATTTATTTTCTTTTTGGCACCCTCTTTGTAAGGGTTTTTGACCTTATTTTGTACCTGCTCATTTTAATTGTAAGAAATAATTGCATATTGCAAATTACTTAAATCTGTCCATTTAAAATATTACAAAGTACTGTGTGCTTTCTGCTTGACTTGGTTTATGACTCAAATAGTTCTTGGAACAAGTCATATCCTGAGAAAACAAGGAAATGTTATGGATTTAAATAGGATATCCAGGGACAACTCCAATCTCTAAGAAGAAGCCATAACTTCTTGTCCAAACAGCAACTTCTAGAAAAGTGACAGCATCACACAGGAGATTAAAAGGGTGAATATTTGGCATAATAAAAATGTTTTATGGGAAGCATATCAAGCCCCCTGGGATCTGGTGGGCTTTTTTGACCCAATGGGAAGGTATGGGAAGGTGGTGAACATTTGGCATAGCCCCGATTCACTATCCATTTCTGTCACTTTATTGTAACGCGTATATTTCACCTGACATTTTTCATAGCTTGAGTTCTGAAAAAACCTCAGAATATCTTGGTGTTACGGAGATATGAATTCATTCCATCAGATTTCCCTTCTCTTCTGCTGTGTCATCATAATGCAATGAATGAAAGCTTCAACAGGGCATAGCACCCTCAATTTACTTCAGCTGCGAGCATAATCACCTCCCACATCCTTAGGTTTCTCCTGGAAATGATTATGGAATGCTGAACCAAAATACAGGGAGGGGAATTTTGCAAATATTCACACACATCCCACCTTGGATGAGCCTTTTTGGAAAGATACGTACTCCTCAGTAAAATGAGTAAATGGCTCATGCAAAACGGCTTGCCAAGGAATGTATCAGGAAGCAAAGGATGGTTCTGCATTGCTGAGGGGAACTGGGCCAAGGCAACTAGGAACTACAATCTCATTCAGTTATGGTTCCTCTGTGCTACATTATTCTCATTGGGATGTACATTTGGGTGGAAATGGGGAAAGCTGGTTTGGTTGTCTTGACAATGAGGGCAAGTTGATTCTTTCCCTGTCCCGAGCAGCAGGTGAGAGAGGACCCAATAGTTGGGTGCAGGTGCAGAAAATAGGTAAACATATGGAAAGTAGCAAATTCTTGTGAACATAGATATTTTCATGGCAGAAATCAAAGCTTATGAAAATGTGGTGCAGCACTAATTTAGACTGTCAGTTTCAAAAAAGAGTGGTGAAGGTTAAACCCAGCAGTGTTTGCTTGATTTCTGATCAAGTCTGCAGCTGGTGACTTTCTGAGCCTTACTATTGTTCTGATCTCTCAGCCTCTCTGTATCTCCTGTTACCAATATATCCCCCATGCCTGATCTCCAGGTGACCTTCATTTTGTAGGGATCTTTGATCTATATCCAGCTCTCTTGTTTCATCCTTTCCTCCCTGACTGGAATTTAAACAAAGCCAGGATTTCCATGTGATGTATCCATTGTCTCCTTCAGACATCCACCTCTATCCTCCTGCCTACACATTTCACTTGGCTATCTCTGTTCCATAGACACCAGGACTAATCTTTAGCATGTTCTTCCTCTTGCAATCTTGCTATATTTTGTGAGATGGTATAGCAACAAAACAAGGAGCCACCTAAAACCCTGCCCAGCAAAAAATCATTATTTAATTCAGCTCCGCCATGACCCATTTTCAGTGACATTATTTTTTCATCCTGGCACATTTTTTTTCAAATAAATCTCTCAGCAAAGAAACTTGACACTGCTAAGGGAGTGACTGGATCTTCTTACTGAATTACTTACTGTCTGGAAGGGGAGGCAGTTTGCCCAGTTTCACTATTTTGATTAGGCAAACCTTTTTTCCCAACCAAGGGTGTGGAACCTTATTTATTTATATGATTTATATGGTGCCTTTTGCTCAAGCCACAGAGTGGTTGTAGCAAACTCTTAAGATAAAAGGAATCCATAAAATATAATCCTTAAAATACATGATGTAGAACGATTCACTGAATAGAAATGTACTAATTAGCAGCAACAACAACTTATCCATTTAACAGAAGTCTGCCCCAAAAGCTGTACCTTAACCAGGTCTAAAATGATAAAGAATTAGGCCTGATACATCTCAGTAAGGAGCTTCATATATGAGGCATCACCACTAAAAAGGCCCTTCTTTGAGGCCGCCCACTAGCACTTCATCCTGTATAAGGACCATCACGAGGGTTTCATCTATGAGCAAATTGATATGGAAAAGATGTTCTTGCAGATATTTGGGTCTCAGGTCACTTAGGATTTTTAAGTAAGGACATTGAATTGGGTGCAGAAACAAATTGTGCAGCTGTTTTAAGAGAGGAGAAAAATGCTTGTCCTTATCACCATTCTTGACGCAGCTAGTTGAAATTTCTGGACTATTTTGAAATGTATCACCATGTAGACTACACAGCAGTAATCCAGGCTGGATGTCACCAGAGCATGAGTAAACTATGGTCAGGCTACCACTATCCAGAAATGACCACAGCTGATGCATCGGCCACAGCTGGACATAGGTGTTCCTAGTCATTGATGCCACCTGGACCAGCTCAAACTGACATATGAGAAAGGCAACAAAAAGGTGGTGGTGGGGGGAGTGCTTACGTTTATATCCATGTCACAAGCTGATCATTAGCAAATTAAATACAATATGTGAAGCAGTAAATTTCCCTTTGAGAGATGTTTGGACAATGGCTAGAATGTTCCAGAGCTTTGAGTGACAGATGGAATAAAATTAATTGTTTACAGATGGATAGGGCAATTATCTGCTCACAGTTTAATTTTCCATTCTCTGAATGACAGCCAGAAAGAATACAGGTATTAACTGAGATTACCCTGAGTAAATATAATGTTGTTTGTACAGGTCACAAATATTGCTTCCACTAGCAGGGAAATCAAGCCTTCCTCCACATGGCTGGAATGTAACACATTCATAACCCAAGCAGATTAGCAGAAATAGTACCTATCTTGTTTTATAAAATGGCAGCTAATTAGCCTGAAATGGAAATGAGCACCATTTCAGGGGTGAGCTAATGAGCATGAAAAGGAACTGAGTGGCATTGCAAATTGTTTCCTCTTAATCTAGCACCTTCAGGTTTTGGAAAGCTCCCTTATAATTTCATCAAACAAAATTGTATTTCCTCTACAAAAAAACCCACCCCATTCTACCAAGGGGGAGTTGGGGAGTCTCCAGGTTGTCTGTTGCCCATGGTTCTTCTGAAAAGGCATGGATCACTTCTAGGCAACATCACATTATAATTCTCACAGTGCTGTGTGATATCCAGAACCAACTGGGCTTTTCAATGGTAACAAATAGTATTCATGTCAACAATTTAGTCTGCTCTTATCCCACTCTTCTGCAATTGATCAAACAGGAACCAAGACTTCTTTTAACAAAAATCTCAGCACTGCAACAAGTATTTGGTTTATAGTCCTAATTTTTCTAAGACACAGCCACACAAAATGATAATCTTAGCCCTGTTAAAATGTACAGTGGTACCTTGGGTTAAGAACTTAATTTGATCTGGAGGTCCATTCTTAAGCTGAAACTGCTCTTAACCTGAGGTACCACTTTAGCTAATGGGGCCCCCTGCTGCCGCCACACGATTTCTGTTCTCATCCTGAAGCAAAGTTTTAACCCGAGGTACTATTTCTGAGTTAGTGGAGTCTGTAACCTGAAGCATCTGTAACCCGAGGTGCCACTGTATCTTGCTTTTCATCTTTCACTCACAGGTGGAACATTTTAAAATTAACCTTTCCATCTTCCCTTCCTTCCTTGTGGCATTGGGTAATGTTAGTGAGCCACACTGCATTGCCCATGCCTACTGGGGAGGCAGCCTTCCTTAAAGTCTGTGTAGCAGTCCGTGGAGCATACAATTCCTCAAGGTGCTGATGTGACTGCCTTAGTAAAGGGATCTGACAGTAACTGTCCTTACTGGGAAGCAGCATTACTCAGGCTGATTGCTTTTATTGGATAATTATTACTTTTTAATTTAGATTCAATAAAGGAACTTCCCTGTGTTCAGCAGAAACACTGTTAAATGTTAATGCTGTCCACAATACAGAGGACACTTCTTCTTTTTCCATATACCAAACAAAGTGAGGCTGCCTGTTGCCAGCTACAGATTTATTGGTGTATGGATTGCACATATTAAACACAGTCATCAGGCTACAAAGGTTCCATCACCATCTGCCTAGAAGCTAACATCATTAAGGGACAGACTCCATATATCTTCTTGACTGATGCGTTGATCTTCCCCACTCCATTGACTAATGAATTGGCATCAGTGATGTTCCCCAGCATTGGTGTGCATATGGCTAGTTTCCAACACTTGAATATTGATGATTTGATGAACGATAACGGTATTGGGCTAGCCACAGTGCTACTCTGGATGCAGTTTTCACAGCACTGGTGGAGAATATGCAGAAATCTAGTCTGAAGGCGACATATATCAGCAAGACTCCACTGTATCATTTGTTGTCTAATCTAGACCATTTGGTTCTGATGCAAAGTGCTCATGGCACCCATGCAGCTACATTCCATACAGCACTTCCAGTTGTTCATGTGCTACCAGCAGCAATGGGAGAAGCAGCACATTTCCTGAAGTGCAAAATATTGTAAATTTAAGGGCTGGTAACGGGGAACGTCCTACAAAAGAAGAACAGTCCTGTGGGATGATGTAAACCAGGGGCCAGCAGCCTTTCTGGGGCAATCGGAATATCTGGAATTTTGAGAAATTGCCATGAGTGCCAGTCATAAAAACTGCTATGGAAGCATAGCATAAATTGGTTTCTACATCTAATAGTGCAGAAAACTTTGATATTAAAGCAGTTAAAAAATACAGCATACATGTATTTAATATAAATTAAACTATTATGAGCTGGATCCACCCAAAGGTAAGTTCATTTGAGAAAGTTAAACATATGCTTAAAGAACCATCAAAGTCAAGGTGACTTATTTTTGAGGACTGCACTGTAAGTACCACTTAGTTCAATGGAGCTTCCTCCCAGATAAGCAGGTATTGTATTGCAGATCTAGAAAATATTAACACTCTGTGCCTGTTGTTGTTGTTGTTCATTGCAAAATATGAGAAAGGCAACAAAAAAGAGAGAGAAAAGTGCTTAGGTTCATATCCATGTCACATACTGATTGCAATCAAATTAAATGTGATATGTGAACCAGTAAAATTCTCTTTAAACATATTCTCCCTCAACATTACCAAGCAAATATTAGAATGCAATGAATTATCTTGTATTTCAAGATCACTCTGATTCGGCAAAGAGGTCCAGTCTTTGGAGAGAGATGCTACTCCATATAATATCATGAACAATCCTTGCACTCCCAAACCAAATGGATTATATTGGAAGACTACAACCAGCTGCTTTCTCCATAGTAAGGACAGTTCTATCAGAAAGGTGTTGTTATTCTCAACAAGTGAAGAGTGAAGAGTGGCTTGCTCTGAACTGGGTTTAGATCTTGTAAGGTAGCATCTTTACTTCCAAGGACCTCACCCTCCACCGAGCCCTTTGCACTACGGCAGACTGTGCACTTAGTGCAAAATTACAGAGAGGTGGTGGACTGCCAAGCTCCAGGCCAGAGAGATAAAGCCAGTGTGGTGTAGTGGTTAGTGTGTCAGACTAGGACCTGGGAGACCAGGGTTTGAATGCCCACTGAGGCATTAAACTCACTGGGTGACCATGAGCCAGTCACTGCCTCTTAGCTTAATCTACCTCACAGCATTGTTGTGGGGATTAACTGAGGAAAGGGAGAGCCATGTATGCCAATCTGAGCTCATTGAAGAAAAAGATTGATTAATTGATTGATTGCATTTATACCCAATCAATTTACATTTACCCATACCTCAATAATAGTCTGAAGTCTCAGTTAATTAGGCCCATAAGATGCAAAAGCCAGGGACAGGGGATCCATGCCCCTCCCAGGTCTTATAATACCTAACCATTGACTGGTAAGGTCACACATCCCCAATAATGTCATAGGTCCCCTGTCCCTGATATAAGAGAAAGCACATGTTGAGGCCAGCAGCCCGCATTTTGGGACTTGTCCAGGGTCCTGAAGAATCCTGGCAGACATGGCCACGACAAGTTATGGGGAAAGGGGGGCTGTTATTTGCACATGAATCACTGCCATTGTAGACTCTTGGGTGCTTGTGGGAAACCTCCGTAATTTGATATTTAAGTGCCACTGGCGGTGACAAGTTTGTTTCCCTTGATCTCATGGAAGCTAATACATTTCAGTAATCATTAAATCACTGCACATCTTTAAAAGATTCAATTAAGTGGCATAATAAAATTAGATGGTTTAACTAATGACATTTCCCTTTGTTACCTGTTTTCTGTGAATGCACCCGATTTAACCTAACAAAACTAATATTTCTTTAGCACACTCCTACAGAATCATGCATCTGTTTGGAATAACTTCTAAATTTATCTTAAAAGCCCCTCTTTTGTCTTTCTTCACAGATCAGAAAAGTATAGTCTGGAGAATCAACAGAGACAAAGACAGAGCAAAAATAGGACTTACATCACAAACAAAGTAATTACACTGACTGGAATCAAAATGAGATCATTTTTCAGAGCTGTTGGGCGTGAGTGTCGGTTGCCTTCGGGCATCTTTAATTTATGTGACTGCTGCTACTTTTGCAGCAAATAAGCTATTCTGATACTGACCTTCATAGCACCACAGGGGTAATATATTTCACATGGCTGGAAGTGTCCTAAATAGTTCTATATTTCCAATGAACAGGGAATACATTATTTTCCCTCTTTTTATAGATGACAAATAGACTTTCATCTTTGCTACAGCATATTTATTAGATGAACCTGCTCAAGTAATTAGATTTTTTAAAGAATCTTGAAAAATTGCAAACTAATTTTTAAACTTAGTCAGATAATATTACAAATGTTCTACCAGAAATTTTTGGTTTACCGAAACAGAGGTAAAATAAAAATGATTCAAAATATATAGTCAAGCTTTTGTGGATGTTGGGAATGGAAGAGTCTTATGCTTATGTGTGATTGATGCTGGGAGACCATAGAGCCAGTTTGGGGAAACTGACCTTCCAGAAGTTGCTGGACCACAGAGCTCATCATCCCCAACCACTGGCCATGATGGCTGAGGCTGATGGGAGGAGGAGCCCCCAGATATCTGGAGGGCCATAGGTTCACCAGCCTTGCCATATAAAATACATTGAAATTGTTTATGGAGTGGCTTCAAACGACCAGAAGTGACAACACATTGTGAATGTGTTGGAGATAAATGATTGAAATACAATGATAGCTATCAGGTGTGGGGAATATCAGTCCTAGGGGGTAGATGTGGATCTCCAAGTTCCTCAATATGCCCCTGGAACCCTTGCTAGGTGCTGTCAGATCTCTAGCCAGCCCTGTCACTGCTTTGCATCCTCTTGAGTGGTTTTTTTTCTGAGTGGAATGTGCCATTGAAATCTTACTCACATGAATGGAGAGTAGAGAGGGATTGGGTGAGCCTACTGCACAAAGGGGGGAAATGCATTCATTGCTGCATCCACATTTACATCTGGCCCTGCCCACCACTGACATGTGGCCCCCAGAAGGTTGCCCAGAAAAGGAATGTGCCCTTGGGATGAACAGGTTCCCCAACCCTGATACTGTATACGTTAACACTCAAAATTGTCAGCAGACTGCATTAAGGGAGCAGTGGCTAAAATGAGTTACTCTATGACTTCATACAATTTTATGCACAAATTCCTTGAGTTTGTTATGAAAATATAGGATCCGTTTGGGGACTAGCATTTCCCAGTTCTCTGCCAGCTAGATTTTTATTTGAAGTAGGCAAACTGAGCACATAGTAAACATATTATCCCCTCAATTATATTAAATTACCTCTCAGGGGCAGCTCTGCCCCATTGTCAAAGGCCAGCAACTTGTTTTTAATGATAAATGTGAATGTCGTTGGGACATTCTGTACCACCATTTAACTCTGCAAATGGAACTCTAATCAGTTGTGAAGGTGTAATTAGATGCTGAAAAATAATTACCTTGGTCATATCATTAGAAGTTTTTTCTCCCTGTAATCCCCTTGTGATCCATGAACAAATTACTTTATTAGGAAATCATTAGATCTTAATTTGTCTCTACATACATCAATATTAATTTCTTATAATGTGGCACTGCATCCTCACGATAAATTCACATTAATGTGCAGTTAGCATTTCAGGGTATAGCTTTGGCCAACCTTGGATACAATGGACCGCTCTGGAGTATTTAAACTCTTAAACTTCATCCTTCATTATGCCAATGGGTCATGTACTGAAAAATAATGTTAAAATGGGTAATCTAAACCTAGTGTACATTCACAAGATCATACTATGGATAAGAAACAATTCAGTATCCTTGTGCAGCTGTTATATTCTCAAAAGAAAGGGAACAATGCAATGAGATTTGTGGCAACTTGCCTGTGGGTCAAGCATTAGCGGGGAAAGAAGGAGAAAGGAAAAAGTGTTTGGTTGAAACTAGCCTGCAGGCCTTTCCTTACCCCAGAAAATGAATTTGATGACTCAAAGTACGCCCCATTTCTTTGACAATTCAGTTTAATTGGAATATAATTCAATTAACTTCATCTCAAGAATTGTCTTTGTCTGGAAGCAACTTTATGATAAGATGCAAAACCTGGATCTGTAATTAAATGGTGCATTTAATTTTATTTTATTCCGCACACCTTTGCCGCAGGAAAAGCTTCCCTGTGGTTCAATAGCTTGTAATTTTAAACAGCTAAAGTTCAGCCCAATAAAATGCATGATCTTAACCTACTCGGCGGAGCTAATCCTTACCGAGGCATTTTGGGGGCACGACAAGAGAACAGCTCAGCCTCCCGCAAGCTCTCCTCGAGGAGTGAAAAGCTACATCCTCTTGATATAGGAAAACTTTTCTCTACCGAGTTTAGACCACACGTTGCTTGTGAAAACCTAATGACTACAACATGAAACATGGCGGTTCCAATTAAGATCAAAGGCACACAATATGACCTGAGGAGCCCCAGAAGTACGTTCCGCGAGGCACTGAAGCTATAAAAGAGAGAGGAGAAACATAACCGGCAGATTTCTTTAGACAAAAGGAACAAAGTGCTAAACTCATCAATATAACTAAGCGGCATAAATCAACCAAAAGCCAGCTAGAAAATATTACTTGACACTATATACCTGGACGCTAGTACAAGGAGATAAAACTATAGATGGAGGTTTTTATGTTTGGGGTTTATGTCCTCATGTTTGATGGGTCTCATGACATAACCTTCAACTCAAGGGGTCAGCGTTTATATTTTGGTCCAATTCTGTCAAGCTTGATGGGCTTGTGGAAGGAATTATTTGGGGCCAGTGTCACTGAATATGCCAAGGTGGCATCTGGCTGTTTCTCATTCTGGATGATAGCCATAGCTTACATGACACACGTTTCTCAGCTGGAATCAGGGCTATATGGAATAAGCAGTTTTGTGATCACTACTGGGGTGTTTTTATTTTTATACAATGTAGCCACTTTAGGCAAAGTTTGATGGGATGTTGGTGACCAAGGAAAACATTGATTAATCTATTTGCATGGACATAAAGATCAAGGTTTCACAAAGACAATAAAACAACTTTTTCAGCTCTCCTGATGCTCTGTACAAACGGACATGTTCCTTAAGAGTAACAATAACCCCTGAATTGTGGGGTGTGGAGTAGTTTAATTCTCACCAAAAGAAGCCTTTCATTCCCCTAATGGTGGTACAGCTCAAGTGGTACAGGTGGAAGTTGTTTTCTAAAAAGAAAGGTGGCAAAGCTGAGGTATGATAGTGGGAAGCCATCAGTGTTTAAAACTCAGGTCTCATCCTAGGGACTATATTCCCCTGGGTCCTGGGTCTCTGCCATAGCTTCAGTTCACACAGTGGCTGGATCGACCTGCCATCCCTGCCTCTGGTGCCATAGGTACCACCAGCCACATAAGAAGTAGTCAGAGACAAAAGAAGGGTCACCTAGGTGTGAGAGGGCCACAGGTGAAAGTGTGAGTTGGGAGGAAGAGAGGAGTTCTTCATCTTGGATTTCAAGCTTCAGTCAGATATGTTTATACTAGAGCTAGAGAAACCTTTTCAGCCTAGTGGCCACATTCCTTTTTTAGCAATTTTTCTGAGGAACACATGCCCAGGTGGGCAGGGTTGGGTGTAGAAATGAGTAGAACAAATGCAACAGTTACCTGTTAGGCTAATTTCATAGCTGTCAACCTTCCCTTTTTTTGCAGGAAATTCCCTTGTTCCAGCACCGTTTCCCGCTGCTTCCCACTGCTATCCCGGACTGTTAGATATCCCGTAGACTGTCCCCGGGACAGTTGAGGCTGCTGATCCCTTATTTTCAAATCTGAAAGTTGACAGCTATAGCTAATTTTGATGCACACTCACCGACCCCTTTCTATCCACCATCCAGACATCATCAGAGTTTAAGGGTGCTTTCACATTATCACCTGAGAGCACAGTGAAGTTTCCCTACTCAGTGCATTTCACAGCTCTTCCTCACCCTAGCTGTTCTCATCAGCACAACATCATTTCATTTCTGTTGTGTATGCACCAGAGGGGCACTGATTGAGCAGTGAAGCTTTTACCCTAAACAAAGCTGTTCACACCTTGGTTAGAAATGAACTTTGTTGTTGTTGTTGTTTGGTCATGTCCGACTCTTCGTGACCCCATGGACCAGAGCACGCCAGGCACTCCTGTCTTTCACTGCCTCCCGCAGTTTGGTTAAACTCATGTTAGTAGCTTTGAGAACACTGTCCAACCATCTCATCCTCTGTCGTCCCCTTCTCCTTGTGCCCTCAATCTTTCCCAACATCAGGGTCTTTTCCAGGGAGTTTGAATGGCTTAATAACTTGATATCTCAGGTCCCTGATTGACACTGTTCTGTTTTCCCTTTTCTATACTGTGTTGTGCATAGGATGTTGTCATGTTGGTCAAGATATGCTTTACTTTACTTTAAAGGGGTGGCGCCAAGAGGAGGAAAGTTTGGTCTAAGAAGGAGAGGGTCCCAATGATACCCTGTGCCAAAGGCCACCTTGAAACATGAAGCCGGCCATAAGAAGAGCCTGCTGGATCAGGCCAATGGTCTATCGAGTCCAGCATCCTGTTCTTGCAGTGGCCAACCAGATGCCTATAGGAAACCAGCAAGCAGGATTTGAGCAAAAGAATGCTCTCCACTGATGTGGTTTCCAGTAACTGGAGGATGAGGATGATGGTAACCTTAGTTCCACTAAATTTCCAGCTCAGATGCTTCACAGGGCAGAGTTTTTGTTGGTTAAAGCTGAATAGGCTGCTTCAGGCAGCTTTATAGGAACAAATACCCCAAATGTTGAATTATTATTTCTGTTTGCTTCATTGATTGACCTCATGCTCTGGTGAGTAAACTTGTTCACTATAAGGAAAACAGCTTATTAGAGTGTCAAAAGTATGAGCACTACTTTAAGTTAATTTAAAACAAGCCAAGATTGTTGACTGATATTCTGTAATGTTTCCAATTCACAGAACCAGCAGCTGGCACGCGTCGATGCCACATTATTAGGAGAGGGGATTCTGAAGAGCAATAGCTGTCCACTTGTCTCCATGGGCGTCATAAAAAGAAGAGGGAGAATAAATAAGATGAATTATTGATGCCAGTTACATCATTTACGCTCCTGTGGAATGGCATGAATAATCACCACAGTGCTCCTTCCAGTTAATATAGTCTATAAAGATGTGTGGAGAAGATACGATTCATCTGCCATTTGAACTGTCCTCCAATAAGTCAAAGCTCTGTTTTGGCTCTTAAAAGAACCAATAAAATATGTCCTTGGGACAAACCCACCCAATTTCAGAGACATTATTTTACTGTTAGAGGTTTGGTACTTTGAAAAAAATGGATACTGCCAGGTTTTCTCATATCTGAAAGGCTGTTCCCTAAAAACTCTGCCTTCACCCCATAAGCTTGACCCCTGTATGCTGAAGTTACTACAGCTTCCCATTAATGCCCACTCTCCCATAATATATCCAGGCAGAAGCTGTTCTCCTGCGATGTGCATTCAGCATAGCCACTATTCCTCTGTTACTAGTACCACTAGCAGTTCAGGACTGGTAGATTAAGAGTGAGCAAAGCTACCCTGGCCTGCTCCTGCTCCTCTCCCTTCAGCCTTAGACAGCAAACTGGCTCCAGCCTCCTAACCCTTGACCTTACAATATTGTTTCAAAAAGAGGGTTCAGCTTACCCCAGTTTCCCAAGTGGGAGGAAGTTCCATTTGGGCCCTCTTTACTGGACCTGTTTTCCTTGGATGAGAGAACACTGAATACATATTTTATCTCTGTTCAAGTTTTCTAAATCCCTTGTGCAACAAGGGAGCTTGAGGGAAAGTATTCTACCACTGGAGGGATAACTTCTGCAGCGAGGCGACTTTTCTATTCATGTTGGTTCCCCATGTGATTTAGAATCCTTTTTGTCTAGGATTCTAAATCATGCTGGGATCCGACAAGAGCAGAGAAGGCTCCCTCCAAATTGTGGAAAGTGACAGGGGTGGAGGGCAAAGAAACATGCTCATCCTAATTCTCCCTCAGTTCAAAGGTGAGAGGAAGGAGTGCGCTGGTGGGAAGGTTGGCACAGTGAAAACACACTGGTAGAAGTGCCAGATTGGTTCCAGTGGTACATTTGCACCATGCCTATTTCCTCACCTCCCTCCCTCCCAGTAAGCAGCCGTGACTCAGAGATTGGGAGGTTACTGCTGGTCCTTTGTTGGGGAGAAGAGAGCATTTGGTAGAACCAATTCAATAATTATTGCGAGCAGTTGTTTCTTCACCCCATTCCAGATAAAATGGAAATCTATATGAAAGGTCAACAGAGACAGCAAATTATGTGTACCATTGTGGGTGGGTGTTTTTGGGGAGGAACCTCAAGAGAGAAATGGTTTGGTGGTCACTGGTGAGCCCCTGATGAATAAATCTAGCCATTTCAACTTATACCTTAGAAAATGTATTTTTACCTGATATCATATAAGGAAGATTGGGAGTGTGTTCCTTGAAACACTCACCAACAGCTAAGACAGGCAATATTTAATCTGACATAAAGCAATTGGACAGAAGCAGAGCTTTTTTCATGCAGTGCTATGAGATGTCGCAACCCCCTATTTTATAACTCAGCCATAAACATTTGCTCCAGGCTGGAACTTGGCAAGCCATATTTCATCTGGGGAACAATTTTAGTTTAAACAAATTAAAGAAATATCAGTTTGCTCATTTTTAAATGTATGAGTGCCAGCGTTTTTCCTCTCCATGCATATGACTCAATAGGGGTTTGATTTATCAAAATTAATTTGGCAAATGATTAGTTTATAACTGGAAGTAATTGCTTTGGAGTGGGAGTTGAAGGAACAAAGGAAACGATACTTTAAGAAATCTAAAATATCATCTGCAGTGCACACTCTTGCAGTCTTCCAGAGGTCTCTTGCATCCCATAGATTAGAATCCTCTTAGAGAAGAAAACATGAAAAATATCTTTTAGCAGTGCAAAAGAAGAAAGCATTCTCCTATGACTTTTATTATCCTTCTTAATATTAGCACTTATGTGCAAAATCAAACTGGATGAGTGTAGGCATGCTTCAAGCTGCACCTCTACCCTGATAATATTATGGATGCCTGTTTCTAATATTATCAATGCATTGTATGCCTATTTTTATGATATGCAAGCCACCTAGATTCCAATGCAAGAAAAGATTTTGTTTTACTAAATATAGCAGTCAAAATAGCTTGGATCCGACCTTCTAAATTAATGAGTATAGCTTTATTTGTTATTAGCATTTATTGATCACTGTTTTCATGAGAAATGACCCAAAGCAGCTTACAAAATGGCACAAACCAGTGCACTAGTATTTATTCCTTCCCCCACGCCGGGTTTTTCTTAATCAACACTCTTCATTTTCTGGCTGTTTTAGAGTTCACACTAGATCTAGAACAGCCTTCTTCCTTTTTCAGATCACAGGACTCATCTTTCACTCATGTCTGAAAGATGAGCAATGTTGGTGACCCCTGCTTTACAGCATAAACAAAAATGATGAGATTCTAGTCCAACAAGCTTACAGTCTAAAGTTTGACAGATGGAGGAGAGGAAGTAGGCATGTCCTGTGCCACCCTGCCATTGGGCTGACGGTCCACTCGGGCTGATTTACAGGGCAGGAGGATAAGGTGGATAAGGCCACTAAACAACCATGTGGATTGAATGCACATTAGTGCATATCAAATGCAGATCTGCTCTGCAGATTTGTGCCAATGCAAAATGCCTTAAGAAATAATGACTGATTTCCTTTCTGGGAATACATGTTTCTAATCTTTTAGCAATGGGTCCAAAATTGAAAATGTATGAACAAGTTCAACTGAAAACAGTGAAACAACAACAGCAATGGCTCTTAGTCGTCAGGACTTCCAAATGTGTGAGAGAGTTGTTCATCAAAGCTGGCAACTCTCTATTAACCAGTGTTTAGCTTTACCTCTCTCTCTCTCTCTCTCTCTCTCTCTCATACACACACAGAGAGAATTTAATTTGAGCCAGGCCTTAGATTAAGGAACTGTTTCAATGTTAAGGCTCTCCCCTGAGTCATGTGAAATTGTAACAAAGTTCAGTGCATTTGAGCATGTCTAGAGTGCTATTCAATAATCAGAGAGTAAACAACACTAAACTTCATGCATCAGGGAATTAGGGGAAAGGGTTTTCAGTTCAGAGAGAAGATTTAAGGCAGGCAGGATCCCTGGCAAAGACAACTTCACAAATTAAACACTGTGCTCACTTGCTACCTTGCCCAGACAATTCCTGGTTATAGGGAGTGGGATACTACAAGTACCATCCACGTTCCAATAATTATACATCCCCGCTATCCTTCCTGCCCTTGGCTTGAGGGACAGATGAGTCCTCAATTGCATGCATACACACACACACACACACACACACACACACACACACACACATCTGTCTGTCTGTCTGTCTGCCTGCCTGCCTGCCTGCCTGCCTGCCTGCCTACCACTAAGTATGATATAATAAATACTTAAAAACAGCAATGGTGAAAGCTGCAAACTCTAATACAGCAGGCAAATGGGACTTGAGGGATGCTGACTTGGTGTGTGCTGCTGGTGATTTTAAGCAGTTACATAGCCCAGCTGCAACAAAAAGGGTTATTTCTCCCCCACTCCTTTTTCTTTTTCTTTTATTTGGCTGTGGGATTTAAGGATGAGCTGATTTGTTCTGAGAAAAGGGTTGAACCAAAGGGAAAGATGCTTCTGGGGTGTAATCAAGTCAAAGCAATCACAAACTCATGCCCTTAATGCTTCAGACACCATTAGATTTACATATTCATGGGGAGGGGTGTTGCTTCATACAAGCTCATTTATGTTCTTGTGCTTATTAAATTAACTCATGGCTTCCCCGCCCTTCCACTGTCTCCTGAGGGATCCCCTTTGTAAAAACTTTTCAGCTTAATTCTATTAATTGCCATATTGTCTTGTCTCCTGTTTCCCCTTCTGGGTCCTGAACTTGTGTCTCTCTCCAGTTCTTGAACTCCTAGGCGATATTTCTATAGCATTGACTGACAACTCACTTGATCCAGAGACAAAGCCTATGTTCCCTTATCTTTCACTCCTAGGCTAAATGTTTAACAACGTAGCTACAGAGTTGCAGTTTATCGCCGACCTATTAGTTTCGCCAGGTAGAAAAGTCCTCCAGCTTTGATGCTATCCCTGGCTGGGGTGGTCAGTAATATAATCCATTAATTTATTCTCAGCTACATTAAGATGCTATTAACTCTAATTATGGAAACATAAAGGCAAGCATTTTCCTTTAGTGAGTTAGAAATCACACTCATCTGTTCCAAGCTTTTAATTTAGAGGTTGAAATGGGTGTCTCTAGACCACATACTGCAAAATAACATGGTGTTTCTAAGCAGGGAATTTGTAAAGTGTGAAGCAGCTCTTAACGGGCTTTGAAGAATGCACATATGATATTGTACGGAGCTCTGAGAAACTTCATCCACCCAGATTTGTTTTAATGCTTGTAGTGTTTTGTTGTTTAAGTCTGAATGTTGTTGGGGAAGGAGGACAAGATAAAAACTGAATAACAGCAACAACAGTAATAGATCACCTCATTTTTCAAATAAAATCTGTTGGTTTTTTCCTGGCCTCCCTGAGCTTGCCTTAGGTCACCTGCATTACGGTTTGCCTGAAAAGGTGAATAAAAACCAATATAATAAAATAATTAATTCCACACGGTTTCATATGGTGAATGTCTTGTTTCTTCTCTCAGAGAATATATAGAAATATGTTACAAGAAATGCATAGCTGCTACTACAAATGGCTGCCCCATGTTGTTTGGCCCACAACCCATGTGACATGACTTACCATATTTTTCCATCTATAAGATATTTTGGGGGACTCAGATTTAAGAAAATGGAGGGAGATGTATCCGTGTATAAGACATCCCCTAATTTTTGACATTATTTTTTAGGGAAAAAAACTAGTCTTATACATGGAAAAATATGGCATTTATTTCATTTATATCCTTATTCCTAGGCCGCTTTACCACCACTAAGGACTTCAAAGTGGAGAACGATTTGTTATTATTATATTTAAAACATATTTCACATTTTTTCTCTGCCTCTGCTCTGATTCAGTAAACAAAGTGGAGTGGGGCTAGGAAAATCAGAACTTGATGACACATGTGCTCTCTTTTCCTATGTGTTACCTGGAAAAGCACAGTTGTGAGGTTGTTGGTTTTTTGTTTTTGTTTTTTAGATGCAGTCATTCATTAGGTAAAGTTCCATTTATAATCTTCTTTGGTTTTTCCAGCCATTTGACTTTGTTCCATGTTATAACAGCCATAAAATAGGCTGATGTCTTAGGTATCTTGAAACAGGAAATATCTCAAGTAAGGGTGGAATCCAAATCCCCTTTGTGCTGGGCTGGAGGTTGGATTGGGTGGAGGTGTCCCTTCATTCAGACCTACCAGCCTCCCCACTTTACTCACTGAACATGTTGGCAGGCAGAGGTGATGCCAGCTGCAGCCCACAGAAAGCTCCTAAAATGGAATTGCAGGAATTAAAGGCTGAGTTGGTCCAGGACCCATTGGGTCTGGAGCCAGCTCCACTGCCATTATGGCAGGATCACTTGGAGTGATTTGCCTGCCTCTACCTTCTGCCCCAACATGGATGCAGTGGATGCTCTCCCAAGCTCTGCCAGATGGCAGCCAGGGTTTGGGTTGGGCCCTTGAGGCTCAGCTAGATGGTGCCCAGGTTGCTTCCACATCTCCTGTGCTTTGCGCATCACAGTATTCTACTGTTTGGGTTTTATATCAAAGAGATGGTTGTTGCTATGTAATAAAACAAAATAAATCTCACCACCTCACTGCCGACAATAAGAAAATGTAAGTTCTGCCTTAGAAAGCTCAACTTCTCTGTTTGATGTGTGTGCGCAGGAGGCAAAAAACATAGTGAGGAATGGAGTGCAGTTTAACTGAAACATTGCTCCAGTAATACAAAAAATGGATTGGGACAAAAGCAGGGAGCTTGTATTCCAAGTCTATAATTTTTTTATGGTCACAATACACAATAAACTGAATTAATGGCACATTGAAAAAATTGTTATTGCTTTACTTTACAGTGCACAAATAGCATGTAATAACTCTGCAGTAACATTGCAACTATATTATCCAAGGGCCTTTATACTACAAGAGAGAAAGGGAACACCAAAGAAGCAAAGCAAGGAGAAACGAGATTTAAAAGGAGATGGGGAAATTGGAGATTGGAAGAAGCCCGTCCGTTTTCTTTATGTGAGCCTTTGGGGGCTTCTTTCAACCAGTGCTACATAGGAAGGAAAGTGGCTTTGAAGAGTTTAAATAAACTCATCAAGGGTGTAGAAAGCTGTTGATATGTGTGCTTCTCTGGTGGAAGAATAGTTCACAGTATTAAGTAGGATTGTGAGAGAAATTCATTCAGTTCGCATTTTATTGCGAATCTATAAATTTGAAACTCCTGAAATGAAAAGCACAGCTCTGCTTTGAAATTTGCAGTTTGCCAAATTTGTGATGCAGTTCTCCAACGAGGAAACATGCACATTAATGAAGACTATGTTTAATAAATGCATGCTAGTGAAAATCATGCACAAACATGCATTCTATTAGAGGAAAATTGGTTGCAAAAATACATACTAGGCAGTTGTGTTCAGAAGTTTGCAAACAAATGAGGAAATGAGGTAACTGACAGTTGAAAAAAATGAGAAATTGGGAGGAACCTAGATTAACAGATTCATCCATCTCTAGTATTAAGAGATCCTGCTTTGTGAATGTCCACCATGTAGGACAGTCGTTCAAAATCTGTGTTGCATGCACCACCAAGAGGATTGATAAAAGTCCTGGTGTGCTGACTCCTTGAGACTGAAACAACAGAGAGGCTGTATTCATATGTATGTGATGATAAACCAACCACTAACATTACCTCTAACTTGTTGAGCTTCAGTCTCAGTTTACTCCCCCCAAAGCCAGCGCATTACCTCAGCCAGATAATGATTAAGCACTTCTACTGCGTCATTTGGGTCTGCTGAAAAAGAGAAACAGTCCAACTTCTGACACCAGCTGTCTTGGAGGGCAGTGCCACCCACTCCCAACCTGGACAGCCTCTTCAGAAGACTATCATGACTGATGGTACTGAAAGATGCTGGGAGTATCCATAAGGATTATCAGAGTCATATTTCCCCATCTCTCTTTGAGGAATGGCACCAAGGATGCTCTTTAATAAGGGGTTTCCCCAACTCAAGTTCAATTTTCAGTTTTCTAGCTTTTTTACAGTTGTGTATGTTGTGTTTCAATGTTTCACATAGTGCATTCTCCTCATTCCCATGCTGGAACAAATGCTTGAAAGTTGCTACTATAAGAATATTGTCTCATCTTGAGTCAGTTTTCCTATTCATTTGTGCAATAGTCAATAATACTGTCATACAGCCTTCTAAACTCCAGTTCATCTTCACTCCAATCCTTCAAAATTAACTCCACCACCACCAACAATACAGAAAACTTCTGCAGGAATTTACAGAGATGTTTTGATGGTGTTCCATGGTCAACAGATTCACATACATTCTTGGCAACAAAAGTGTTGCTGAAAACATTATTATTTCACGTCCCTTGCAATTGCCTCCCAACACAGTAAAGAAACTTCAACACTGCCTCAAAATCCAGATTCTTCTGTTGGAACAGTAATGTTATAGCTTTAATGTACTCCAGTACTTTTAGCATAATTTCAGTAAGAAGGTGGGTGGGGATCTACTGATCTCATTGAGTGATCAAATACCTTCAGTTTTTAAATGACAAAATTTGTCACAAGATGAAGATGCACAGATTAATTTGAGTGTCGGCAGAATGAATTTTTTATCTGAATGTATAACCATAACTGAATCCAAGTGCAATCCAAGTCTGTAATTGAACTAGGAGGTGTTTTAAAGAACTGTCTTTATAAATCTGAGCAACACACCCCTTCTTAATACAATACTTTCAGCTGTTAACATTAGTCAAAATATTCCTTCATTTCAGGTATTGCCTCAATTGCATGCACTTTTACCAAATGGAGTTGGTGATTAAAGCAATAAAGAATCAAAATGTTTCAGTCAAGTTATTTTGAGATCAAAGCTCGAACACCACCAGATGTGCCTTTCATGACAGATGCTCCATCATATGATTGAGCAATTAGTTTGTCAAAATTTAACTGTAAGCTAGTCAGACTTGACAAAATTCCGGATGTTATACTTCGAACACTTTGCGAATGAAGCCCTAAAACAGCAAGATATCTTTCTGCCAGCTTCATGCTTACAAGATATCTGAGAGAAATTGCTACATTTTCAATGTCTTGTTTGTCCCTAGCCTCACAAGTCAACAATTCAACTCAAATACATTCAATTAATCTGCTCCATAATAATTCCTACAACTGTTTTAGCCACGATTTGGATTATTTCATTTTGGATTGCAGGGCTGGTGTATTTGGCATCTGCAAGAATTATTTTCTTACACAGTTTTCTCAGAAGGCCAGCTTTGTTAGTCCATTGCAACAAAAACAATGAAAAGTGACAATCACCGCAAAGATTAATGTGCTACAGTTCCCAGGGAACTTAATGGCCAACAAGGTCTGGCCTACCATTCAGTGTTATTATTTGGAGGCTTACACCCAGCCTCTGTAGTCAAGTTTCTTTGCTGGGAGATGGGGCCAGACAGTAGCCACCCACCCTCTCCTCCCTTAGTTTAATGTTTTCTTGTTTGCAGGTCAACTTTTTCTTCCTGTTTAGCGGGTGCTGCTATGATCTTTGACTAGTTGCTGTTGAAGGACCAGGAAGAAATTTTCCTGCATTGACAGGCTTTGTCTTCCCTGTAGCAATTCATCACAACTTTGGTAGTTTATGGCATTGGATGGAATCCTTTAGTCTTTCCCCCCTATATTTGGGGGGGGGGTGTCGTGAAGTGGTACTCACCCCGCTGCAGCATCAGTTCCAAGGTCCCATCTCGAAAGGGGTTATATAATGGGTGTCACTGGCCATACACCGAAAGGCTGTCAGTGAACTACCATGCATGCGGGATATGGCTAGGCTGCCTGTGTACACTTATGTCTTGCAGTGCACCCCCATATCCCATTTACCCTGATGTTCTCCAGTTCCTCCGGCTGGGGGGCTGGGAGGGGTACACGCCCAAGGCCTAAGCCAAGGCCTTCCTACATTCGGAAGTTTAATAAAGTTGTGGCCTAATTCCATAACACATTGTCAGAATCTTTGTTCCTTTCTTATGATCCCCGGGGGGCTGGGGCTGTCGCTGCCTGCTCAGGCAATAAATTTGTTAGGGTTGGATTCAGCATTCCCTGCCCAGCTCTTGTGCTAGCGGATGGGTGAGTTTTACTGTTGCACAACATAGTAATCCGCTGCAACAGTTGCACAAGCAGAAGTTCATTTCACAGCAGATTTCACCATGTATTGTGCAACAATGATACAGTGATGTACTTATGCAGTCACTTCTGCAACAATGCTTCACTGCCTTAAACATTTGGCCAATGGAACAACCATTCCAGCAGTGGGAGACCTGAGAAGAGCTCGCTCCAATGGCTCCGCTGTGACAGGTCAGCTCCATAAACCCTCCCCTCAGTTGTCATCTGAGGACACCCATTCCACCAGACTGCCTCAGTGGTGGAGGGGATGCAGGTCTCATTTCAACAGTGTTTCCCTTAGGCACCTCCTAACCCCTGAGCTTTGCCAGCTGGTCAATATAAGAATAACAGTTTAGAATTAAACAGCTGTTTAGAAATAAATAACTGTTTAGAAATTAGTACTTGAGTTTGATTTTTTTACTTTCCTCTTCCTTCCCTGTCCTGTTTTCCTTGTGTGTCATTTTTTTTTTTTAATTGTCAGCCTATGGGTCTAGAAACTGTCTTGGTTTGATTGGCCTTGGTATGTAAGCTACTATGGGAGTCTTTTTTTGGCTGAAGAGTGGTGTACAAATTCTCTAAATAAATTCACTGTTACTCTTTTTATTAAGTAATTTCAAATAATTTTAATAAAATAAATGGCAGCTATTTTTCTGATATCAGGTGAGATAGCTTGAAGTACTGGAGTTAGCATCAAATGATAACTATCCAGGTAGTGGTATTAAAAGAAACAAAAGAAACAAAATAAGGCTAGGTTCTTTGAGAAATATCACAGCCAAGTGTATACCTGACGAATATTTGTAACTCTTTACCTTAATAAATAGAGGTCTTGCACTGAAATGGGAACAAAAAACAAAACAAAACAAAACAAAAACCTACCCCATTTAATAACGTCCACTTGCAATTCAGAGGGAATTGATTTACAATTTTAGCAGCACTCTGAAAATACAGGAGTTGCAATAATATTTGAATCAATGGTCTTTCAAAGGCTGATGGAGGCAAAACAAAGCCCTGTCTGATTGAACAACCAAACCGCTTTTCATATTAATCACTAAGAACGTGATGAATTTCACTGATGTAGAAAATTAGCACCTTTTTGCATGTCGCTCAGATTTTGATTTCTTCCTGGAGGACGCTGTGTCATGAATTATAACTGCAGCTTCCCTGGCTCCACCTAATGCTGTTGAAATCCATTATTTCTTCTAGAATTATGAGTCTTGTTAGTGGAAATCCCAGCTATTTCCTTTCCAGCATCTGCACTGCGGTCATTCTATTATTAATGGCACACTTATTAAAAATAAAAATGAAAGAATCAGATTTGTGGCTTTCTGGCAGGGGGGTGGGGAGGAGGAGGGAGGAGAGGGAGGGAACGGTTATTGAAGCTTCAGTGGAAGCAAATAAGCCCAGTGTGCCTGCTTCCAATTGACACAGCTGTCATGTAAGCATTTGCTGCTGCTGAACAGCTTAAGGAGTCTAAGCTACAAAGCCTTGTAGCCATATGTAAACAATACAGCCCTGATGACAGGTTTACAACACTGGAGACAACATGTGCAGCTGTTAGCCACTGGTTTCTATAGAATGATACAAATGTTCTTGCTTTTTTTTTTTAACCACAGATTTGCAGATGCTCAACACTGGGTCTTTACAGCAGCACTAAGAAAAGTTGTACCACAAGTGGCTGATGACAATGTTTATCTTTTCAAGCCTCATTAGGCTTGGTGTAATCTCATGCACTATACACTCAGATTGTGCAGAAAGCGCCACAATCTTACAATACAAAATCCAGGTTCAGCACCAGAAGTAAATTATGCAGATATGTGCACTTTGCATAATTGATCCTGCTCCTAAAGGTCATGTTTTTGGAAATTTTCAGCAAGGGTTGTCATAAGAGAGAGAAGGTCATAGGTAGCGAGGTGTCAAAAAAGAACACCTGCATTTCTACAACAATTCTCCATCAATTTATGGGGGGCGGGGGCAGAATAGCATTGGAAAATAATGAAAAGGGAAGGAAAATGTTGATGGGAAAATGTTGATAGGTGGATTGGATGATTTTTGTTGTGCTTACCACTCTGGGTGACTCTTAACAGAACATTAAAAACACAGTAAAAGATCAAACATAACAAACTTCCCTAAACAGGACTGCTTTCAGACGTCTTCTAAAAGTCAGTTAGTTGTTTATTTCTATGACATCTAATGGGAGGGTGTTCCACAGAGTGGGCGCCACTACCAAGAAGGCCCTCTGCCTGGTTGCCTGTAACCTCACTTCTCGCAATGAGGCAACCACCAGAAGGCCCTCGGCGCTGGACCTCAGTGTCCGGGCAGAGTGATGGGGGGTTGGAGACGCTCCTTCAGGTATACTGGACCGAGGCCATTTAGGGCTTTAAAGGTCAGCACCAACACTTTGAATTGTGCTCCGAAATGTACTGGGAGCCAATCTAGCTCTTTCAGGACCAGTGTTATATCATTCTATAAAGCTGCTCTCCACCACAGCTTTCTTGACTGCTCACATTTTTTTAAAGTAAAAAGGAGAACTTCCCTTAAAAACAAAATTTGCAGCCACACCAATCGCAATGCTTGATAACCAGACTCTCTGCCTTCCGGTGCTTTAAATAAAGTTCAGGGGAAATGTCATGGGGCAACTTACATATAGTATTCCCCCTCCCCCCCCCGAAGTGCTCACAGCTGGGAAGGTTGCAGAGCACCGAGGCTGGGGGCGAGGTGGTTCCTTTGCACTACATTGACTAAGATCTGTCTCACTACTACATTCAGATTGACAAGGAGGAAACAGTTGCTTCCAGGTGTATCACTAAAACAGACTCTGTTACATTGGAATCATCAGAGGGGAGCGTGACAAAGGGCATGTGTGGATCTCTCACATGGTATCAGCAAATCCACTTCAGTTCTCTGTCCCACATGCACCTATTCCGTGCTCAGGAAATGAACTATATAATGAATTTGCAAAGCTATTTCCCAAGGAAACTGTAATAGTTAAACTGTTGTTGTTGCTAATTTAATGGATGTGTCTACTGTTATGGAACAAATAAAAAAGAAGGCAATCTTCTCACTGCTTCAGTAATTATTTTATGAAGAGAAATAAATCTAATTGTGTTAGAGCTTCTTTGTCAAGGTATGAAATATGAATAAAACCAAAATATTGACAAGGAAGTATTGCAGGAAAAATAATCAGATAAATGCTTGAGATTTGATATATAAACAACTGTAATTATCCTGTATTTCTTACTTAGCAACTGGCAGTGATTATGTAGAAGTGGATCACACTGGGCAAATTCATTCCATTATGTTGTTTTGGGTTTTTAAGCTTTTTAATTTTTTTTTACAATGTTTAAAGATTTCTTCATGCAGGTTAATTTCTGAAGTTATTCTCATCCTTGTCAATATTGATGGTTCTCCACAAGAGCTGAAAATTGTTGAAACATCCTACTTACAGATAATGCCCTGTTTCTAATATTACCCACTGGGATGGTAGTCATTTTACTAAAGGTAAAGAGCTGCTAAGAATGGAATTTCGATTCCACCGCTCTTTGATGTAAATATCCTTTTGCAGAAGAAGGATGAGAACTCATTCTACAGAACTAAAAGGTGTTCTTGCTGCTGCTGTTGTTTTCGAATGCATCCCAAAACCTGGATAACAACTTTTATATAGAGGGCACATTAGGATGGAAGCATTTTGTCAAAAGTGTGTAAGGAAAGTAATAAACTTGACATGTTTTATCAGAGAAAAATCATTGTCAATATTTACTAAAGATTGGAAACCCCTTAAAGACTTTTTGTGTGAAAAGAAAATGAACTCATGGCATCTGAGTTTGAGGAATGAAGAAAATATTGGTTTATAGAAAGTGGAATTGTTGGGTATTATCTTGCAGTGGATGTTTTGAATAATTTTCTATATATAGCTGACAGATGAGGAACTGGAAGTTCTATGTTTTAACTCTTTTTCTTTTTTCTCTCCCTTCCCCCCTTTCCTCCCTTCTTTGGTTTGCACTTTTACTTAGATTAGTTTATTTTATCTTTTATAAAAATATATTTGACATTAACCTTTGTATATTTCGTTGTCCCCGAGAGGGGGCAATGACAATAAATATTATATTATTATTATTATTATTATTATTATTATTATTATTATTATTATTATTATTTTTCTTTCCAATTTCAATAACCTCTATTGGAAAAGAAGAAAGTAATAATGAACATTTATAAAACTGTTAGCACTTTAACATTTGGAATCAATCAGGATTCTGTTAGACTGCTTTATGATTCATAGCCCATTTGAAGGGGTAGTTATGATTGAAATTGAAATACTTTATTGTCACTTGTACAACTTGTATACAGTGAGATTACACGAGCACCCCCCACTCAGTTCTCTTAGTCTTAATTCCCCTCATTTACTGACGCACACCCATCAAACCCGAAAGTCAGTTGCCCTGTTATCTTTTCATTCAACAGCCTTACAATCCATGGATAGAAGCTGTTCTTTACCCTGTTGGTGCAACTAATCATGCTTCTATATCAAGAAAGTGCCAGCCAGGGTATTAATTATCCTTGAGACAACGTTCTCTCTCCTGAGGCAACGTTTTTCCACTATTTCATCCAGTGGATTCACGGGACAACCCGTAATACCTTGTACTGTATTCACTACCTTCTGTAGGCACTTCCTATCAGATGATGTTAAGCCAGCATACCTCACCGTGATGCAGTATGAAAGGACACTTTCTATTGTTGAACGGTAGAAGGAGATAATCAGATGTTGATTGACATTGTTCTTCCATAAGACTCTGAGGAGATGGAGTTTCTGTTGGGCTTTCTTAACCACCTGGGTTGTATTTATTTTCCAAGTAAGGTCTTCACTGAGATAAACTCCTAGGAATTTAAAGGAAGAGACTCTCTCCACACAGCCTTCCCAGATGTACAGTGGGGCTAGTTCTCCTCTCTTCCTCCAAAAGTCCAACACCATCTCCTTTGTCTTGATGATAAGGTGCAAGTTAAGGTGCAAGTTGTTCCCTAGGCACCATGTAGATATTTTTTGGACCTCCCCTCTATACGCTGATTCATATAGTAATAATAATAATAATTATAATAATTTATAATATAAGTTATTATAAGTGCTATAAGCCCATGTCTAAGACCCACGAAGATATAATGTTATAGCAAAACTTGAGCTTCAGTGTTGAGAATTCACCCAGTTTTGAGACGGAATAGTTTGAACATTCTAAATGTAGGTGATGCAGGACTCTCTTCAGTTGCAGTAAACAAGGTGGAGGATATCAGAAAGCACAAAACAGAGTTTTTGCCCAAATAGTAGATGGGAAAGAACATGGGTGGCAGCTAATATTAGTGCTACTCATAGTAGATCCATTGAAATTACTGGGCATGGCTTCATGAGCAAAACTTAGTTGGATACAACTCCATATTTTTACTGTTTAGTACAGGATCCATTTCTTTCACCTACTCTTCATCATAAGGTCCCGGGGCTGGGGGTGGGGGAGTTACAACAATATGAAAATAAAATACTAAAAAGTCAGTAGAATAGGGTGGGCTCTGTCTGTCTATCAGCTCAGTGTCAAAGGCCAGGGCAAAGTGTTTTCAGCATACAATAATAACTATACAATAAAGTTGTAATATGCACTTCTGAGGGGGAATTCCACAGGTTAGGGGCTGCAAACTTCAGGGGAAATTTTGGCAGCAGACAACAATACGGGAAGCATGGAAGGGAAGGAATCAAAATGTCAAGGCTTCAATGCTTGATCAACAGAGTGGATGTCAACTAGACATTCAGAAGATTTTCCCCCTAGGAAAGACATGAGAGTGAAGAAATGCTATCCAATCATGGGCTTATGTGAAAAAAGCAGGCCACACCTGCCTTGAGTATAAGAAAAAAATAGTCTTTCAAGGAAACAGGGTGGGGTTTGTACATCTTTAACCAAACATAGATACATAGAATTCTCCTATGCCTTCTCCAGGCACCACTAGTAAATGATTATGAACGTGGAGAATTGCCTCCTTCTGAAAGGAAGGCATATTATGTTACATTGCTTACACTACATACTTCATTTGGGTATTTTGGGCACTGGAAACTGCCGGGTGCTATTACAGTGCCCTGGAATACCTGATACGTTTGATCTTCGTTGTGGTTATTTCAGAAGAAGTGTCACATTTACAGACAAGAGTTGCCTTAGCTGCACCTTGTAAAATCAGAACAGGTGCAGCTGTCATGCATAATGCACCTTTTGTATTCTGGCCCATAAAATAAACCTGGGGAATTATGCACACAAGGCGAGGACTGCCAGCATGTGTGTGATTTCATAACTTGCCGGTGGCCCCGGCGTAGTTCCAGTCACGTCACTGTGACTTCTGTGCGAAAAGGAGTTGACAGCCTTTGCAAATATATCACTGGGAATTTGCTACACAGAGGCAGGACATTGGGCATGCTGGATGTCTGGCCTTTCTGAACCCAAACATTTGCCTTCTCGTTTATACTGTATCTATATGCCAAGAGATTAGCTGCTGGATTTCATTTTTAAATAAATACTATAGCAACTGCTTGTTTCTAACAATTAGAGAAGAAATAATACAGTCTTTTACTTGAGTTAAATGGTAGAACAGGAGGCGGCAATGGGTTGCTGGGCTTGGTTTTTTCCAGCAGCTCCTGGTGGGACCATGTGACAGGCTACTGACCCGTGTGTTATTTTTGACCTCTTCCACTACTAAGTCCAGCCTGGCTTTAAAAAAGAATGTGTTGTATGCTGAGTCTTGACTACTGCATTGGTGTCAGCAACTGAGCTAATACAGTCTCAAGGTTACCTTGCCTGAAAACCACAACCTACTTTGGGTCTAGATCAGGACTGGGGAATCTTTTTCAGCTTGCAGGCTGTATTCTTTCAAAGGAAACTTTCTAGTGGCTGCATACCAGTGGCAGGCAATGCTAGAAGCACAGGTGAGTGGATCAGTGGATATGGCACTTACCCTGGCACATTCCAGCCATGCAAAAGAGAACAATTTCTGCACATAAACACTCTCTCTCTCTCTCTCTCTCTCTCTCTCTCTCTCTCTCTCTCTCTCTCCCCCTCCATTCTCCATTTAGGCAAACAGAAGACATTATCACAGTTTAAGGACATTTTGCAGCCATGCAAAAGCATTTGAGGAGGAGATCTGGTATGGGGTGCAACCTCACGTGAGGAGTGTGGCCTGGGGTCATTTCTTGGGGAGAGTCACAGGGACGAGATTGACATCTGCAGGGCCATATTCACAACCCCTGAGCCTGATGTTCCCGACCCCATGCAAATATGGATTACATATTGAAAAGAGGTACAACACCAGGTCTCTCTGTAGTAAACAATTGCTTATTTATGATTTGATCAATGGTGCAGAGTGCCTTTTCCCAGCTATAGCTAGTTCACCATGTGCATCTTTCTGGAGAAGGGATGGCCTGCCCATGGTTTTCCATGCTCTATGTAAGGCTGCCCTTGAAGCTGCCACAAAATGCAGTAGCCAGAATGCTGATGGGCCTTTCTGCCAGAGCCAAAAATGCCAGCTGAACAATGATGCAAGGTGAGGCAGCTGCTTCAGGCGGCACCCAAGAAAAGTGGCACTGGGGAGGAAGACAGCTGCTGCTTGTTGCCATAACAGCTAAAGGGGCAAAGGCAGAGCCAGTGGCAGAGGAGCAGTGGCTTCTCTTCCTTCTCCTCCTCCAGGTACCACCCCTCTCCAAGCAGTTTTGGCAAATAGGTATGCTGGCTCATAACCCATGTATGAATGCAGCAAGCCTATTTGCCAAACACCAGGACAGCAGAAAGCTGCAGCCCTGCAGCTGCCACCGGCAAGACCAGCTCCTCACAGATCAACAAACGTAATCCAATTTCTGTGCAGTGGTGGGGAATGATATTTCCCCCAACCAACGCAAAGCATGGCTTCCTCCTGCAGAATGAATTGATCTGAACAATTGATGGAAGCTTGCCATGTGTTGTCAGTTCCACCTTGAGAGCCAAAAGCAACACACTAAAGGACTCCAAACGCTACAAAGAAGATTTGTATTCTATTACCTATTTAGGCTAAGTTTGCTTGACTTCTCCCTGTCAGAAGCACAGCTAGAAGTCAAGAATTTGGTTTTACAAGGGAAATATTCCCTAGCTCTGCTTCACTGTTCATTCGCTTGACAGTTCCATAAATCACAATATAAACCCTTGAGAGGAGAAGCTCCAGGACTTATCCCTAAAGGATATTATTGTTGCTTGCCAATGTGTTATAACTTTACTATTAGCTACAATGAGTGAACACTCCACAGTTTCTTTGCCTTAAAACCCTGATATTAGAAATTAATACTCAGATGTTTGCTGTTTGACTTTGAAAACACTGGAAGTTTAGACAAAGAAAACCAGAAGAGGGACTGTTTCCAGTATTGCTTATTAGATGTGAACTCTTTCCTCTGCACTTAAGGAGTGCATTCTAAACAGCCTTTCAACAAGTCTGTATCTGTGCCAAAACAGGGCCATTCCAGCCACACAGAGCATTTGAAACCTTCTACTTATCCAGCAGAACTCACTGATGCACAGATGATATCCTTGGGGTTTGCTAAATTAAAAAAGGGTCCTTTCTTAAATAAATGGTGGGTATCATCATGAAACGGTTAAATCTGCTATGATAAAATGGGCACAAGATATTGGTCATAACATCATGTTTGCTGACTGGGAACGGTTGTGGACCACCGGTATGAAATTTACGGCATGTAATACCTTAAGAGAAAATATTATGAAAATGATTTACAGGTGGTACATGATCCCAGTAAAGCTAGCAAAAATTTATCACTTGACCGATAATAAATGTTGGAAATGTAAAGAAACGGAAGGAACATTCTTTCACCTTTGGTGGGCCTGCCCAAAGATTAAGGCTTTCTGGGAAATGATTTATAATGAACTGAAAAAAGTATTTAGGTATACTTTCCTGAAGAAACCAGAGGCCTTTCTCCTGGGCATGGTCGGCCAATTGGTGCCAAAGAAGGATAGAACCTTTTTTATGTATGCCACAGCAGCAGCAAGAATACTCATCGCAAAGCACTGGAAGACACAAGACTTACCCACCCTGGAAGAATGGCAGATGCAAGTCATAGACTATATGGAACTGGCAGAAATGACCGGCAGAATCCGAGATCAAGGAGAAGAGCAGGTGGAAGAGGATTGGAAGAAGTTTAAAGTTTATCTACAAAAACATTGTAAAATTTATGAATGTTAAGGGCATTGTAAATGAAGTGAAGGGGTTCCAGTGATTAAGATAAATAAGAGTATAAAGGTAAAGATAAAAAATGAATTTGAATAATATGATAATTGCTGAATTAATTTTAAATTGGAATACATGAAAGGAAAGCGGGTGGAAGCAAGGAAAATAAGATCTGGAAGGTTATTAATTCGAAATAGAGTTTGTTTTTAATCTTGAATTGTTTTTGTTATGTTTTTTATTGTCTTTTTTTTGGTCTTTTGTCGGTATTTTTTGTTGTATGCATTTCTTGGTTTTTTGTGATTTGGGTTGTTTTTACTGTTGTTAATTTTTGTGAAATTTAATAAAATATCATTTAAAAATAAATAAATAAATGGGGGGGTAATATAATTTTTAAAAACTGGTTTTCAAAAGAAAGCATTTCTTTATTTAGGATGCAGTTCTATACACACTTACCTGGCTGAGAGTTACCTCAGTAGGAGTTACATATGAGTAGGCATGCATAGCATGCACTTTGATAAATTTAGAGCCCACTTTTAAAGTATCTATAGGTATAGATAGGACTAACAATAACATGAAATTGAGTTGCCCTTGTTTGCCCTGATGGATGGCCATTTCAGAGAGCAGGAGAGGGGGAGTGTGACCACGCTTCTGCTTTTTTCTCTGTCTCCAGGATTTGATACCATTGACCATAGTATCTTCCTGGACTGGCTCTGTGGACTTGGAATTGATGGTGCTGTGTTTTTGTGGGTCTATTCCTATCTCCAGGATGAAGTTTGGAGAGCAGCATTGTGAGAGTGCTTGTTGGTCCCCTGGCAGTTATGCTATGTGCTGCCTTAGGGCTCTACCCAATCTGCAATGCTATATAATATCTGTGTAAAGCTGCTGGGAGAGATCATTAGTAGTTGGGGGAGGGGGAGTGCCATCAGTATGCTGATGACACTCAGCTCTATTTCTCCTCAACATCTGAATTAGAAGATGCCATGCAGGTCATGGATGCTGTGATGTAAGCAAACCATACATTTAAAGCACATGACTTCTCCCTGAGTATCCTGGAAATGGTAGTTTATCCCTTACAGAGAGATTTAATCCCCAGTACCCTTAAAAACTACAGTTCCCAAAATTCTTTGTGGGAAGTCATTTGTCCAAGAAGGAAAGTGTCCATTGGTATCTATGGTAGCTGCTCTCCTGGTGCAAACAGCACACACACACACAAACCTGCTGCCACCAATTCTGCTCAAGACATATGCAGGGGTAAATTGTGACCACCACCTAGGTCCTAATATGGATCAGGGTCCATTACAACTGCTATTTAATATAAACGCAAGGGCCAATTCTTTGATTGCCACATTTAATTTGATGTTCATGGATCAACATGGACTATTATCCATCTTTCCCCTTCAGTATTTTTAACAGGGAAAGGGTCCTTTTGAAAGGGAGAAAGGGAAAGTCTGTTTGAAAGCAAAGCCAGCCTTCATCTACACTAATTACCTGGAAGTTATTGAAGATTACCTCAGCTTGGACATAATTTTGCATGCAACAAGCCAGTATTATTTGTGGCCTGTGCAATATACTCCCCCTCTTGAGACAGAGTCTCTGTTTCAGCAGCATTGCCCACTGTATGTGTGCATGCGCTCAGGCATGTGTATTCACTTGTTTAAAACTGACAAACTTTCCTCCCCTTTTGAAAGCAAGGAGAACCCTGCCTTCATTCTCCAGCAGACATACCAACGTGCTGACAGCAGCGTATATTCATGACTTACACTGTATAAATCACTGCCCTGCTCTATTAGTCAAAGAAAATTATGGCAACTGAAAGAAAGGTGAAAAATAGCAGGGGACAGAATTATAGCTCTCCATATGCTATATATTATTTGCAAATTTATGGGTCCAGAAAAAATAAGAATCAGAAGATAAAGAAGGATCTGCTTTGGAGAACTATGGGAGTAGCTGGGAGATTTTGTTGGCTTCCCCTCCTGTAAATAAAGTTGTGCTCTTTTCATTTTTCCTTTTAGATCCCAAAGCTTTATGTCATTATAGTCATTCTTTAATATAAATGTTCCTGAAATGTGGTAGGCTGCCAAAACCACAGGACTGTGGAGAGTTTAAGCTTAGTACTTCACAGTTCCATTCCATTATTTTGCCTCGTGATTTCTGAGCTGCGCTATAGTAGTCATGGTTGCTAGTTTCTCCAAAGAACCCAGCAGCTGGAATTTTAATATGCTGCCAAAAAGCACATGGACTGGAAGGGAAAAAATGTTATTATTTTAATTAACAGTGTGCTGAATTGTTAATCATTATTAAGAAAGAAACCATCGATGAAAACAACAAAGTCAGTTCTAAGTAAGTGAACAAAGCCGGGATTCAGTCTGGGAGAGGGGCTTTTTAGCATGGCAGAAAGATGCGGTACGTGAAGATTCACTGCCTCAGAAGGAAATACTATAGAGCTAGTTGAAGAACAGGAGCAGACGGGGTCATGCCATCCTGTCCCATCTCGTAACTTGACAGCTGCCTGGAAGAGCACCCTACAAATGAGATGTGGCACTTCTGCCACACTTTCCCACAGTGCAGTGGTGAAAGTAACACTGATGTATATACAGCTTCTCAACGTGATGGAGCCTTGTTCCAAACAGTGACATGAGATGTCAGTGAGATTAGTTAAGCACCTGTTTCTAGAGGCTCATCTTGTTTTCCAGAGGCTATGATGAGATTCAAAAGAGACAGTTTCCTCCAGCAGATATAAGAAGAAGGAAATTATTACGCTGGAGAGATCCATTCCCTTAAGGCAAGCCAAAGAAAGAAAGAGAGAGAGTGGGGAGAGGGCAAGAAGGAAGGAAAGAAACAAGGAAAGAAAAATGTTTTATTTCTTTTTTTCTCTTCCTGGGTATTACATCAGCCTTGACAACCCAGTGAATCCCTCTTTCATGGCTGGTTACAATGTCACCTTCCCTGCCCTAAACATTATCAAAGGAAGGAGTGCCAATGAAGTTCTGGTTTCACAAGTAAAGGAGGATGCTTGCCTGTCTAGAGACTACTTAGGTGAGAAATGGGCTGCTGCTGGTTAAATCTGGTTTAGCATGGAAGGGAAAGGGGTTGAAAGAGGACATGCATCCCCCTAAGCAGGCAGAAGAGGCCAGAGGAGTTGCTGCACCATCCCCTGTCTGACCTGCTGAAGTAAAGATGGAGACCGGGAGAACTGGATCTTATGTTTGGCAATTTGCAGGCTAGGACTATGTGAGTCTAGTTAGCCATAACCACACCATCTCATGTCAGCAATTTTGCTAACTAGGAAAAAGAATGTTAAATGACCCTCTTGATTCACAATGGTGTTTTTTTTTAATGTGAAGTACTTTCTTCCCTATCTTTTGAGCTGAAGCAATTTCCACAAGGTATCTTTATATTCCAGTGTGATTTAATTAACAATGAGCTGATGCAGAAGTCTAAGCTATTATGCTTGTTCTCAAAATCCTGTTAAAGTGGGGTTGAAACTGGTTTATTGAGGATAAGGGGAGGAATGAGGCAGCAGGGAGGTCCGTGTGGTGCAAACATACAAGCAGGAGCACTGGATTGGTGCTGAATGAGGCCCATGGGATAAGCCACCCCAAACATACTATATTAACCAAGCTTTCCTCTTCCAATAGAAATAATAACCTTTGGGAAGAGATCATTTTGTGCTTCTTATGTTGTTTAGCGGTAAGGAATAGTCTAGTATGTACAATCAAGCTTTTAAGCTGCATTTGTTTTGTTCCCTATTTTGGGTTGAATGCTCTCCCCTTAACCTTATCAAAACAGTTAAACTTCCTCAAGTTAGCAAGCAGAGCTCCTGTCTGCATCTTAAAGCAGCCATTGCTGACACGGCTCAGCAGTGCTGAATTGATCTTGCAAGCCTCAGGCCATCCTGAGCAGCGCATAATGTTCCACTCTACCAAGGCATGCTTGATTTAAAGTTCAGGCCACTCTAGCTCATTGTCGGTTAAACAAAATGTACCACTAACATTATCTGAAGATTGTGCAGTTGTCATAAATGCTATCACACTATCTTCAAGGAGGAGGAATGAAAAAGGCAGGAATTCTATAGTCCTTTTTGTTGATTGAATCACAGTTCTGGCAGGAGGTTCTCTGTCCATGCAAGTATGCAGTGATTCTAAACGATATATCTACATGAAAACTGTAGCAGTTGCTCAAGTCTCATATAGTTCTCTTCCATGTTCAAAGCATTTTGTATGCACGTGCAGTGATCAAATATTTGCTGATTGACACAAGAGCCCTCATACACTATAGATTTTCCTCACTGAGCAGGAACTCTTTCCGTTCATTTCAATGGAGGGAGGCAATCTATGCATGCATTTCTTTGTGCATGAGTTAGCTCCTTTTCCATTAAAATGAGTAAGTCTAGTTTGGGATATCTGTACTTTATTCAACACCTATTCTCATAAGGAGTGAAATATTCACATTTATTTAAATTGATTTATGGTTTGTGATGGTTCACACACTAATTAAGTTCAGTGCACATGTAAGTTGTATCTACTGGGGGGAAATGTGCCTTTCATCCAGCTATCAAAGTCATATTTTGAGATTTATGGTCAGAATTGAAGAACAACTTCATCACTGATGTGGAGCTTTCCTCTTCCAATAGAAATGCATTGTTTCATAATAATTTTAACATAATATTTGGGCACAATACAAGTTGCGGCTGTGCTGCTAAATATTTGTCCATATTTTATTTCTGAATGAACATATATGTTCACATAGTCCATTGCTGCTTTCTTTTGGTCAGTTGCCAGAAACAGAAGGACAAAAGCTGAACCCTGCACTATCTAGTCCACCATATTGTCCCTGAAGTAGTCAGTCAGATACTTTTGAGAAGCTAAACTTGTGATCAGTGGCAACTGTTATTCAGAGGCACGCTGCTTCTAATATTGCAGGCAGTATATAGTCAACATGGCTAGTAGTACTCCATGGGAAAAAGGAATGCTATTAAGATCCTTAGCAGGGTTTTACATTCTAGATGGTACTCATTCATTTCAAGCTTTCACATTTGGCTTAAAAGAGAAGTGTAAGCAGGAGCTGTGAGAGAATCCCCTTATATTTCTCATGCTCCATTGGACTCTTTCAATTTTCAGATCATAGAAACTAATGTAGCGCTCCAGTTTCAATCAAGCTTATTACTGTACTTCAGTTAGGGCTGGCATGGGTTGGCACAGTCAGGTATCTGCCAAGGGTTCACACCACAACCGAGGCCCCACTGAAACAGCCCCTAGTGCTGCACAAAGGCCCTCCAAAGCTTTGAGCTGACACTGTCTTTGATTTTCTTTCATACTTTGGGGTGGTGGTGAAATTATTTGATTAAAATGTAATGGCAGGTGATTTTGCTTTAATAGATCTCATTTTACTGTTTTATTCCCTTCTGTGGTTAATTTCTGTCAGGCCTAAGCTAAGTTCAAACCTTCTGAGGAGCAATCAAAAAGCTTTCAGGGCACATTTTTGTTGGCTTGTGCAATCTGATAACAAACAGAAAGTAATTTTTACTTTCATCCACACTCTATGATGCAAAGATTATGATCGTGTCAGTACTTACTTGTGGGAAAGTTTATATTAAATAAAAAGTAAACTGAGGTGATAAGATTACAGGTTGGCCTTCCTTTGATTACTCAATCATCACAACCAGTAGGAAATGGGAATACTTTGTAAAGTAATTTTATCTCGGTCTGCATAGATAGTGATTTTCATTGTAGCTATCTGTCGGTGAGTTTAGTTCAAGGCGAGAATGTTTCATACACATTTTCTTTTCCTTTTTTCCTTTTTTGCTGCTTGTTCAACCGTAATATTGGACAGTAAAATACTCCGTAATCTGAAATCACTGCTGCTGTCCTCAATGCTAAGTAACATGAACCACAAGTAGAGAGTTTAAAGGAAAAAGGAGAACTATTCCATAATTTACCTGCAATACGAGTAACACGGATCTGATTCAATTCCATTCTCTTTAGGTGGTTGTGGGAGTGAATAAACTTGGTGTCTCTAAAAACACCCTGAGCATTCTATACCCTCATAGAGATGAGGTGTAACATAATAGTGTTAGAATCATAACTAGGACTAGGCATCAAAGCTAGTACGGTTATCTCTGTAGATTTAAACAGCTGCCATGGGTTGTAAGGCCATAAGAAGATCCTGCTGGATCAGGCCAAAGGTCCATCTAGTCCAGCAATTTACCCCCATGGTGGTTAATCAGATGCCCAAGGGAAGTCTGCAAGCAGGAGCTGAGCATGAAGAAGAAGAAGAAGAGTTTGGATTTGATATCCCGCTTTATCACTACCTGAAGGAGTCTCAAAGCGGCTAACATTCTCCTTTCCCTTCCTCCCCCACAACAAACACTCTGTGAGGTGAGTGGGGCGGAGAGATTTCAAAGAAGTGTGACTCCCTCGGATTGGGAGCTTAATTCGTTCTGGAGGTCCACTCTTAACCTGAAACTGTTCTTAACCTGAGGTACCACTTTAGCTAATGGGGCCTCCCGCTGCCACCACACCATTTCTGTTCTCATCCTAAGGTAAAGTTCTTAACCCGAGGTACTATTTCTGGGTTAGCAGAGTCTGTAACCTGAAGCATCTGTAACCCAAGATACCACTGTATCTTTCTGGAGGTAAACAGCATTCCAAGTGCAGTCACGCTATAGATTTGTCTAAAGGCATTATGATATGGACAATTTTATTTCCGATCCCTTCTTTAATGGCCCTTAGCATGGAATTTGCCTTTTTCACAGCTTTGGGTCGACATCTTCATCAGACAATCCACTAAGACCCCGAGGGCCCTTCAAAAGCCTGAATTGATTGAGTCAGAGAAAGAAGATCAAGATATAGTCATCAACTCGTTGGCTATAATAGTCTTTCCCACACCAGAGCAGCAAAATTATTTGCAGGTGGGAACAATCTCTTCATTTCCAAAGGCTTGTAGGGCAATTTAGATATTGCAAAAGTGGACCCTTACCTTCTCTCCTCTCATTTTGAAAGGGCTATTATATTTTGCCATCTGCTATAAAGAAGAGATCAAAGCAGGACAGCAGACAGCAGCCTCAGTGTCCTGGAGTAAAATTGTGATTCAGTTATTAGCTTTGGTACTCAGAAGCATACATGAACTAATGCAGCATCGAGCTGCTTGGCCTTATCTATTGTGACAAGCCTTTAGGAAGAGAAAGGGGCCGATCCATGTGAAATTCATTTCATTTCTCATTCATTTCTTGCCCAGGATCTTAGAATACATTTCTTCTCTCCTAGGTCTCAATAAAGTGCTCTGGATCCAATGGTTTCAAGAAGTGGGGAGAAAACTAGCTTTTCTGATGAGATTTGATAGGAGAGACGATCAGCATCATCGTGTTGTTCATGCTAACTCTAATAGAAATGTAGAACAATGCCTTATAGCACCAGCCCTACCGTTAGGCAGAATGAGGTAGCCATCTCAGGGCATCATATCATGGCTAGTTTTCTAATGTATTATTATTGTGTTTTTACTGATAGGGATGGGGAGATGAGTGGTGCTATTTAGCTGACAAAATAACTTGACAGGGCCGGGGTGCATGTATCTTACCTTGAAGGGGAGAGAGGCATTTCCTGTTCTACCTCAGGTAGCCAAATGTCTTGAGCAGGCCCTGTATATACATGCCACAGAATGCCAAGGAAAGCAAATGGACCATTCAAATTCATACATCAGATAGAAGATAAGCATTAATAGTGCTTATCAAATGTAAATAATTATGCACCCATCTTTACTCCTTGAGCTAGCTTGTCTTAAATCATCTTTAACCGTCCTTTCTTCTCAACTACCAAAAATGCAATGCTTTTGGGAAACAGAGGGGGAAAAATTCTTTCTCATTCTGTCTTATGAAACACATAAAAGAACAGCTAGATACCGTACTTTTCTGGGCAATCTCCCCCCATTTTCTTAATGTGGAGTCCCCCAAAACAGGGGGTGTATTATACACAGGGGAATGTTATATACGGAAAAATATGGTAATTATATTATACTGTGGGGGGGGGGAGCGAGAGGAATCCAACAGCAATGAAAATGTGACACTGTTCTCATTTAGACAATAGTCATTCTGCCAATGCAATTCTTGTGCTTTAAACAGCAGTGGTTCCCCACCCCCTCAGTGCTTTGATGTGCTCCCTACAGACTTTCGATTCCTTACTATCGGTTTTCATTCTGCCGAGAATGTTTTGTAGACTTTATTCAATAGTCTGGTCATGCCTTAATAAACACTTCCCTGCAGTCATTCCGTTCACCATGTTGTTCTACTTGCTGTAAACATGCACACACAGTCAATGCACTATTCAAATTTTATGCAACAGGAATAGAGAAGTTCCTGGTCTTAGTACAAAGGTGTTCCAAATGATTACACCTGGAAAAGGAGATGTTGTAATGAAGGATGTAAAGACACAAAAGACAGGAAGCATTGCTACAGTTTAGCTTTCCTAACACCTGCTATGCATCACTTTAACTGCCATGGGTTCCCCCACAGAATCCTGGCAATTTTAGCTTGGCAAGGATGCCTGCTGACATCCCCATTAGAGATCCCTAGCCTCCAGTCTCAGAGAACTATAGTTTCTAGGGCACTCTGGTGAGAGGGAATGATTGTTTGATTTAACAGTTTAAGTCTAGGAGGAGTACAAATACATTCATGACACAAAACAGAGGGAGCCACAGGCAACAAAAAATTCTTGTGCATGAATAATAGCCTGAGGTGAGGAAAGTAGGTGTGTAGTCACATCCACATTGGAAGGAAGATAGAAAAGCAACTTCTTATTCACACAGTATTGAAAGCAAGGAAGGATTTCATCATCCAGATGTGAATCTAGGTGTACATTGGCAACCGAACCAAGCATGGGATTTCTGAGCCAGCAAGAGAATCTGTGCATTGAAGACTCCCTTGCTAGACTTACCAAAGGAACTTGCCATAGGAACAAACTCCTAGGGGCCATGGAGGCTTTGGCCCCCACAATAAAATATTTGAGGGGACTGGGCCCCCACAAAGTTGATGGGCATTCCCATTCAAATTGTGTGTGTGGACTGCATCATGTGATCGATTATGTGGGGCTGGGATATTTTATTCAATTTGGCACTCCTGGCACTTGCCCAGCTTTGGGAAGGAGGGGGCGGCTCTAGAACCCTTTGCACCTCCTTCCCAAAACCCCCACCCCACTTACCCAGCTTTAGAAAGGTGGCGCAAGGGAGGGGCATCAAATTTTGGCCTCACACAGGGTGCCATATTACCAAGGTTCGTCCCCATTGCTACATTAGTATGGAACAGAGCTAAGTAGTGCTTAGTTAAAATGTATGCATTTTGTGGGTGTTTTTTTAATTAATATCTTTAGACCTTTGATATGTCATAAGGAAATTGGAAGTCACCTTATACAGACCATTGGCCCATCTATCTTAGTATTGTCTCCACTGACTGGCAGTGGCCATCCAGGATTTCATGTAGGGAGTCTCTCCCAGCCCAACCTGGAAATGATTGGGATTGAACCTGGGACCTTCAGCATGCAAAGCAGAAGCTCTACTACTGAGTTTCAGCCCCTCCACAATGTCCCCTCCCTACCACTGGACTTTCACACCCTTTTGTGAAAAGGTGAAAAAACTGTATACAAATGGCAGGTGTCAAAGAGTGAACATATACCCTTTGCCTTCACTATTTCATCCCGATCCAGCCACCCTGTGGATGAGTTATAACAGGATGTGGGTGTAGATGTGGATACAGAATCAGATGCGTGTTCCCATTCTTCCCCTAATAGGAACAAGAAGCTATATACAACTAGACTTGTATCGGTGCAGAAGTCTTGCTGTGCAGAACGATTTAGCAAGGAAGCTGCCAGTGTAACATGGTGAGGCAGGAGCATCAGATTAGTTCTCTAGGCAATGGATATGGTTTTTTCCTCTTTTTCCCCCCTGAAGCAGCAACCAGATTGGGGGAGCAATGACTGCAAACGGGCATAAAAATGGACTTTTCATGAAAATTGGTATCCTCAAAACAGCATCATTTATGGTGAAAATCAAAGCTTACCAAAGTTGAGCAGAGCACTGCAAAATGGTTTGGACACTTGGGTGTCCCCCCCCCCCCAATGCTAAAAATTAAATAGAATTTTGCATCAAATGCTTTGGAATGGCTGATTTCATAGTATTAATGTACCTTGCTTGTGGATCACTTGTTCAATATGCATGCTCTCTCTCTCTCTCTCTCTCTCTCTCTCTCTCTCTCTCTCTCTCTCTCTCTCTCTCTGCCACACACACAGGGAGAGTGTTATATACTGAGTTGAATAGAATCCAAAATGCAGCAGTCTGATTGGTCCTAGAACAATGCAGCAGTATGATTGGTCTGCAGGAGCCACCCAATCCAGCTCCAGATGGAAGTGAATCCACAACCTGATTGGCCTACAGGACAATTCCAGAATTAGCCAATCATGTGCAGCCCATTGTGTAAATAATGTATATAATGCAGATACTTTGGGGAAACATCCATTCCTCCTCACCTCTATAAAGACCATAAAATCCACTCTTGACTCTGAGTATATTTCAGAGAGAAAGAGTTGTAACACAAAAATATCACTGTCCTTCATTTAAAAAAGATTAAAGAACAGTTAAAGTCATACAGTCCTCTATCCTAGGGATCCCAGTGCCAGCTTCCCACTAAAAGTAGCTGATGTCCAAAACGAGACAGTAAGTTAAAAAAACAACCAAACAAACAGCTGCAGCACATATCGACCAGCCAGGTTGAACGTTCTGTTTCTCATTCCTCATTGTAGTCAGACTGTATTCTCAGCATGTGTTTGTGCAATGACCCAATTCTTACATGAAGCCTTGAAAGCAGATAAACAAGATCTCAGGCATGTATCAGCAGGGAGAAACCAAATGATTGGGATTATTTCCATGTTTAACACATGCTGTTGTTCCCACAGGAAATATAAAATAAAATGCCCAGCATCCTAGAGTGGAAGTAATTCTATTCAGATTTAAACGATGAATGGAGGAAACCACAAATGTCTTCTTTGCAAAGGTGATACAGAACGCAGGACAGTCCCATTTTGAAAGAATGCCACCCATATTCTATTGAAACTTTACACTTTCCTATTCACTTCCACTATTGGCCTTTCAGTTTAACTGCAGGAGTTTCCCAAAAGCAATTTTTCAAGGATTATTAGCATTTTCCATTCTGTTCTCTCTTGCAGGTTTCAATATATGCAGACACCATCAGGTAGTTAAGGAAACGCAATTAGACAAGTCTTCAAATTAATTACTGCAATTAATACTGTTGAAGTCTGTCTAATATTAGGATATTTATTTATACACCATTGTGGTTTCAGAATCCTCTCATGTAGACAAAAAAAGAAATGTCACATCATCCAGCAATGTGCAGGTGACTAATCATAATAAAGAAATAATATCATTTCATTGTTTTCTCCAAAAAAAAAAATCAAAGTGACTTATAGAATATTTTAAAATATCAAACTATTTATCAAGCATTTAAAATCTAGATACATAGATTAAACACAAAATAAAAAATGAAGGTGTTCATTCGACAAGAAAATTTAGAAATGCATGTGTTCAGAAGAATTTATTATGAATAATAAATTAAGATGAAAAGTTAACTTTATTCAGAAGTTCCCTTCATAAGTGAGAGAGGCCCTGCTGAGGATACCAGCCCTGATAATCAGGGGGAGAAACAACTTGGTGGATATGACATTGGGGTGGTTCTAGTAAGTGCAACTTCCCATCTTTCCTCACACATTTGCCTGACATGTGAGGAAAGCTGAATAAGGCTACAGAATTCTGTATAGGTCAGGCATAGGCAAACTTGGCCCTCCAGATGTTTTGGGACTACAACTCCCATCATCCCTGACAGCTGGTCCTGTTATCTAGGGATGATGGGAGTTGTAGTCCCAAAACATCTGGAGGGCCAAGTTTGCCTATGCCTGGTATAGGTTCATTCCTCAGAACAAGATCTCTACCACCCAACACAAATTTAAGCCAATCATGGAACTGCAATCATTCACACTGTAGTTTATTGCAACTTAGTTTAGCAACCTTTAGTTAAGGTTACTTGCATTATTATTCAAACGTGTATCCTACATTTTGTCCAGTTGGTTTAGGGTAGTGTATATGTGACACTTCCTTTTATCCTCCCAATAAGCCTATGAGGATGGTCTTAACTGTGCTTGGCCCAAGGTCAAATCACAGCCAAACTGAACTTTGTAAGTTCTCTTGCCCGAAGTTAAACTACTCCTATGTTACACTGCACTAACTCTGTGAAGGAAGGCTGATTTTCAATCTCCCCAACATTTGGTAATTTAAGTTAAAATACTATCTATTCCTCAAAAGATCTGCCTCAGATCAGTGTATTTTAATGGCTGACGTTGTATCTGGAAATAGGATGTAGGTAGAATGCCCACATTCCATTCCATATCTACATCAAAACACATAAACTTGTGTTTTGTAAAAGGTAGAAACCAAAGTGACGTATTTTGAATCAGGATTGGTCTATACAGAGAAAATACGAGAGGTGAATCTAAGAGGTGAAATCCAAAAATGGTGTGTACAAAATATGAACTAATTTCACTGATTCTGACTTTTGCCCTACTTTATCCTGAACCTGAACATCTTTTATCTGGCACCTCCATTACCTCCATTCCTTAAATTGGTGCATTGGCCACACTGCATATCTGTAGTGGGCTTAGGTCTGCATCTTGAAAATGAAATTACTATTGGCAGGAATTTACAGCAACTCTTAGTTTTGGTTTGGAACATAATTCCTATCAACAAGAATTCAATCAGTTGTGGCCATTGAATGGAGATCTCACAACCACTGCTAGCTTATGTGTTTGATAACTGCATTTAAGACATGAGAAAAGAATTTTAGGGTGAATCTAATTTAGGATGCCAACCAGTATTATGAATATCCTAATGGCTTTAACTCAGTCCATTCTATAACCTATAAATACCTCTGGAAAGAGGAGCAAATAAGTGGTGTGGGGAGGTGTGGGTGGGTGGGTGTGTTTACTGTATGCTTATATAATGACTTGAAACAAAACAAAACAAAATCATCCAATCCACCTAGTGTTTAAACACCAGTTCTCATCCCCCCCACCCTAAGATTTCAAATACAGAAGGCACCACACCTGCCAATAAAGGCCTCCTTTAAAAAACCTAGAACAATAGAAATCAAAATGATTGCTTAGCTCCCAAGGAAAACCAAATAGTAAGCAACTTAGTTCCCAGCGAGAAATAAAACCCCAGGAGACAGGCAGAAATCGCTGAAGCTCCTTTGCACATAGATTAACTTGTAATTTACTCATTCAGGCATTTGAGAATATAGCTCCGCATGCCAGCTCCAGTGGCTTCCCTTCCGTTCTGTAACATGGTTTATGCTGCTGCTCTTACTTTTCAGTAAAGCCTTGAGATTAGAAATTCTCCCTGGTGGATTCTATCCTGGAAATGAAATGAGAGAAAATGCAGTTCATACACTACCTTGGTACTACAGCAACTGCATTTTCTTTCTCTCTATATATCTATATCTATAAATTAAGAGATCAGTCATAATGCGGCATGACTTCTCCTGGGATATACTAATCCTGCTCATATGAATTAGCTTACTCAACACAGTTTATCCTTTGGGGAATGGTAAATAATGTGAGTAATGCACATTTAGGTGATAAATTCTGCATGATGGCAGAGGCGTTGCCTTTTATTCTGTTTGGCATTTTAAATAGAAATCCTAATTATTAAAGAAATGGTAATCCCATTACTGCTGCATTATAATGCTGCCATTTCAAGTTTGCAGGAAGTGACAGAGACAGTTTGATATGCATGCCCCACTAAGACGGATTGAACTATAATTTGAATCCCAAGGGTTCCTTCCTCTGATAGGGTCATGTCTAATGAAGACACATGATTCCATGGCAAGATCCTGGTGCTCTGGCATGCACTTGTTATGGCAAAGGAATGAGGTGAGTATGAGATTTTCAACTTTGTTTCTGACAGATTAGCAGAGAGGAAGTCAGAGAATGTTCCTTCCTTTGATGGGATTCCTTCTCCATACTAGCAACTTAAATGGCAGCTCGTCACTGAAAGGTGGTTTGCATTAAAAGGTAAAGATTGCATTTCAGCTAGATGAAAATCTTTTATTAAAGGTCAATGTGTTTTCCAAAGAAAGTCAAAAGGAAACAGCATTGAGTTCAATGGAGCTTAGCTTCAAGAAACTGCAGGCAGGGTTGCCGACATGCTGATGCTAATAAATTGGGAATTATGCTGTGTGCTGCTGCTCTTTGGTGCATGTATCTAAAATAATGGATCAACAGAGCCGCTTGCGTTTGTGGACTTTCCTACGAGTGAGGCTATGGGAGCTGTTGTGATGAGCTCCTGCAGTTCACAATCACACTACTGTTTCCAAGCAGTACAATTGGGAAACTTTCCCAAGAACTAAACACACTAAAACTATTTCCTCCATGCCATGCCTGTGAACTTTGGCTGCCCTTGGCCACTGTGGGGAGCTGGATGGACCTTCATAATAATAATAATTTATTATTTGTGCCCCGCCCATCTGGCTGGGTTTCCCCAGCAACTCTGGGTGGCTTCCAACAGAGATTAAAAATACATTAAAACATCAATCATTAAAAACTTCCCTAAACAGGGCTGCCTTCAGATGTCTTTTAGGTGGTTGTTTGTCCCTTTGACATCTGATGGGAGGGCGTTCCACAGGGTGAACCAACAGTCTGATCCAACAGGAACAGTTCTGATTATCAGATCCCCACTGCCCTGGAATGACTGGTCACAAAGCCCAAAGCCTTTAAAAACTGGCATCGGGTGCCTGTAAGTTAGCATCTCATAATGTCAGTAAAATGAAATATGAGCATGATTAGGAATTATATTAGTTGTTACATTAGCTATTAGCTATGCATTCTAGCGCATTCCAGCAGTTAATAGGCACACAGACTAATATGGTTGATTAAAGAGAGAATGTGATCAAAGCTCTAGCATGAGATGGCATTCTAGAAGAAAGTGGGTAACATTGCCGGGAGGGGGGCGGGGAGAGAGAGCAATGAAAAAGCTGGACAGGTTTGCTCTAAATGATTAAAGGCAGCTTTGTTTAAAACAATGTAGAAATTATTCTTAAATAATGCAGCAGCACTTATTTTTTAATAATGCATTTTGACACCCAATTTAACAGTGTTCTAAAAAGCTTAATTTACACATTGGAATACACAGAGTCTATACTTTTGCAAGCAGGGTGTGCATTAGCTAAATGTCAGTGCATTATTCCCTCATCTGTGATGTATAAATCACATAGTGCAAAGATGAACAAGCAAGGAAAGACAGTTTATTATCCCATCTCTGTCCATGGCACTCTACAATTCCATCAACACTTGTGAAACGGAAGCATAAAGTGATGGCAGAAACCCACATAGTTAATAATTCAACATGGGATGGTCAAGATGGAGATTATTCACTACGGAGGTAACACTTTTTGGTTTCTCCCTCACATCTTCCCCATGGTGCTGTTTTGCAGCTGTCAGTATCCCATGTATCCTGCCTTCCCATGTATCCCTCTAGGCCTAGAACCAACAGCAGAGATTAGAGTGGTCATGTGTCCTGCTAACAGAGAACTGGCCCTTTCATTATCTAAAGGGCTGTCAAGTATAAGTCCAGTTTGATGATAGCACACTATAAGTAGGGAGAGTAGAAGCCTCCATGTTAGCACCTGAACAGCAGAGTGTGCATAAAATCAGATCACCTGGTCTCTATCTTCCTATGATATGATGTAATTTTATTTAAATTATCATAATGTATGTTTATATGCATAGACACATATACATTAGCACATACAAATCTCTGCCTTCCTTATTGGCAATGTGTTTCCTCTTTTTTCGGCAGTGTGTATGTAACCACCTTTATAGAAATGAAGTCACACACAACCTCCACAGATGTGCCCTTGATGTCCAGTTAGGGTAAGAAAGGAATGCAATTCCTCTGTTGCTACTCTTTTTTTAAAAGGGGGGTGACTGCAGGGCTATATTACAAATGCCACCAAGTGGGCTGATCCCTTCTGCCCAAAGATATTGTTCAGCCCCTGAAAGAATTCTGCTGGTTGCATTTCATTTCCATGCTTATTATTTAGGATAATAAAATAAGTATGATCACCACAATCCTTCTGGGGCAATGGCATGGGCCAGTGGAACTACATTCCTGGGCTGCCTTCTGCTGCAGCCCTTCTTAGGAGTTTCTCTGCCCTCACCTGGCCCCATCTGTAGCTGGCAGGAAGGAAGATGCAGAGTGCTGCTTTCAAAAACACCTTCCTGAACACTCATGCAAAACTCTGGCAATAACTGGACACGCATGTGGCTGTATTGTTAGAGCAGTATCTCTTGTGAATCATCCACACCCTTTTGGGTTAGGTTAAACATCAGAACATAATTGTATGCTTTTTTAAAGCCAAGATTTGCTGCCCACACACCTTTTTGCCTGGGCCCACCATTTAGTTGTATGTTTGTTTCCATTTATTAATCACTTCCTATAAAATAAAGCAATTAACACCACCAACAAGAAAATATTTTTAAAAAACCAATTCAAATCCAATGCAGATATAGACTTATCCACTTAAAAGATGTGTTGGAAAAGGAAGGTCTTTGATAGGTTCCGAAAAGACAATAGAAATGGCACCTGCCTGGTATGTAATGGGAGGGAATAATAGGTGCTGCAATGCTAAAGAACAAAACAGAGCTTCTGCTGAAATAGTATTTTCTGGAGGCCCTTTCCTTCAGTGTGCAGTGATTGCTTGGGTATATGAGGGATGTGAGACAATCTTTGGCTTAATGTTGCTGGATCAAACATGAACGGCATCTCAACAAGGCTGCTTTGTGGATGAAGTACTGGCTATAACGACTCTGTCGATTCCTGAACCAAAAGGTAGTCCAGGTACTGCTTTTCCCACTACAATGCTATAGGAAGGGGGAAAGCAGAATTTCCTCATAATCTCTTTGCCATGTTGCCATCAATGCCCCCAAAGCATAACTTCTGGCAATAGCTTTTGGCAATCAGCAACTGGAATGTGTGTGCATATAAAGCAATGTTGCCAAGACAAAGCATTGTACCTTTTTTTTTACAGGAAGCACTATCTTGGATTCTCTATTCCTGGAGTCTGGGACTAGAAAAGATGAATCCTTGCTCTGACATTGCACCCAGCATTTTTTTCCTAAACAGGAATTAACAGGCACCTTTATGACTTCTGCCAAATGAAGCAGCAACAGAACTGCCCAGGCTGAAAACCCACTTCTGCCACCCAGTGGAGATTTCCCAGAAATTGCAGTGACTGCTGCTGCTGCTGAGCAGCCTAACCATGTGCTTTGTGCGTGGATGGATTATGGTTTGGGGAAAATGTTGGAAAGACCGGCAAGAAGCATAGGATTACATCCCAACTCTTCACAAATGTGTGCTTCACATGTAAGCAAAACATATCTGCTCCAGGAACAAGTTTCTGCAACCACAGAGAAAATACATGAAGATTTGAGTAGACATTCCTGCTTGCTTCAACGTAAACAGTTGCAGAGAGAATGGAGTTGAAGTAATCAATGGTACTGATGGGATGAATGTAGAACAAACTGGTGCTTTCTGTAATGTATTGAGAATGCCTTGTGTTTACCTGCTTTACTTTAGGAGTTCATTGTCACCAATGTGTTTCCCCAAAAGCTCCACTATTAAAAGCCATGTACATCAGAGAAGAATTATGGGGAAGGGAGCAGCCACATTAAACTTCAGCAAATGATACAATATACAACAAGGGAACACAAGGAGTGGTAGAAGAAACCAGTGTCTTTTACAGAAAATTAATATTTTCCAAAATTAAAAGTGTTTGTAACACTGTTTATGAAAACATGAAAAAGCAATGCTTCATTTAAGCAACATTCTGCATCCAGTTTTGGAGTTTTTATGTTATATTATTAAGTGATAACACAGCTAACTAACTGATAATCAGTGATTCTTTGTACCAGAGATTGCTAAAAAGGTGTTATTGGACTATAGCTCCCATCTATCCTGACCATTGTCCATGTTGGCTGGAGGTGATGGGATCTGGAATCCTAACAGCATCTGGAGGACACAACACTGACAAACCCTGCTTTACAGAGACTTGATGAGTAGCTGCAAGAGTATTTTAATCTGCAATCTGTGCTCACAATGGTCATTTGTTGCAAGTGATCATGATACCTATTTTACAGATGGGAAACTGGAGCTGAAAAAAGTGATTTTGCCCAAAGAACAGACATTTGGGCCTAGCTATCTTCCAAAATCCAATTTGAAGCCTATTAGCTGTCCAATTTCTGAAATTATTCATTCATTTAAATTTGACTTCTTTTTTTAAAGTCTGTTTTATCCAAGACTTTTATTTATTTATTATTTAATGAATTTATATACCACCAGAGGTCTCAGGGCAGTTCACAGCCTTAATTAAAAATACAGATGTCAAGAAACCACACACACACTTTTAGAATGTCACAATTACAACCTGGGGAGCTTTTGTTACTAAGACCACCTTCACTACTCAGCCTCTTCATGTGATGCAAATTAGGGTAATGTAAACTCACAATGGGTCTTCTTCAGGGACAAGCACAGTAGCTAGCTCCTTGAGGCTGCTCTTAACACCTTATGCCTTGTGGGGGGAAAACTTCTGCAGTAGAAGACCATTTGTATCTGTGGATGTTCACCATAAGCTTTAGAAACCTGGTAGTCTGATGCAAGTGCTGACTGCAAGGCAACCATGGACAGCTCCATGCACAATCCATGAATATTCAACTGTTGCTTCAGCAGCAATTTCTCTCAGACTGAGCCTTATATAGGACCTGCAGCTGTGTCTTGGGAGCTAGCACCACTGAGAGGTGTGTTTTCCAGAATAGAAGTGGTTGCACAGGGGCATCTGGGATGGGAGTCTCCCAGTTACTAATTATAGCATGCAGAAGCAATTTCAATTAAAACTACAGCTAAGAAAGGAAAGGTTAACTCTGCATTGTGGTCCCAATAAAATTAGCCACTCAGCCCTCTCTATTAAGTCAAGCAGAAACCACAACAGAACTACCAATGTGATAGTCAAAGACACACTGTGTGTCAGCAGTTAAGCAAGGCAAAACAAAACCAAGTAACTTCCAAACTATTTAGAAAAGTATGGTCCCCACCAGCCTGTGAATATTATTAGCATGAGGAGCATTTGTATAGACAAAGTTTAAGGTAAAGGGACCCATGACCAGTAGGTCCAGTTGTGGCCGACTCTGGGGTTGCGGCGTTCATCTCGCTTTACTGGCCAAGGGAGCCGGCCTACAGCTTCCGGGTCATGTGGCCAGCATGACTAAGCCGCTTCTGGCGAACTTTGACACGCTTTCGAACTGCTAGATGGGCTGGAGTTGGGACCGAGCAACGGGAGATCACCCCGTTGTGGGGATTCCAACCGCCAACCTTCTGATCGGCAAGTCCTAGGCTCTGTGGTTTAACCCAAAGCGCCACCCATGTTTAGATCATAGCTATTTCCACGACTGAGCTGCATTTTGAGAAATTGTGCAGCATGCTGTTTTCATATATAGCTTAAGGGAAACGAAAGAGTGGAACAAGCATCCTGGGAAAGCACAATGATGCTTCCCACCCTGCCTTTGCTTACCTTGAGCACTAACACCTGAAAGCGGATTGTTCCCTGCAAGAGAGGGAAATGAGGCATGAGGTGAGCTTGGGCAGCACTCGGCACTTCCCAACAGGAAGCCTGGCATTAACTCTAACAAAAGAAGCAACGAGGAGACACAGCTGTGCCATTCTCTCCAGACACTTCTTTATCCTCATTCACACTTTATTGGATTCCACATCATCAGCACCTGCAGCCACACAATTCACATGTATCTAGGCCTTCAAGTACCTTGCTTTGTGAAAAATGAAATGGTGTGTGTGCATGGAGGGTGGGGGGAGGAAGACACTTCTTTTCAGGTGCCGGCAAGGCCATTCCCTTGCCAAAGGAAGAACAAAAGCTTTCATAACAGCCCCACTCCAGCCGAGAAAGCGATTTCTATAAAGGATGTAATCAGGACCAAGAGGAGTTGCTGTGATTTACTGATTTAAGTGGAAATGGGCTAGGTGAACAGCTTGCCAGCATTTGACCATTGATCTAGATATGCCACAGACTTGCTCCCAGAAGTACGCTTCCCACTAACAACCCCAACCCACCTCTCAGCACATTTGCACACAGTGTGGCATTTTGCAAAACTATTTGGAGTTCCCATTTCTCTTTCTCATTGACGATGAGTGGAGGGTCTTGATTCCTGTCTCCACCACTGTATTAGTAACTGCAATACCAAACTTGGATCTACAGCTGTTTTTGGACTAAAGTTCCCATCATCTCTTTTTTTTTAAAAAAATATTTATTACATAAATACAATGTGAGCAGCTCTTGTGGTGCCCTGGGAATACTACAAGCAGCTCTATCACAGAGGCCCATGCCTTCCTCATTGCTCATTTAGCTCAAAGGTGGGGGATCTTTTTTAACTCAAGAGCCACATGCCTCTGGAGACCATATTCGAGTGGTGGGTGTGGCAAGAATGGTTCAGCCACACACACACTACTCTTCATTGTCAAGCCAGACAAGCGTGCACCATTGTCACCATTCAATGATATAATCCCATGAGATAAATCAACAGAGGCGGCAGAGCAGGAGCAGTGAGTGCTGTGGCCCCAGGGCAGGGCAGGGTAGAGTCCTGAGGTTTTGATAGAAAGTCCTGGAAGTTTACATTTGGCACTTGGACCTCAGGTTCCCCACACCTGAGTTAGCCACAGAAGAACTTAAGAAAAGGATGGAATAAGAGTTTTCATATTTGGGATCTGGAAAGCTCGCCACTAATATTTTTTTAAAAAAGGTAAAGGGCTAGGGTTTCTTGAGGGAAATGTCTGTTAAGAAATGGTAAACTGCACTAGGGGCTCCTATTTAGGAGGCCAACAAAGGAAACACTCCACAGAAGACAGACTAACTCTGCTTTTCCAGAATTTTAGTGCCTGCAGTCTTATCCCATCTAGGCTGAGTTTGTAAGCCCTCTTGCCTGCACAGTGGAATGCACTAAACACCAAGGGCCAAACTAGAGTCATACAATTAGCAGGTGTGCGAATGGCTCTTTAAATGAACTGCAGATATGGGAAATGTCAAAAACTTGTATCCCCCCCTTTTTATTCATATCTCTCTGTGGCATAAACTTTTTAACATAAAAAATTAAACTTTCCATCAGCAATGGAAGCAGTGGGCAAACAGGAACTTCTAGGCTGAAATATATAATAAATGAACCTGCCTCCAAATGTATATTTGCGAGGAAGCCTCAAGCCTGAATGGAAGTCGGAGAATAGGCCTCAGATGAATAGATTGGTCTCAAAAGAAAATGTCACCATTATCATGTATGAGAGGGGAGGAAGTGAATGACAAAACATAGATACATCTAAAATCGTTCCATTAAATGTTTCGGCTTCTGCCTTCCTGAGTAACACAGCTGGGATTTCAGATGACTGCCTGTGAGTCAAGATGACAGTTTTATAAATACGCAGGATACACTCCAAGGAGTGTAGCATGTGCAAGAAAGTTTGTTGTTAAGAGAAAGAGGTGAAAAACCAGGCAGAAACCAAGTCATAAAAATGTAAGAAGAGTCCTTTTGGCTCAGGCCAAGGCCCACATAGTCCAGCATCCTGTTCTCACACAGACCATTCTGATGCATATGGAAACGTCCGCAAGCTGGTCCTGGGTGCATTCTCCTCAATTGTGATTCCCAGCAACTAGTATTCAGAGTCTTACTGCCTCCAGCAGTGGTGGTAGAACGTTGTCCTCATGCTTAGTAGCCATTGATAGGTCCTTTTCTATTTCTTTGCAATCTCTTTTTATTTTAATCAATTGGTTTGGGCATGTGTCTGCGGGTTTTCCAAAAGCACTCTTGTAACATTTGTAGTTGGCCAGTAGAGGCCCCCACACACTTCACAAAGTTATTAAACATATGAAGCCAATTAATGTATCAAATTAGAGAAGGAAATATGTGACAAGCTCTAAAGGGTGGCTATCCATTCTGGAAACTTCACATCCAACAATTTCCTATGAGAAAGTTACTTCTGTGCATCAAGCTCCTAAGTACCTGAGCAAGTATGACAAGCATAAACCTTATGCATTTGAGTGGAAAGCTGAAAGCTTTCTAGACACATGGCAAAATAGACAAGTGTGCACTCAGAACATATCCTAGCGTACATGTGGTGTACCCAGGCTTTGGTACCAGGTTTTTGCTGTGACACTTCAATAGCCGCTGCTTAGGATTTACTTGTTTTTCTTCTGCCCTCAATGCACCTTCAAACACACGCAGAAATAATTAAATGAGTTAAAATTGGTCCTCTGAGGATAGCAGCCAAATCCAGTTCCAGCTATATCAGGCCTAGCAATGAGTGTTTCTCATTTTCCTCATGTTTCCAGTCTTAAGTTCCATTTCCCACAATTCCATGGCAGTTTAAGAGGATTATTTGTCACAGACAAAAATCTCATGGAAAAGTATCAGCATTTTAGTGTGAATATCCCCTAATGCATGCATGTTTGCAAAAAATGCATTTTGTCAGAAGAAAGTATGCATTAAAAATGAATATATTAGTGAAAAGAAGATATAAAATGCCTCAGATTTGGTGAAATTGCTTGGAAAAATATGTACATCAGTCAAACGTGCATACAAATATTTGTATATATTGTGCATACAAATATTTGGATAGATTTGCACTAAAAGGTGGATGGATTTTCATGAAGTTCCTGAATAAATGTGATGAACTGAATTTAAGACTGGAAAAATGGGAAACTGAAAGAACCAAAATTAACAGACCTTTCCACCCCTACCCATCCCTAGTCAAGCCAGGGGAAGTCGTCCAGCAAAGAAAGGCTAGGTGATATGAAGCAATGAGCCCCATGGCCATTCAGACTGCAGTGCAAGACTGCTAGAAAAGTATTTTGAGTCACATTTTACCACATAATGTGTGTTCTGCCCTTTGGTTGTTCTTTTTTTGCCCTGCAGTCAGGGCTCAGTGAGATCCTGCACCCTGAATGTCTACTCAGCTTCAAGTTCCATAGGTGCTTTGAGCTCAGAAGGTCTAATGCAGGCTTCCTCAAACTCGACCCTCCAGATATTTTGAGACTACAATTCCCATCATCCCTGACCACTGGTCCTGCTACCTAGGGATCATGGGAGTTGTAGGCCAAAAACATCTGGAGGGCTGAGTGTGAGGAAGCGTGGTCTAATGCAGCCTTTTCTAACCCAGATGACATTGGACTACAACTCCCACTATCTCTGACTGTTGGCCATGCTGTCTGGGGCTGATGGGGGTTGTAGTCCAAAACTTCTAGAGGACAGCAGCTGACAGAACTTGAAGGTTGCACTAGTGGCTATTTGTTTCCTGGCATTTAATTCAACAGTCAGGAGTTTGCAACCTAGATACAAAGTGAGTCCAAATGACAGGTGGGGGGACTTTGTCCCTCTAGATGGGCACATGTGCTCACTCCCAGACCTTGATCTTCCCTGAGTTGCTTGAGGGAAGCCAGCATGTGGCTTCTGCAATATTTGTAGTGACTTCAGCATATCAGCAGTTAGTATGAGAACTGTGCACTTGACCCTGAGCACGAAACAAGCCAGTGTGATTGTAGATACTACAAAGTGGCACTAAATGTATGGCAGACAATCGCCATCAACAACTATACTTGGAAAATCCTTAAACAACAACAACAACAACCCCAAATTGTTAGTTTTCATCCCAAGATTTGTCAACCTTGTTTCTCACCTGCTGCTCTCCTTTCAAAAGTGGATGGAAAAGAAAGGGTAATGCTGTTGCCAGAATTGTGAGGGGGGGGGAAGCACCTATCATTCATTCAGTCATGACATTTCCCCCCGTTGAGGATGATTGGCAAATGTTGGCACTTTCAAGTAGTTTACATCAAACAGACGATGAATGCGAAAGATGTACGATAAATAGGGCTGCTGTGAAATTTAATGGCTGTTTTTGAAGCTTCCATGTGTTGTTTTTTAATTGAAAAAAGGTCACCCATTGTCCTAGTGCACATGATTGATGTAAGCACTGGTATTTTTATGTAGTATATCCACAAAAGGTGCTTTGTAAGTGATGGTTTGTTCATCACTTCAGACCCTACCAAGGTCTCAAACTCCACATGAATCTTGATGTGTTGTTGTCTAGAAAAAGGGTCCAACCCCCCGCCCCAAGCAGGCTTGTGTAGGCTGCCCTACTGGGAGATTGCTTAAGCCTTGAGGCCTAAAGTACACTCCTTACCCACTTCAGGACAATTTTCCCCAGCAGGATTGCTGGAATTCATGATCTGCACCATCAGAGTACAAAGCAAATTGCTAAATCCATGCAACAATTCGTTACAAGCACTCACAGAATGTTAAACAGGTTTTTAAAAATCATTATGTTCTTGAAGACGCAGCAGCTTAATGGCATTGATGTAAATTGAAGGCACTGACTTACTCTTATTTCCTCACTTTCTTTGCTAGAATTGAGTGGAGAGGGGAGGGAATAACTATGTGTAGGTGCTGTTCCATAGAAAAGAAAATCAGTCAGTGCACTCCTGAAAGAACCGTATTAGCCCAGGTCTGCCTATCATGAAGTGTAATGTGGCCACAGGCAAAGGAGGAGAGTTCCTGTATCTTTAACAGTCATTGTTGCCTTATAAACCCTATCAACCCTATCAACATTCTCCTTGTTCCCAGTCACCAACCCTCACAGAATACCAGCAACATATTGCAACTAGCTGGACTCTCATCAGTCTCAACCCCCCCACACACCCCATCATAGGTTGTTATGCATTGTGTTGACTTCAAAGTTGGGCAAGATGACTTCAGCCATCGTAAAAGACTTAACTACCTCCTTGCCGCTGTTGCTTTCCCTCACTTGTTGCTGTACCTCTTGAGCAGAGCAAGGGAAAGCAAGCGAGCTACTCTAACATTGCTGCTGCTGCCCAGTCATTTCCCTGGCCTCTTTCTCAGTTCTTTTAGCACTGATGAAGCACCTGGTTGGTGTAATACCTTGCTGATGTATGAACACAATGCAACTCAGGCCTTATATGTCAAGGATAACCAATGTAACCACAGATATTGTTAGACCACAGCTCCCATTTGCCCCAGTCAACATGGCTAATGATTGGGGATTATGGAAGTTGCAATCCAATGACATTGGGCATATCATGACTGTTATGTCCCTGCATTCTTTGAACAGTGGAAAAAAATCACTTTCTAAACATTAAGGCTGTGCACACACTATCCCTTTAAAGCACATTTGAAGCACATTCTTTGCCTCAGAGAATTCTGGGCACTGTAGTTTGTAACTCTGTGAGGTGTAAACTACAGTGCCCAGAAATATTTGAGGGAAAGAATGTGCTTCAAATATGCTTTAAAAGTATAGTGTGTACGCAGCCTTCCATGCCACATTGTGCTTAGGCTTTGTTCAGGACCATATTTTGGGACAGATCAGGCAAAGTAAAGGACAGGTTGGGGTGGGGATTGCAGGGGCACACGCAGTCTCTCATCACACCAAATCCTCCTCACCTTGGTTCCCTGCACTTGGCCTCCTGCCTCCCTCACTAGCCTGGCCTGCTCTTTCCCTTGACTCATGTAGATGGGTAGACGCCAGGGGTTGATGGTAGGCTCCCATGGATGACTTGAGCCACAGCTCCAGCCTCTTCTCCATGCTGGTGTTGGAAGACACTTAAGTGCATAGGAGGAGGAGACGTCAGGTTGTGTGGCAGAGGGGGTGAAGCGGTGGCAGACCTAAACCATGCTAGACTGGTGGGTGGTGGCTGAGGAAGAGCACCAGCAAGAGGGAAGGAAGGAGGGAGGAGAGAGGAAAAGGAAGTTGCTTCTTCCCCCTTCTCTTTATTGTCACTTGCACCGGGCTGGGCTCCTCATCAGCGGCACCAAGTGGGACGCAACCACCATTTTGGGTCACCCAAGCTCGAATATGGGGGGAAAGGTGTCCCGTTTGAAGTCCAGACAGGACAAGGGCTGGCAACCCACCTTTGACCAAACTAAAAGATGCAAATGCATTTTCACAGATAGAAAACAGACACAGCATTTAATATTCTTCATACCCATAGTAACACTTGTGAATGGTGTAGGATGGAAGAAGATAGTAAAACCAAATGTATGTGTTAGCCAGTATAAGCTGCACATTTCCATTACAGACTGATTTAAGCCAAAGCTGATTTCAGCTTCACACAATATACCTTCAAGGGGCCTAACCTGATTTAAGTACTAGTATCCCAGTTTAAGTGGCTTAAACAGATGAAATTATGATGATTAGTGCCAATCAGCATGATAAAGAAGTGGGTTATTTGCCCACTTTCAAGTGGTTTTCAATCTTAATTCTTGAAAAGGTGCCTTCTGTTTAAAGCCCATTGGAATTCAGGATGCACAGACACATGATGAATGCAACTGTACCTAAAACTCCATTTACATTACTCAGCAATTTATTACTGACTCATAATTGGAACCAGCAGTTCCAACTGTTATGTCAGTTTGACACTGACATGCAAAACACAAACCAGGAGTAAACTTCATATATTTAGCACCATCCAGAAATGAACAAGGGCATGTCTATGTGACCTGACTACAACATTCTTTGCTGCTTCAAACACTGTTGAAGCCACTAGTCACATGTCCAGACTGAACCTTTGGAACGCAATTCTAGCTTAGCGACTGAAATATTTGGGAGGAGTGGAATAAAAACACCACACGCTTACACATCAACAGTAACGAGAAAGCAGAGGCATTAAGGTGAATGAAAAAGTCAAAAGGACCCATTTCACATTTGGCATGCATTATAATTTGGCCCTGCGAATAAGAGTCTAGGTATTTTTCTTCAGCATCCTAAGATCTGAAATGATAAAGGCACCAGGATGCTAATAGTTTCCTTTTGCTCTGCCGTTTTGCCTCTGGCAGCACTCACTTTGGACTCTTGACACATTGTCAATGACATGCAGTCCCTAAAACACTGCTCACAAGAGCCTGTGGGCCTCAGGCTGGAGAAGAAGAAGAAGAAGAAGAAGAAGAAGAAGAAGAAGAAGAAGAAGAAGAAGAAGAAGAAGAAGAAGAATAGTAGTAGTAGTAGTAGTTTGGATTTGATATCTCTACCCGAAGGAGTCTCAAAGCAGCTAACATTCTCCTTTCCCTTCCTCCCCCCACAACAAACACTCTGTGAGGTGAGTGGGGCTGAGAGACTTCAGAGAAGTGTGACTAGCCCAAGGTCACCCAGCAGCTGCATGTGGAGGAGCAGAGACGCGAACCCAGTTCCCCAGATTACGAGTCTACCGCTCTTAACCACTACACCACACTGGCTCTCCGCACTATGGCTCAGCAAACAGAGCCATGAGTGCCAAATTCCCCTGCTGAATGCCACTAGTCTTCCAAGTTACCAGCTCTGAAAAACATTTCCCAATCTGGTATTGAAGGAATGGGTAAGTGGTAATCCGCCAGAGTTTTTGATTATAGCTCCCATCAGCCACAGCCATGATGGCAAAGTGGTAGGGATGATGGACATTTGGAAGAATGCCAGTTCTGTCTGTCTGTACATGGCCTTCTTAAGTGACCAGTTTCCTGAGAAGGTCCCTCTGAGTAGTGAGTGAGTAGTAATGAGCAGGCACTTCAATCTACTCAGAGGGACCTTCTCAGGAAATTGGTCACTTAACAAGGCCATGTACAGACAGACAGAGGGATAGAGAACGGGACAGAACAATATACAAACATTAAACGGCAAAGGAATGTCTTTCCGTAAATGAAAGCTTTTACCTAACATCCTGCAGGCTCTTAAAAATATACCTTCCATTAAAATGAGATTAGTTCCTATAGATGCAACGTGCCACTGAATATGTATAGCATTTATTTATGTGATTTAGAGATATTAAGAGCCTGTCAGAATCAAATCAATCCTCCAGTAAGTAAAGTACATCAGTGATTGCCAGTTGATGAAACTAATATGGATTTTTTTTAATGGCGGGAGAATGAGGGGGGAAAACCATCATTACCATTTACCTTGAATTATTCAAGGAATACATTATTGATTATAGGTTCTGTATGAATGAAGAAGCAGGATCAGAGCTGAAAAGTGACTTATGGGTGTTTCTTTTTTTTTAATAAATAAATAAATAAAAAGTAGCTGTGTGTTTTTGTAGGTAAGAAAGGCACTTTGCCTATGAAGCGAATACATTAAGATCTTCCCTTGGTAAAGAAGGAGAGAGGATGCCATTAGTGATCCCATCTCAGTAACCAGCAGTATTCAGCATCAAAGACACCACAAAACACACATAAATCTTGTCCTCTTTCCCTCTGCTTGCTTCACCCAGTTACTGCTGAATCAAGCTCTAGGTGCCATTTCTGAATTTTCACATCCTGTTTGGTCTAAATGAGGAAATTACAATAGTATTGTAATGCGACACATACATGACCATATTATCCTATGGCACCACTAGCCATTTCACTCATGGACAACAGTTGTCTCTCATACTAAATTTTCTTACAAGAAAGCTATACATTATTTTACACAAGTCATCAGATTTATTTATTATTTATTTTTTTGCAAATGACAGTAAGCATTATTTTGCAGTAAACACAGCTCTGGGGCGCCTTCAATGATCTTTCCACTATTAAACCTTTAAAAAAGTCCACATGGCAATCCACCTGTGGCTTGCCAGAAACTGCCATATTGACAAACACAATGTTGCACAGAGCATATACTGAGCCAGATTATAATATTGACATTTTCCCTAGAACACATTTCTGAGGTTTAGGAGAATGACATGCAAACTGCTTCTTGGAAGATTAAAGGTATATTGATTTAATATTTAGACATAATTACAAAAGCCTCTTGTTCTCAAATTCTGAAAACATTTTCAAAGCTCCTCTTGCATAAATGCAAACCCAATGGGAATGTTGATACCACTTGCTGCAATCTTATATTTCAGACAATATTAAGACTACTTGCCTTGATGAAGGTAAGCTGTCCTACGCTGGTCAAGCACGGAGAAGAAACCACCAGGTGCCAAGCAAGGCCTGAAAGAAGCACATCTGGAATGGGAACTTTTTGTCACAGGTAAGGATAGATGGATCTGTCAATTTCAGTTCCCCAGTTTCTCATTTTTCCAGTCTTACATTCAGTTCTCCACATTCCTGCAGCAATTTGCAATAAAAAAAAATAAACATGGAAATTTGTCAAGTGTTTCAGCCTAATTTTTGTCTAATAAACATGTTTGTATATAGCATTATGTTCACATTTTTGCAAGCAAACTCACCTAATAATATACATTTTTGTATGTTATGATGGTATTTATTTATTTTCATGCACTCTCCCCTCATGTAAGTATTTTTGTAAACATTGCTTGGAAAACTCCATTGAACTCGGGCCCTGCTTGGGGGCTTCCCATGGGCATCTGGATGGCCACTGTGAGAACAAGATGCTGGACTAGGTGGGCTATTGGCATGTCAGGAATGAGCCAGCTCCAGACTTCCGGAGGCGGCGCAAAACGGCAATGGCGGTCCTCTTTACTCAGTGAAGAGGGGCTCCGCGAAAAAGGGTCGTCCGCTACGGCGAAGCGGAGACCCATTCAGACAAACCGCAGGCAGAGCGAGCCTGTGGCCGTGGGACTCGGCGGGTGCCAGAAGCCCCCCCAGAAGCGAGGAAGGGACCTCGTAAGAGGCTCCGGATCGTGAACGGGGGAGCGGCGCTGTGAGTTCATCGCTCTTTTCGCGGAAGTGAAGCCGCGCTGCTGTTGCTGATGAGCGCCGACCTTTCTTCTTGAAAAACATCGAAATTGGCTGCAATCTACCCGTGAGTAAGGGGCATCAAAGAATTGATTAAGGATTAATTTAAATTTGTCTATTTCGGCTGAAAACGGGAGGCGAGTAACAGGAAGTCCGCCTTCCGGTCCTGCTAATCAGAGCAAAGCAAAAGAACCCGATGCGGGCTGAAGCGCTAAAAAGAGACTTTGAAAGAAGTAAGAAGGGGCATTAGACTGTGTGTTTTTAGAAATTGAAAAGAGTGAAGAAGTAAATTTTTTGGTTCATTGTGTTAGAGAATCCTCCTCCTACTGTGAAGAGATGTGGAATTGAAGGGGATAACCGAGTTATTGGACTGCCAGTGTGGTAAAGGAGTACTGTCAGGCTGCTGAAACTTTTTTTCTTAACATAAACTGTTGCATTGATGGATACACTATCGCTTTAATACTGTCATTGAAACCTCTCCGTTACCTTGTGGCACTAATTTGAAACAGAACTTTCTGAAAGCCTCCTTTCTGAACTTGGGGACTTCAGTTGAAATAGGAGCTTTGATGGTGGAAAAGAAACTTTCTTTCCTATGAAAACCCCCCCTAGTGGATTTGCGGAGGCATTGAGGTCTGGGAACTGTATCCTATTGGGATTTTTTGTGGTTTAATTGTTTATACTCTGGGCTTGCCTTTCTCATGGATTGAAAGACTATTTGACCTTGAACAGCAGCTGGGGAATGAGTGGCCCAGCGAAAACAAGAGCAGCTAAAGCTAAGGAAGCTTTAGCTGAGGAAGCTAAAGAAAAGAAAAAAGATAAGAGAGCTGGGCAGCTTGTCCAAACAACCTTGATTCATCATCGTAGATCCTCGGTGCCAACTGTGCTGACGGCGCAGGAGGAAGAAGTTGAAACGCCTGCTACAGAAGAAATGGCTGCTGGAGGAACTGATCCAGTCTTGAAACAAATTTTGGAACAACTGGCACTTCTGAATAAGAAGGTGGACGATCAGTCATCTAAAATTGATAGAGCTACATCTACTATCAGTAAGTTAACAGATCAGGTTTCGCAGCACACTCAGGCTATTGAGAAACTGCAAGGAGCTACGGCGGAGAATTACAAACTAGCTGCGGAAGCCAATCAAAAAGCTGAGCAAGCGTGCAAGAAGGTGGAAGAGATCAAAGGGGAAGTAAGACCTTTGAAAAGACAGGTAGGAGAACAGCAAGCCTACCTGTCAATGGTGGAACTGAAAAGTAAGGAATGTAATCTTAGGCTGAGGGCTGTCCCAGAGTTGGAACAGGGCAACCTAGAGAAATTCTTGACGGAGTTGTTCTCTAAATTTTGGGGGGTTGAAGAAGATAAAGATTTCAGGATTGTGACGGCCTTCAGACTGGGAAGATCGGTTAAGAAAGATAAGTCCAGAGACTGTTTGGTTTGTTTGAGAACAAGAGAGGAAAGAGACAAGATATTAGGCCAACATTTTAAAAAATCCCTGGAAGTTGAAGGCAAAAGGGCAGAAATTTATAGAGACATTCCTAAATATCTGTTGGACCTTAGAGCCACATATACAGACTTGGCCAAATTGTTAAGATACAACGCAATCCCTTATAGGTGGGAATTTCCTCAAGGTCTGTCATTCACCTATAGAGGAAAGAAGGTAAGAATTAAAACACCAGAAGACCACCAGAAGTTCCTACACGACAACGAGGAGGACCTCCAAAAGAGAGCTACAGATTCCTGGCCTCCACCACCGGGATTGCCACCAGGATCTATACCATCTGGAGGCGGCCCGGCACCACAGCTTCCGGAAAAGGACGACAAATTAGATACCCAACTGTGATACCCAAGAAGTAGGCCGGGATGTCTCTACAGCTTCTTAGTTGGAATATAAATGGCGGGAATTCTCCAGAAAAACGCAGAAAAGTATTTCATATTTTGAAAAAAGAACAATTGGACATTATTTGCCTGCAAGAAACGCATGTGACAAGACTCCACAGAAAAGTGTTAATCAATAAAAGGTTAGGCCAAGAATTTATTTCATCGGATAAAGTTAAGAAAAGAGGAGTGGTGATTTATGCAAAGGAGAACTTGTCCCCAAAATTTGTATTTAAAGATGAACAGGGCAGAATCTTGGCAATTGAAATCCAGACACAAGGAGAAAAGTTTTTAATTCTAGGAATCTACGCCCCAAATGATGGAAAATCGGAATTTTTTAAGAAGCTGCACGAGATTATGCTGGACTATTTGGACTACAATAACATTATCATGTTGGGAGACATGAACGGTGTCGCCTCAGTGAATATGGATAAGTCACAAAGTGCTAATATAACGAAAGATGGCAGACTACCAAAAACCTTTTTTGAAATGACTGACAATTTGGATTTGATTGACATATGGAGGATCAAGAACCCTCTAGGGAAAGAAGGAACTTTTTTTTCTGAGGCCCATATGACATGGACGCGAATCGACCAAATATGGATAACTAGAGGGCTGGCACCTAAGACCAGAAAAGTGGAAATCTGCTCAAAAACCTGCTCCGACCACAACGCCTTGAGAATGGAACTGAGACTAAATACAACCGGATCGTTCAGATGGAGAATGAATGACGCTTTGTTAAGAGATCAGGAGATTGTTAAGAAGGCCCAAAAAGTTTTAAAGGACTATTTTGAAATAAACTTAAAGACAAATGTGGAAAAAAGAATAATCTGGGACGCAAGCAAAGCAGTTATAAGAGGGTTTCTAATACAACAGAACACGATTAAAAAAAGACTCTGGAATGAAAAGAAGGAGAAGATCTTGGAGAGAATAAGAGAAGGAGAGAGAAAACTGAGATCCAGGCCTAAATCAAAGGAAGTATTGAGAGAAGTGAAGTTTTTCCAGGCACAATATTCGAAATTGATAAATCAAGAGGTGGAATGGAAAATTAAACAAATGAAACAAAGATCCTTTGAATCTGCTAACAAATGTGGAAAATTGTTGGCTTGGCAGTTGAAAAAGAGACAAAAACTTAACACAGTTACAAATCTAGAGATTGAAGGGAGAATGGTTCAGAAACCCGATGAAATTAGAAAGTCCTTCCAGAGATATTTCAAAGAACTTTATTCTCAAAGGCCACAAAAAAGCTCAGAGGTGGACCAATTTGTTATAACTAATGGATTACAAAAAATACCCCAGGAAATGAGAGCAATCCTGAACTGTAATATTACAACTCAAGAAATTGAATGCGCCATTCAGAACCTTCAACTGGGCAAATCTCCGGGACCTGATGGACTTACTTCCAAATATTATAAGGTATTGAAGGATTCATTGATACAACCATTGCTGGAAGTTTGCAACCAGATTATGGAGGGGAGGAAGGCACCGGAAACGTGGAAAGAAGCTTTCATCACGTTGATCCCAAAACTAGAATCTGAAAAAACTCAACTTAAAAACTACCGTCCTATCTCACTCCTAAATGTGGATTACAAAATTTTTGCAGATATTTTGGCAAGTAGGTTTAAGAAAGTTTTAAATGAAGTGATTCATAAGGACCAAGCAGGCTTTCTCCCTGGTAGGCATTTATTTGACAACACAAGAAACATCATCGACATTTTGGAGTTTTTACAGATTAATTCAAACACAAGAGCGGTGTTGATTTTTATTGATGCGGAGAAGGCCTTTGACAACATTTCTTGGCTGTTTATGAAGAAAAATTTGGAAAGGATGGGAGTAGGGCGGGGGTTTGAAAATGGAATAGAAGCAATTTATTCAGAACAAAAAGCTAAATTGATAGTAAACAACGTGGTGACAGAGGAGTTAAAAATTGAAAAAGGGACACGACAGGGGTGCCCTCTATCTCCTCTGTTGTTTATTTCTGTCCTGGAGGTGCTATTGAACATGATCAGAAATGATCGGTTGGCACAGGGAATTGTGGTCGGAGAGAAACAATATAAACTGAAAGCATTTGCAGATGATTTGGTATTAACACTACAGGAGCCAGCCTCTAGTACTAAAAGAGCGTTAGAATTAATTTCTGACTTTGGTCGGGTGGCGGGATTTAAGCTGAACAAACAAAAAACTAAAGTTCTAGCAAAAAATTTGACAACTACTGAAATAGAGGAGTTCAGAAAAGAAACGGAATTAAATGTGGTTAAAAAAGTAAAGTATCTAGGGGTGCACTTGACCTCCAAAAATTTGAATTTGTTTAAGGACAATTATGAGAAATGTTGGTCAGAGATCAAAAGAGACTTGGAAACATGGTCAAGACTGAAACTTTCCTTGTTGGGTAGAATAGCTGCTATAAAGATGAATGTATTGCCGAAAATGTTATTTCTGTTTCAGGCCCTCCAGATCGTGGACAAGGTGGAATGTTTTGGAAGATGGCAGAGGGATTTATCTAAATTTGTCTGGCAGGGCAAAAAGCCCCGAATAAAGTTTAAAATACTAACAGATGCGAAAGAAAGAGGGGGGTTTGCCCTGCCGGACTTGAGGTTATATTATGAAGCAGCAGCCCTCTGCTGGTTGAAGGATTGGATTTTATTGGAGAACACCGATGTCCTTGACCTGGAGGGATTTGATAATGCTTTTGGGTGGCATGCATATCTGTGGTATGACAAGGTTAAAGTTCATAAATTGTTCAAAAACCATATTGTCAGAAGGGCAATTTTCATGGTCTGGTCAAAATATAAAGACTTATTGGAGAGTAAAACTCCGAGGTGGCTCTCACCGATGGAGGCCAAAGCACGTAAAAGACTCAATATGGAGGCCCACTGGCCTAAATATTGGGAAATAATTGAAAAAATTGGAGATAAATGGAGGCTACAGAGTATGGAAAAGTTAAAAAACAAGGTGCGAGATTGGTTGCATTATGCTCAAATCCAGGAAGTTTTTAAAGCAGACAAAAAAGTGGGTTTTCAGGAGGAAAAATCGAAACTAGAAACAGAGTTGCTTGAGCCAAAATCTAAGCTAATTTCGAGAATGTATAACTTGTTGCTTAAATGGAACACACAGGATGAGATTGTCAAATCCTCTATGATAAAGTGGGCACAGGACTTGGGGCATAACATTATGTTTGAAGACTGGGAAAGGTTATGGAACACCGGAATGAAATTCACGGCATGTACTGCCTTGAAGGAAAACATTATGAAAATGATATACCGGTGGTACATGACCCCAGTCAAGCTTGCAAAGATATATCACCTGTCCGATAATAAGTGTTGGAAATGTAAGGAAGAGGAAGGGACATTTTTACACCTCTGGTGGACCTGCCCGAAAGTGAAGGCCTTCTGGGAAATGATACATAATGAACTAAAAAAGGTGCTGAGATTCACCTTACCTAAGAAACCGGAGGCCTTCCTTCTGGGCATGGTAGACCAGAGGATGGTCAAGAAAGATAGAACTTTCTTTATGTACGCTACTACAGCAGCGAGGATTTTGTTGGCAAAGCACTGGAAGACACAAAATCTACCCACAATGGAAGAATGGCAGACGCAGCTGATGGACTATATGGAGTTGGCTGAAATGACTGGCAGAATTCGAGACTCGGGAGAAGAAGAAACGGAGGAAGTTTGGGAAAATTTTAAGGACTACTTGAAAAAGCATTATAAGTTGTATGAATGTTAAAAAATGCTCCTTTCTAGGAAGGTATAGCATCAGTATCGGCAAATTTCTGAATTGATAAATAAGACACTATAAGACAGAAGTGAGATAATGAAATATTTTTATTGTGTGGAAATTAAAAATTAATGCAATTGTACTGAAATGTTTACATCAGATAACACGATAAAATGGAAGATATATTGTTATGTATAAAATAAGTTAACAAATTGCTGAGGTTTTGGTTACACAGGGAATGCAGTGCTCGGGAGATGGGGGGAGTCCATTGGATCTATGGAAGTTTGTATTTGAAAGTGGAAATTTGTTTATTAAAAACCTAATAAAATATTTATAAAAAAAAAAAAAGGAATGAGCCAGCTCCAAGCGAAGGCTTGTAGCCAACTGCAGAAAGCAGCCAGGAACAGAGAAGCTTAGATGTTAGGGGAGAGCAGGTAACTGCAGACCAGCTCTTCCTGACCTTTACAGGCTGTCTGATAAGGCAGTAGCTGAGAGCAAGCTAGAACACAGCCAAAGCTCACAGGAAGCACAAAATGGCACAAATAGACTCAGAGGGAGTATATCAGATCAGGAAGAGGCTGGTGCTGATCCACTAAGTCTGATGAGTCAGCGAATGGGAGGGCTGTTAGACAGGAAGTGAAACAAGAGACGTAGGGATCATCAGTTCAGTATCTTCTGTTGCAGCCGGAACGAGTCTTCAGAAGTGTCATCTTGATTAATGATGCCGGAGGCTTTGTTCAAGTCGTCTGGAGCTATCTGTTTGTTTTTGCAAAAAGTCCTCCTTTTTAATTACCTACACTTACTGCGTTATCAAGCTGAGATCCTGGACTCCTGACATGGCATGACCTAGCAGGCTCTCCTTAGGTTCTTATGGCTTGGACATTGATAGGAGCAGAGGGTGGGAGGAGGTAAGCTGACTGTTTCATACCCTATGCATACTTGTTCAGTTGTCCTCTGACCTACATAATTTCCATGTAATCTCAACATACACTACACTAGCAGTATCTTCCTCAGATCAGAATGAAAAGACTTCTTTAAATAAAAGAAAGGAAAGTGTGTGTGTATATATATATATATATATATATATATATATATATATATATATATATGCCTTTTCAGTTTGCACACATAAATTTGTGTTCAATATTAGTCATGCTCGGAGCAGACCCACGGAAATTAATGAACACAACTAATTTACGTCCATTCATTTTACTGGGTCTACACTGAGTAAAGCTTAGTTTGATGCAACCCATACATTGTGAAGTCACAGATCTGGACAGTACACTAAAACCCAGTTTCTTTTTTATTATCCCCCCCCCCTTTTTGTGCCTACCTGGACAGTTGCCATTCTTTAAATAGATGTTTTCCACAGTAATAAGTTAATTAGCACTCTCTCCCACTCCAGTATGACTCAAAAGTGTGGTCAAAATTTCACAGCAGTCATTAAAATACAGCACAATAAGCCTACACCTCCTCATAACCGTACGAAAGCTTAGTTCCTGCGGACAGCATTATTAAAGAATTACATTCATTAGAGTTTATTGTTGAATCTGGAGCATATGCCAAACAAAATGAATTGGCGCTTTTGTACTAGCTTGTAAAAGCCACACTTAGGAAACTGCCAGGCAGCTCAACTAAATCCTTTTTATCAGTATGGAATTTGAGATGATGGTAGTGCCAGTCAGAAATCGAGTGAACGCCACCCCCCTGCTTTTGGTTTTTGTTTTGTTCCTGTTGCTCAGATTGCCAGTCGCAAGTTATCCAGCCCATTGCACCTGATCGCTCTCTGGGGTACAGGGTTTTGCGCTGAATGTGGAAAAGGAAAATAATAAAAATAATTAATGATCCGTCGATGCCTGCCAGTTTTGAAGAGGTTACTTACCTGGTGCTTTCAAGCATTCCAAAATCATTTGACACTGCTGCCTGCACACTGCCAAACCTGTGTTTTCATAAGCCTGCTCTGGACTGTGCAAATACATCCCAGGGTTCCCAATTGTTCACCAGCACAACCTGTCAAGGCAAATCTTCCACTCAATTTACAATATTCACAGATGTTCCTTAGGATTTAGCATTTGGTGTGCTACTTTCATAGGCCCCTAATCGCTTCCTCACAGGGTAGGATCCTGGCTCAGGTTTGTTGGCCAGTGACACAGACAGCAACAGTCAAACCACAGGATATTGTACTCATTTTTAAAAGGATGGATTTTAGTGGCTGTGGAAAAAATGAATTACTAAGGAGTGAATGCTTTACACAGCAAGCTATTTTATTTTTACCCTTTGATGGAAGTGACTGTTTTTTGCTCGTCAGAAATGAATGGCAGAACAGCCACATGTTATTATCATCATCATTATTATGAATTGATTCCTATGAGGCCACTCCAAGCAATTTACAATAATAGTGGCACTTCTTAATTTTATAGACAAATTTTAATTTAAAAATAAAGAAATTGAAACACAAGTTCCAAGTAAGAAGCCCCCACATTCTACAAGCTTAATGGTCTGTCTACTCTTATGGGCCTCACCACCAGAACACCCCACTCAACTATTATATGTAGGGCTGCCTCTGAGGACAGTTCAGAAACTTCAGCTGGTGAAGAATTCAGCGGCCAGGTTGCTCACCAGAGCTAGACTGTGTGAGCATATTACACCGATCCTGGTCCAGCAGCACTGGCGACCAATTAGTTTCCAGGCCCAATTCAAAGTGCTAGTTTTGACCTATAAAGCCATAAATGGCTCAAGACTGCAATACCTCAAGGACCGCCTACTTCCATATAAACCTACCCGGTCCCTGAGATCATCTTCTGAGGCCCTCCTTTGTGTGCCCGCTCCTTGAGAGGTTTGGAGGGTGGCAATACGAGAACAGACCTTCTCTGCAGTGGCTCCCCATCTGTGGAATGCTCTCCCCAGGGAAGTTTGCCTGGCACCTTCATTATATGTTCCTTCTTAACCATGCCTTTCGTTAATCCAATTTATATCCTATGCTTTTTCAAAATGTGTTGTTTTTTTGTGTGGGGGGGGGTATTGGGTTGCTGTTTTTATTTTTATTAGGTATTTTGTGGTTTTATATCTTGATTTTGGGGATGCGGGTGGCGCTATGGGTAAAACCTCAGCGCCTAGGACTTGCCGATCGCATGGTCAGTGGTTCAAATCCCCGTGGTGGGGTGAGCTCCCATCGTTTGGTCCAAGCTCCTGCCCACCTAGCAGTTCGAAAGCACCCTTAAGTGCAAGTAGATAAATAGCAGGAAGGTAAACGGCATTTCCATGTGCTGCTCTGGTGCCGGTTCGCTAGAGCAGCTTTGTCACACTGGCCACGTGACCCGGAAGTGTCTGTGGACAGCGCTGGCTCCCGGCCTCTAGAGTGAGATGAGCGCACAACCCTAGAGTCTGTCAAGACTGGCCCGTACGGGCAGGGGTACCTTTTCCTTTATCTTGATTTTATTCTGTGAACCGCCCTGAGACCTCCGGGTATAGGGCGGTATATCAAACAAACAAGCAAACAAACAAACAAACAAACAAATAAACAAAGCAAGCTAGACTTCTGTTGATGTCTCATGTATACTTCTGGTTCCCACTTGTCCATACACCCCTATAGGTAGTTCTTTATTATTTAGTCATTTTATATATCCCCCTTCCTCCAAGGATCACAAAGCAGTTTACAATATGAAAACACAAAAATGCAAAATATAGTAACAAACCAAAACAATACCCCCCCATTTAAAAGGCCATAGATTGTTTTATTAGCTAAAGGTCTGGGAGGAAAGGAATGTTTTTGCCTGGTGCCTAAAGATTATGCAACCAGAGCACCAGGCCTTGTAATATCTGTAAAGTTGTACCTAAAATATATGTAAAAAGGGAGAAAGTTTTATCCACACCTCTGTTTTTCAGGTAGGTGTGTCCTACCATCACAGGAAAGTATGGGATGGGTCACCTGTATAATTGTTGATGCTTTCTTTGTTCTACTCTAGGAGGCGGCGACATGTTGGACATGATCTTCCCAGATTGTAACATTGGTGCTGTAGAATAACAAGTATATCTTCAATATTTTTTATGGTGGTCATTGGTCAGCTTTCCCCAGCCTGGTGTCCTCATGATGCTTCCCATCACCCCCGGTCAGTATAGTCAAGGATGATGGGAGTTGTAGTCAACAGCAGGTGGAGGGCACTAAGTTGGGGGAAGCGGCCAGGGGGTTCCAAATGCCTAACTGTTGTGGAGAAGTATCTGTGTGCTATTGGTGTCCTGCTTCAGCTTTTATGCTTGCCCTTGCTTGCATTTAGAAAATGAATCAAGCTGCGTCTGCTATCCTCATTGGATTCACCTGCAACTGGGTGTATCTGTGAGAATGGAATTGTGATATTAGACCACTGAAGACGACCAACTGATGGCCAAACACCATTGGCGTTCATTACATACAAAATATGTTATGCTTGTTCATTCTAGTGATGCATCAAAGTGGTTTTTAGTGCTTATAGCTATATCATTTGTTTTAGAAAGTTGAAGGGTGCATGTTATTATTATTTTTTATTTAGACACTATGCACACTCCAAATCGATTGGTTTCCTTCTGGGTTTTTTATGACCACATCTATATTTTCAGTGTGCATGTTTGCTGATGTTTGGATATCTGAAGGAGTCCAAGAAAGCTATTTGGTCTTGCTGTTCCAGTTTAAGGACAACTGAAATCTAGTTAAATCTTTTTATGAATGCATCATTCTTTTTTATGAATGCATTACAATTAGCCATTGAGAGTTTTGTGATGGACTGAATCAAGACTATTTTCTGCCCTAGGAAGGTTCCAGAGGCAGAGTTTGGGGAAACTGAGTGAGGAGACAGCTAAAAATAGTGCCTTTTGTCTTTCCTGAATCACGCACAGCTTTCCAGCATCATTAAGCAAATGAAGAAGAGTGTCGTTTTGGCAGGATATATTCAGTCAGTTTCTACTTCAGATTCAAGTGATCTATTGTTCCCCTGGCTCTTTTTATGCTGCTGGTAAAATAATAATTCTGCATTAAACAATGGGTGAGCTTTGGATGCTAAGCCAATTTCTATTTGACATCATATCTAGTATAATATAAGAAATGTATCCTTCTGTCTTGTCGGAGTAGCAAAATGAGTTGGGTTGCATTTCATTGAAGCCTGCTAGGATATCTCTACTATTCTATGCCACTGAATCTTTCTATGCTGTGCTCTAGGTAATTTAATTTTAGATTCCTCATGATTTTTAAGAACTGAACCCTAATTCTAGACTTAGAACAACACTGTAATGCTTAGCTGGTTTCTTTCTGAAATGACTGAAATTTTAAGAGATTTTCCTGAATGGATCTTTGTTAACTGTGACCCATTTTGCCATGAGTTGTATAATTTCTTTCAAACTCACTGGCTTCTCTCATGACTGCTGTGATACAATGGTTGACACCCCATATTACAGAGGGAGTGAAGAACAATGTGTTGGAAAGCTGCAATGTGTTGGAAAGATGCATTTCCTCATGCCAGCTAATGCTCAACTTCAGGTAAGCCCTACCCAGTCAGCCATAGAAGGTGAACTGGGAAACTCTCCCAAAGGTAGGATTCAATATGCAGAGTAGATTGAACTAGTTCATTAGCCTCCTCTAGAATTATTCTTAGGATGACACATGCACCAAATCGCCCAAAGCAAAGTCTGAGCTGGGACACTCCCTTTGTGTTTTCAGTAACTAAGAATTGATGTTATTATTATCTAAGATGGATTATGTGTTGGTTAGTTTGCAGAGTCAGAGGTGACAATAATAGCTAGATCAGGGGTCACCAATTTGCCTACAGAGGCCTTCCATCATGCCCATAGGTTTCCTCCTCTTGCTGAATTAGGGTTGAAATAAGCAATTTGTTGCAACCAATATAATCGGTTGCAGTGTGCACTTGAGTATAGAGTATACATGTGATGCCCATGACAGAGCCTCTGGTTTGCAAATGTGCCCACAGGTTCCAAATGTTTTTGTTTTTCATTTTAATACAAAATTCATTCTCTGGGGGAACATCCTTCCTATCTGGTGGTTTTCAATTAGAATAGTGTATAGATTGTTTCAGGCAACCTGGTATCTGTGTTATACAGTGCCCAAATAATAATTTGTATTTTCAAGGTCTGAGTAATGCTGCTGAAGTGTTTTATACTTCATATACTCCCAATCACCCATTTTAAAGAAAGCTCATTAAGATCAGGTTTATCTTTATCTCATTTATATTAGTGGATTTGGACTAACAGATGAGGCAGCAAATTATGCTGCTTTGTTCTGTCATTTATTTTTTAAATAGCAATTCACTGGGCCCTAAACTTTGCTGCCAGTGCTTTTGTTCTAATTATTTCTCTGTTGTATTCTAGTATTCTTTACCAACATATTTTTGGGAAAGTGTATAGTGATGTTTTGGTAACAGGCCAGGCAAGAAGAAGAGGAGGAGGAGGAGGAGGAGGAAGAGGAGGAAGATGCAAGACTCTCTCCAGTTGCAGTAGTCAAGGTGAAGGTCAGAAACCAGAGTTTTGTCCAAGATAGTGTCCTGATCCAGAGGCCCAAAGGAGGGCCTGTGTGATTGATTTGAAGCAAGGGTTCCACAGATGGAGGTCAAAAACACTGAAGTGATCAATTCTGGTGTTTTATTGTGAAGAGGTGAAAACTTACAATGCAATGCCAGAGACCATGTTGTCTTTACAGACTGGGGTGAACACCAAAACAGCAAGTGTTCACCATGACTGTCTGCAAGAAGCTAATATGTTAAGTGTTACCGGTAGTTATAAAATAAAACTAAAAAATGAATCTAAGTAAACTGGCAACAATAGCTCAATTAACCACCCTTGGCTTAAAGGCCCATTGCCCACCTCCATCCATCTCTCAGATAAGGGAGTAGCTGACAGGCAGCCCTTGTGAGAAGCCTGATGTCTCCCAACTAACTGAACCAAAACTAAGGATTCAAAGCAAAAAGATAAGCTTATATGATCTCATTTTACAGGTCGCACCAATTAGTTCTGGGATTATCTCCACTACCGGGTGGCGTTTACAGGCTTTCCAAGACATTTGCACCATTTGGTTCTACACAGATAGTTGAAGAGAAAGGCTAAAATTTACCCATGCTATACAGGATGTTGTCACTGAATTTCCTTCCTACCCTTCACACAGGGTAGGATAAAGCAATATACAAATATAATATTAAGATCAGTTTAAAGATATAATCAAAAGAATAGGATGGGTCTTATTTCTCAGGTGACAAAAGCCATGGTAACGAGGTGTGTCTTTGGCATAAGGCAGAATCCAGGTGCACCTTTGTGGGGAGGGAAATATAGTCTTTGAGGGGCAGAGCTGGAGCTACAGCTAGAACCTTCAGCGAGCAGAAGACACCTCTCTGCTATCAGGCCAAGGGGGAAGACCAGGCTCCTAGTAACCATAATAGGCCAAGTCAATTCATACTTGACACAGAACATAAGAAGAGCTATGTTGGATTAGATCAGGGGGCTGAGGCCTAAACTAGGGGTGGGGGATCTCAGCTCCAGAGGCCAAAGACAGTGCTTCAGGTATCCTTTTCTAGTCACACCAGGGGCTGCAAGTGGAAGGATCAGAAGCTGAAGCCTTGTTGTATTAGTGGAAGTTCTTGCCACTTTCAAGAGGATACCATTAGGTTGCCATCCCAAATGCACTTTTCACAACGTAAGTTTCATTGAACTTCACTAGTAGGAATGACACGACTCAGTTCCTTATGCTCAATCTGCCAGACTGCTAGGCAAGCTCTCCAATGAATTATTAGATTTGGAGCATTATTCATTCACAAGCCACTTGATGTGGAAACACCCTTCAAATGCGCCTATCACAACAAAATTTCCCTGTATCATAGTCAACAGCATTGTGCATCTGTCCTGATTTATCAGATTTTTCTGCCAGTGGGTTCTGTGACAAATCAGGAATGATCATTTGTGCCATTATATCATAAGCAAGCATATATAAAAAATGTCATTTGTTTAAAGTTTTAGCGCTCAGTATTAATAATGTTAATGCAATGGAAATCTATTACAAAAGAAGCATTGTAAGAGGTTGTGACCAAAAGCAGTTAAAGTGCATTTTCTCCATTTTATTCCATCAGTATCGGATAACCTAACACGGTTGTCAATACTAGGTGAGGAGCTTGGCCAGAATAATTCTTTTATCTTTAGAAAGTCTACTAACTGTATGGATAAAAGAGTTACAATCAATAATCCGTAAAGAAAAGAAAACATACTCTCTTGTAACTAAATGTCTACTTTGGGAATTTACAAAGTTAATGTCTTTGGAATCTTAACTGTGCAACAAGTCATGGCAATTAAACCTACCACTTGTGTTATCAGGATGTTCAGCATTTTCATAAGGACAGTGAATGACACCAACTGGCCGTCTAATTCAGCATCCTTACTTCCCAACAACCAACCAGGTGTCTATGGTTAGAATACAAGCAGGACATGACGACAAGCACTTTGAACATCAAACCAAATGGGAGAGCCTCCAATATCTTGCACGCGCGCACATGCACACACGTTTTAGAGAAATCCAGTTATAGGTGGAAAATAGAACCTGAAGAGTTTGAACTGTGGTATCGAAGTACCATGTAGAACCAATGCACATAGGAAGGACATTGCAGGGGGAGGCTCTGCCTCAACCTACCTGTGTTTATTTCCACATCTGAAATGAATCTAGATTCAGGTAGGTAGCCGTGTTGGTCTGATGCAGTAGAAATATGTATAAAAATGATAAAATTGTCCAGTAGCATCTTAGAGACCAACTAAGTTTGTTCTTGGTATGAGCTTTCGTGTACACACGAAAGCTCATACCAAGAACAAACTTAGTTGGTCTCTAAGGTGCTACTGGACAATTTTATATATATATTTCATCTGAAATGAATGTTGGCTTACTTTAGACATTGATACATGTGCCTGCAGCATGAGGGCAGAGCCTTCTACTGTGATGTCCCCTCCATTCATGTTCCTTCTGTCTAGGTGGAACATCTAAAAACAATTATGGACTGCTCCTATGACAAGTACAGACAACCTGCTTTCTCAAGTATATTTCCCATGCCACCAGTTCTGTACAATAGGAAACTGTCATTGGGGCACGTGCTGAATGCTATCTGTTCCAGGGTGACAAATTTAGTTTTCGTATTTTAAAAAGTGACCACATGCACCTACATGTCACAGTTCTACTTGGCTTTGTAGTCCAAAAGGTTTACTTGCTTGGGAGGTTGTTGACTCTCCTTCAATGGAGGTCTTTTAAGCAGTGGTTGGATGAACATCTGCCATAGATGCTTGAGCTGTGATTTCAGCGTTGCAGGGGGTTGGACTAGATGACCCCCAGGGTCCCTCCCAACTCTACAATTGTATGATGCCTTACGGCTATGCTAAGCATCCATTCTACTATGATGCACCAGGCATTTATGCAATGTATAGGAAGTTAAATTCTGCGGAGGTGTTTGCAGGCATATGGACAGAAGAATCCAAATGATTACATGGCTGTAAAAGGCTATCAGATTGTACTTAGGGGGCTGTGGAATGGCTTGCAGTATTATAGTTATTTTGCCTTTGCTTAACGATCTTTGCAAGCTTCCTGCCAGTTTGTAATTTTAAACCACTTCCTAACTACGCTTTCAGGAATATAAAGTACTTACTAACTAAAAAAAGCAGATGAAGCCATTTTCGCCTTCTCAAAACATTTTTGGAAAGACAACTTGCAATATATATGTATTGTGTACATTGTACACCTGCTTAATTAATTAATTTTAAAATTACATATTGTCCTTTATTATTAAAAAAAAACCCTCAGGGCAGTGTACAAGTGATATCAACACAACACATTAAAATCCAGAATTTCAATACATTAAAATCCAAAATTACAATACCGGCAGAAAACAAATCAATACAGAGTAGTTCAGTAAAAAGCCTGGTATTAAAAATTGGCAAATGCTTGGGTGAACAAATGAGCCTTCCCTTTAAAAGATGTCAAAAAGATGCCGCAGATGGTGCCTACCTTCCTTTAGTAGGAATATTATTCCAAAGGCCACGTGGCATGGCAGAAAAGGCCTTGCCCTTGGTTGCAGCAAGGGATCTGGACAGAAACCTGAAGTTCTTGATCCACAAATTTCAGTGAATGGGAGGCCCATATGGGGAAAATGTATTCTCTTTTATTGATTTAGATTGCTAGTCATGAGCAATACCTGACACACTGGCGTTTGCACCCACGGCCCTTTTAAGCATCTGCTACAATTTAGATAATTGTAAGGCTGGGTTAAAGCTGGTTCTCAGGAACCCTGGGAAATTTAGCTTCATTTAAGTGTTAGAGCTTTATTCTAATCACAGACGGGGAATTTACAATTTTCACTGAAGAAGCTATAGCAGTGAAGCAGGTTTAAATTTGTTGTGTAGACATCTCCCTAATGAAGAATAGGTTAACAAGGTTTCTTTCACCACGGGTTCTATTTTGGTCTAGTAAGCAACCATTTCTTCTATTTCCAAGGGTACATTGCAGATTCAGAAACAAGTAAGTTATGTCTCATCCTATGCTTGAAAGCATTCTCACACAGTTCAGGCATGAACTGCACGCCTTGCTCATAATGCCACTTCATGCTTGCTGAGCTTAAATTGCTTTGGCCGAGTGCCACAACAATATTACTTTGGTAGCTTGGGGTGGGGTAGACTGAACTGCAATTTATCATACATTAAAACATTTTTGAACACAATACCTTTCGTACCCATTGTTTCTGTGTAATGCTTGCTGTCTCTGCCACATTCCCAAATCATTTAGTCAGAAGCAGGAAAAACCCATAGTGATATATGAGAAACATTATCCACTTGGACCCTTCTTATATTGTTACATACAATTTTGCAACCTGGTGCAGAAGGTCACTATTACTGCCATTTTTACAAATAGGGAACTGAAGGTGAAAGTCAAGCAGTTCTCCAAGACTGCCCTGGAATCCCTGATATATCTAGTCCTGTAGCCCGTCGACTACAGTAGCTGCTGGAGAATAAACATTTTTAAATCTTTAGGAACAGAACCTTCCACATTTTCATCTTCCTAACTATGCCTCCTCCTCTTTTTCAATGAAACCACCAGTGCTTGGAATGAACTAGTTTGGTTTAAGGAAGTTCACTGAATTAGTTCAAAAGTATCTAAGACTTCTTGAGTATATTTAGCAACATTCTGAATGCTGATTTTTTTTTTTTTTTTTTTTTTGCTGAGGATCAGTCGGATGAGCTTTAATTGAATTGTGAACTGAACGCAAGCCAAACTAGTTTATTTTCAAAAGGGACAGATGGGAGCTGAAGTTAGTTCTGGGGCATGGTGAACTTGGAAACAGAACTAGTTCCTTTTAAAAAGAACTTTCCAAGCTCTGACAATGATGAGCACTGCCAGTGGTACCTGCAACAGAGTGAGGCAGTGTGAGCTGTGTCTCTTTCAGATTCCAGACATTGCAGGTAGAATTCAACATTGTTCAAAGATGAGTCAGTGGAGGAGCTTCATGCTCCAGCACCAGGGTGGGTGGGGTGGAGAACAGGTGAGGCTGGCGTGTGTCTTGGGGCATGGTGTGGCGCCCGTAGGGCACCCCACCGGGATCGCGCTGCCGGAGGCAATGCACTCTCCCCACACACCTCTTCCTCCACCAGTGAGATGAGTATCTTTTTGACTTGTCCCGACAGAATGATTCTCCCTTTCCTCTTCCTGGGTGCTGCTCTGAGGGTTCTCCCAACTCCTCCAGACCCAGTTTTTCAGGGGATGTGCAGAGGGAGGAGAGAGCGTAAACCCCATTACACAAACAGAGGTCTCTGCACAGGGTTTCCACTGATGGGGCTCGTTGGGTGAATCCCACCCTCCATTTCCCCTTCCTTTGGTTTTTCCCTTTCTCCACAACCACATTCCACGCCCAGTGCTCAGTCCTCATTGGAATGGATATTGGGGGGGGGTGTTGCCCTTTTGGGTATCTTTCTTCATGACGTTGTGTACTTCTGCTGACCTTGAGGTACAAATACTTCCTTCTTGTGCATTGAGAACTAGCACTTTGAGAACAGATTAGGATATATGGCTGCCATTATTCAGGCTAACAACAGAATACTTTCAATAGGTGGATCTTTCAGTATTTACTTCTCAATTAAAAGATGATAGCCTCTTCAAAAAATTTCTCCAGGAGATATGAACACCCCCTTAGTAAATACGCTGCCTTTGGCTACAATGTTTAATAAGCTTAATATGATTGCACAGGCTCATTAGGGATTACCTAGAATACAGTCACCTTTCCCGATATGGAAACACTTGCCTTTTAATTGGTCATTTAACACTATAATTTCTATTTCAATATATTTACTGCAGCACAGCTATCACAGTAAGTAAATACTGTTTTTTCTCCTCAATAACACCGGCACATGGTTTCATTAGTTGTCTAGTCACCGACAGCTTGATTGCAACCACCGAATCTGACTGCCTGCAGAGAAAGATATTGCTATTATGCATGTGATAAGTGTCAGAGACTCTGGAGCTGTCAAAGCAGCATTGCCGCCAAACCTCTTCACCCTGCTCAGAGACGGAGCCCTGTCTTAATGGCAACGGTACCTATTTAGGATTATGTGCCATGTTTAAACATTTCTGTTTTCCTTTTCCTTTAATCCTCTCCAGAAATCTGCACAAATTTAATGCCCTAATGGTGATTCCCACTTTCTTTCCTCATTTTTTGAGTCATAGTAGGAGTGCCAGGCTGACTACAGACACATGCCTGCGTTTTTAAGTTAAAAAAATAGACCCCTCAGACTGGATAAGGGGCTATTGCATGCGTGTGTGTGTTCATTCAAAAATGACCTTTCAAGGCAGGCTGCTGTGTAAGAAAAGAATTGCCTTGGAGAACCGGACATGTGTCAGAGTTTTCCATACAGAATGTGTTTCCCTTGTCAGCCTGCTTACAAATAATTATGTTCTTTCCCTGCACAAAGCCTGATGCAGGGAGGCAGGATCCAAAAATAGCACCCGTTGTTACAGAAGTAATTACTTAAGTGCGGTAATTACTGAGCCATTAATTGGACCTTATGCTGTTCTTCTCATACACAGGCACAAACTATAAAAAAAATATTCCTATAATTTACATCCAACATGTCAGGGTTGCAGTCTCCTCAGAATGCCGTCTAAAATAGCCTTTCTCAACATAAAAGCAGAGTTCCTGTTCCCAGGTTTTCTCCTGTCAACAGCTGCTTCCGTGTTTCACAGCTCAGGAAACATTTGGCACACGGAAGGCCAAACAATTCAGAAATGCTGCATTGTACATACGTTGCTTTAGCATTTCCTCAACACCTGCGTGTGTCATATGCAGCTGAAGGCAAAGACCATCTGTTGGATCAGATCGGCAAGCAATCCCAGCACAGAAGCTTCTAGAGAGGTTAGGGTCATGTGACCCACTCTATTGGTGCAGCCAATATTCTATTGTCTATTCTATTGTCTAGTCTATTCTATTGGTGCAGCCATCGAGAGGGCCATGCTAGTGCAAGACCACTATAGCATTGAGTCAGTAGAAGTTACGAGAGGCTTCACTACCACAAGACAGTCCATTCTAAGACAGCACAGCTCCCTTGACTATTCATCATTATCCATCACCTTTCTCATGAGAAGTAGAAATAATTTTGTAAATAGAAATCGGATCTATTTATCTGCCAGGGCCTTCAAAACTTGTGAAGAAGCTTATCCTGCCAGAAAACAAAGCTCATATGTAAAGGCATAAGAGAGTCGTTCAATGTTGCAATGAAACAATGCAGAACTCTGCTTAAGAACCACAAGATATGCAACTCCGCAAACCACAGGTTTCAAAGCTTGTAAGGGATATACAGTGGTACCTCTAGTTAATAGCTTAATTCTTTCCAGAGGTCTATTCTTAACCTGAAACTGTTATTAACTAGAGGGGTGTGCTTTCGCTAATGGGGCCTCTTGATGCCGCTGCACCGCCGGCACATGATTTCCGTTCTCATCCTGGGGCAAAGTTCTCAACTCGAGGGAACTTTTCCACGTTAGCGGAGTTTGTAACCTGAAGCATTTGAAACCTGAGGCGTTTGTAACTCGAAGTACCACTGTACTGTGGTTAAGACATCAAGCCTGCATGCACACAGCAGTTTATTCTGTTTTCCTTTTGGTTTCCCTAACTGCTAATTTCTGCATTACATTTGAGATTTCACACAATGTAAAACCACTTCCAGAAATATAGCAGAATATATAGCTTAAGCTTAGCACTAATTTCTGTGTCATTTGCAAATGGATTTTTTTCTTGAAACAAATAACATGAAAATGCGTCCCAAAGTTGTGCTACAGTCCGCTATTTTTCTGGATGTTGCTTTTACAGCACGTGAAAGCTCAAATGCAGTTAATGCATTTGTTAATGCACAAATTAACAGCTGGGGAAACATAAGGAAAATAAAACAAACTGCCGTGCGAATGTAGCCCAAGTCGTACCAGATAATTGATGCTTACCTAGATGAACAGTCTCAATTCATTCTGCATCACCTGAAGCCACAGGATGGAGAACACATTTAAGCATCATTTTTTAAAGATATATTCCTATATTCAACAAGAACCCAAGAGATGAACCTCTGAGGTTACAAAATTGATACACTTCCCTGCAATAAACCATTCCTTTCTTTTACTGTATGGCAAAATTCATGAGAACCAGCTCTTCACTATTTTGATGCTTCCTGAATATATGCTATGAGTTTTACTTCTCTTTGGCTATTCACTTTTTAAATCTTTTTAACACCTGGGTTTTTTCCCCCCAAGAAAAAAAATTATCCTGTGGGTTCATCATGAATATTTTAATGTTCAAACAGTGCTTCTTAGTTTATGGCATTCATATCATAGTAATGCTGTGTTCCTTCCCCAACTGAAAGTATATGTGAAAGAACTCGGAGTACAAATTCCAGTGCATGATGCAAATTCAAAAAGCAAGCCTCTGAGAATACTTGCAAATAAGAGAATGAGCCTCATTTTCTACAAATATCATTTAATCCCCATTTCTTGAAAGTGCACCGAATGCTGGTTGACAGGTGTGTGGGAGTGTGGCCAAACATACTGCTTTAGGAAGTCGAACAAACATTGCAGTAATTGGCCCAGCTGTAAAATAAAAATACATGCCCAATACAAATGGCTGGCTATATTTTGGAAGAATCATCAACCTGTGAAGAGCAGTAAAAAGCAACTATCACAGACAAGCAACGTCGCTTGGGAATACAGCCTTCATGCTATAGCCTGCAGCCATTATACTTCAGGCCGAGATCTTCTCAGATCTGAAGCTAAAAAGGGTCAGGCCTGGTTAACATTTGCAGGGGAAACATTTAATAAAATCCTGTTACTCCTGAAATTGGCACAGGTGCTTCCAGCAGGCAGTCTCTTTCTTCTGAATCGGTAATGAACCCATGTCCTTTTATATTCTCAGAGGCACCAAGTTGCTAAATCAGAAAATATTTTCTTCTTTCTCATTATCTCCTTATAAAAAACAACAACCCGAAAAGTTTGTTAACTAAACCCGTCCTCCATTGGACCTCAATTCAGGTGTGTGTGTCTTTGTGGAAATATGTATCCCAAACCCCACCAACCTGGAAGTGAGCCCCATTGAATTCAACAGGGCTGAGTAGACATGGTTAGGATTGTGCAACTCGATTGCACTAGGGACCCATTGAAATCAATGTGAAATATTAGGCATGATGAATAGCTTAGGTTCTATTGGTTTCAGCTGGAACTCACTGCAACTAACTGGCTCTGGATCAATTACATTTCATCCTGTACGCACTCCAAGGTATGATGTGTAAGGGAGACAAATGTGTGTATTTTAGGAAAAAATGTGTACGTGCATTGCCAAATAAGATATGTACATTTAAGTCTCAGTTGGCCAGATGCTCTGTTTCAGGTGTGCATCTCTGTTTTCTCCATGCATCTCTGAAGCAGCCCTAAGTCCCATGGAAATCAGTGGAGTGGGACAGCTTAGTGCTGATGAGCAATTTGTGCCAATGGGTGCTATAAGCTATCTGCTGCTGTTAAGTGGCAGCAGATGTAGGTATGTGTATACATCATCGGAAACATGGTGGATATAGATCCCTGCTATATTCCAATGATATATGCAGATGAAAATATGTAGCTGTTGCTTATACATATTAAGTTCTTAGATGTAAACATGAATGGTTTTAGATGCATACTAGGGCTGAGAAATTAGATGCATACTTTAGCTGAGAAATTAAACAAATTGGGTTGATTAGGTAGGTGACTGGGATTCTAGGCATAGCTCAAATTGGATTGAATTGGGTTGAATTGGGTCAGAGTGATCTGGGCCTGTCAGGGGATGTGGTGTCAGCAAGGCTGTCTTAAGCATATGTGGTGCCAGGGTGCAAAGATCCCCCCCCCCAGGTTGCCCAGCCCCAGATGTGCAGGAGGACGGAGCCAGCCAGCCGTCTCAGTGTCTCGCTGGCTCAGTCGCCCCCAAACTCACGGTGCAGAGCCTGCCGCAGCACTCCAGCCAACAGGAGGGGTCTTCCCCAGACTCAACTCTTGGGTCCTGGACTCTTGGCTTGGTGCCCCTGAGAACCCGGCGCACCCCTAGCACCTATGGGTAAGACGGCCCTGGGTGTGAGGCAGGAAGGAGAGGCAGGGGACAAGGGAGGAGAAGATGAAATCATGAAAAAAGAGTAGGAGGAACCTACCCAAGAAGCTGCTTCTTCCCAAAAGAAGGGGGTGGGTAGATGCTTTGGATGTGGGTTACAGGCTTTCCTGCCCAAACTTTCCTTCTTCTCCTTCTTCGTGTCCAATTCCCAGACCCCTGAAACAGCATCACACAAAGCAAAGATTTTGACCCCGTGGGGTGCATATTGCTGCTCCTTGAAAGATCTCACAAAGTAGCAGCACAGCATAGGATAAAGCCCTCTTGCTCCTGGTCAGGAGAGCCAGGAAGGAGACACTGCGTCTCCCTCTCCCCCACCCCCTGCCCCAAACTGGATGTTTCATTGAAGTTTTTAAAACCCTACTTAAGCTCGAGCACACCATCTGAATTGACCTGGGAACAGATCACTGGTGAGAGGTCCCAAGGTCAGCACAGAAGCCTGGATTGAGGTCGCAGTGCTGGTCAGCAGGGAGCCCTCTATGCAGAGCCCTAGTGTGTACTTTAAAATGTAGTATCTGAAGCATCTGTTAGGCATGGCTAAATTCTGAACTATATTCAAGTGTTTTTTTAAAGAAAAAAACATGCAGGCAACAGAAGCGGATGGACAAATAATCTGTCAATTTCAGTTTCCTCTCAATTTCTCTTTTTTCTGATCTTAAATTTAACTCTCTGCATTTCTGCAGCAATTTGTGTTTTGTTTTTTTAAAAAAACAAAGAAAAGCTCTATAAAAATTATTCAGCATTTCATTGTGAACTCCTAATACGCAATTTTTAATGTGTTTAAAAGAGCAAACCTGAGAGCATAAGAAGAGCTCTGCTGTATCAGGCTAAAGACACCGTGGCCAACCAGATACCTATAGGAAGCCCTGGGTGCAAGAACGCTCTCTCCACTGAGGACTCTTAGCAACTGGTATACAGAAGCATACCTCCCTTGCCTGACATTGGAGGTAGAAAAAGCATAGCCATTCTAGCTAGTAGCCATTAACAGTCTTTTCTTTCTGTGCATACTTCTATGGAAATATGCCATATTCAGCCAAATGGGGAAAAAACACATATAGAACTGGCCTGTAAATCTAGATTACCAGTTGGCAACAGAATAACCTTCTTCCTTTACTCTAAACAATGCACAGACTATGAAAGAAAGCAGCAAAAATGGGGAATACAGAAAAATATGTGAGTACAAAAGAGAAACGTTAAGTCCTTTCCGAGGCTATGGGATAGAAACCCCTTAGCACATCACAGCTGGTGATGGCCTTACAATTTTGCTATAGATAGATCAATAGACTACAAGGTGATGATTGCTTTGCCATCAGGAATAAATGCTGTCACCAGAAGAAATACTGTCAGTGTTCTGTCCACAAAAAGAGAAGTAATAGAGCAGCTGTGTCATTTTTGTTGTTGCTGGGCTTGGCCTGATATATGTAGAGATTGACACTGTGAAATATTCCTGAGAAATTTCCCCTTAGCAGTCTGGGAGAGTTTTCACATTTACCCTAAAAAACGCTTACCGAGTCATTTGCACTCTGTGCCCCGAGACTTTCTGTCAGAAAAGAAGACAGCTGGGAATTTGGGTCTAGGAGAACGTGACTCTGGGCTTTCCTTTTTCCCTTTTGCTAAGTAACTTAAGCTACTGACATGTTAGCACCCTTTAATAAAGCATACAGGTTGAAATGCAAAAATGAGAACCTACAAACAGCTGCAAATGCTCCTGTACACACATATACATACATAAACATACACACACACACACAGAGAGAGAGAGAGAGAATGAATATTGGGGGCATTTAGAATACTTTAACTATTAGTAGAATTTAATATGCACAACCCCTTCTTGTTTCAAAATAATAATAATAAGTATTTTTATTTTTCGCTATGATAAGGAATAGTCCACAAGGCATGATAATCATCTTGTCTTCTTAAGATTTCTCAATCAAATTAAAGTCACAGAACACAACAGAAGCTTGATATTCTATTTGCTAAATGCCCTTGTACTTATTTAGATTCCACTTATAAACAACTAAATCTTGAGAGCTTATAGTGAACAGACAGAATAATCAAGGGCCAGAGATGATCACTGGATCATTTTCAGTAGTGCTGAGACTGCTTCCTTAAAAAAGCATGAATGCCAAAATCCATTGAAAAACAACAAACACAACTCTTAGTTGTATTTTGGCATCTGTTGAAGACGTAATTCATTAAGCCAAGCATTTGCTGAGTGATATCTGACCTAGTTTTCTACTGTGGATTGCTGTGTTTATTATTTTAATTTATTGGTCTTTGACTATAACCCCTCCCCCATTTGATAATATAGGATGATATATAAATATTGTAAATACTGTAATGGAAATAAATAAAAGCACGAATGCAAACATGATCCAGTCCAACTAAGTTTTCTAGGGGTGAGGAAACCAGAAACTCCTGTGACTGAGTGAGTTGGGACTGAGCTATCAGGCATATATTAAGATGAAGTATGGTGCTTATTACCGTGAAGTAACAGAAACCTGGCTGGAAGAAGAGTCCAGAGGTGCAGTAGGTGGTCGGTGGCCCCTCTTCCTTCATCCAAGTAGTATGGGTATTATTTTGCATATGGAGAAGACCCTTGGCAAGGAGTGTGTGAGGAGTGGGACACTGGCTGAGACCATTGATTAAAGTGAGTACAGTGGTACCTCGGGTTACATACGCTTCAGGTTACATACGCTTCAGGTTACAGACTCCGCTAACCCAGAAATAGTGCTTCAGGTTAAGAACTTTGCTTCAGGATTGGAACAGAAATCAGGCTCTGGCGGCGTGGCGGCAGCAGGAGGCCCCATTAGCTAAAGTGGTGTTTCAGGTTAAGAACAATTTCAGGTTAAGAACGGACCTCCAGAACAAATTAAGTTCTTAACCTGAGGTACCACTGTAACAACAACAGAGAGTTAATTGCTTTCCTGGGATCTTGAGCCTCTTCATCTGCTTTTCAAATTTCTAACACTGTTTCTTCAACTACCACTTCAACTGACTTGGGGCAAAGGGACTAAGCCCAGGTGATTTAAAGGCCACCAACTTCAAAAGAGGATTAGACAAATTTTCAATTGAATTCAAGCCACAGTCAGGACACTGGTCTACCTAACATTGTGGTCTGCTTACATTTACTGTAATACAGAAATGACAGGCAATAAATTCATAAAATATATTCCAAATATAGTCATGACTTAGTAGCAGCTGTTCACAAGAGGCTTTCCCAGCCCATCTCTACCTGGATATGCTTGGGGTTGGTGTGGGATGTTTTGCATGCACAGCATGTGCTCGGTCAGGTTCCTTCTGCTGGTCCACTTATAGAAAGAGCTTCATTGAGAAGAACAAAATAGAGTTCAGAATGATTTATGGCTATGCGTTGGGCTTGCCTACAGGTTGGCTTTAAAAACAAGCTTACAGCCCCAGTCAGTGTGAAATTTTAAAGCAGTGTGTGAATTGGACTTAAATGCTAATGAGCAATTGCATGTTTCCCACCAGCACCCACAGGAGGTGACCCTACTTTTTCAAAAATTGTCATGATTCTGTAGAAAGCTATTGGTTTTCTTTTCTGTTTTACTCCATAAAATGTGAGTAAATGAATTTTATTGCTGACACCCAGAGGCAAAACAGGCTCAAAAAGGGTCTAAGGATACACAGTGAAGTTCTGTTGTAAAAGCTAAACACAGTTCAGCTGGGTCAAAACCTAAACGGGAAATTTCTTGGGAAGACAATTTTATAATAAAGCGCTAGTGTTAAAAAAGTGGATTGTTAAAGGCACGCCCAGATGAAATATATAGAATTCAAAGAGCAATCCCAACTATGATGTAAATCACAAATTTATATGACAGACCAGAAAGACTCTCAGACTTGTGGCCTTTCAGGCCACAAGTGTCTATCTTTTCTTTTAAAGTGGCTCATACACATTTATTCCTTTGTACTTCTGTGCTGCATTTTATTTCTTGGTACGTTCCCAAGGATTGGGAGTAGTTGTTGACTTCACAGGCACTTGCCAACAGGTGCCCTTGGCATACCCCCCCAACCGATCCGGTAGAGTGCAAACTCAAGTATTCTGCAAAGTTGCAGAATTACTTTTTCAGAGCTGCTCACCTGAGGAAAAGGAAAGTAACATTTGTAAAAAATATGCTGAGATGCTTTGAAATTGGGGTAAACACAGAAAATGCATCCAGCCCTATGTAAAAGAAAACATTCCACAAAACATATTTTTACTATTAATTTTGCAAGCTGTAACCTTTCGCTTTCATTTGCATTTTATGGTAGCACAGCTGTATTAAAATGATTCACATGTTAATATACAGTCACACTCTCCCCTGTTGACAATCTAGTTAAAACATATCTTCTGCCCTTAAGGTAAGATATTTGTGATGCAAACAACCTGGTATTTCTGGTATCTGTTGAATAATTCTATGCTATGAGTTGCTCATCAATTTAATCACTGCCTCAATTGTGGTAACCTCTTCACTGCCAAAAGGCAGGAAATTCAAGGATGCATTCTTTTACAAAAAGTTCCTGTTTGTAAAGAAGGCAATCCAAACCACACACATACCAGATACATTCTTTGGGAAAATGGAAATGTACAGTCATATTCAGCACAGTAGCAGAAACTACATGTAATTGACCAGCACAGATAAGGGCACAATCCAAAGTCTTAAACCTCTCTCGCTGAAATCAGTGGGCTTTTAAAAGTGCTTAATTTCGATTGGTTCTGTTTCCAAGGTGTTTTAGTTCCTATAGATCTACACAAATATGACTAAAACCTGATGAGCAAAGTGCAAAATTTGATCTATTTCCAAAGCCTCTCCACTTCCATGTCCCCATGTGCTTTTTAGGAAGAATGATTTGTATGCTGGCATCTGACTAGATTCTTGATGAAGATTTGACAACACTGCAGTTCATGGACGTCTTGTGATGATTCTGACTATGTCTTCGCATGCATACATTGACCCAGTTCACTCATCATGGTAAACCATAGGTAATGGTTGTGCTAAGTTGTGCTTTCACTGCTTCTCTCGCACACTGCAAGAAAACTAAGCACGATTCCTGGCTTTGTGATACATACAATCTTTACCTTTTCTGATACCAGGTGATTGAGTAGGTCAGAGTTGTTTCACCTGAGATGTTCTACTTATTTACTTATGCATCTTTAAAGTTTTATTTCTACCCATCCTTCATCCGATGAGACCCCAGGTGGAATACAATGCCTGATAAATACAACAATAAAATGAAAAGCCAGCATTAAAACTTGAAATGCAGCAGAAACTCCACAACAGTCTAGTGTCTAAACATGGCTCTCACTTGTTCCATTTAAGTCTTTAGAGGTTTATGGGATCTTTTGTTTCAGTATTCAGTGCTAGCATAGAAGGCTGATGACCAAACATCTCAAGTGTCCAGAGGCTTGTTAGCAAAGGCTTGTCACTCCAAGAAATCTACGTGTCTCTGTACCGAGTCCTTGGGGCACTGATCCCGGTTGTGCAGCTGAACTCTGACGAGGGCTCCACATTGTCTAACATGACAAGGAGCTACATTCTCAGGCTAACAGGCAAAGAGTCACTTTCTCATTGGAATGGCAGCTTCCGTAATAGCAGGCGGGAGATAGGTATGTGTCCTACTCTCAGACAAATCTTCTTTGACTTCTCTCAGCAATTTCCAAGCTTATTTTTGGCAATGTTTTCTGACAGGGGTGGGATGGGGGATGGAAGATGCAGTACTCCTCATGTCACTAGGAGCAGAATTACAGTTCCATATTTGATTCTGTGTTATATTTCCTGCACTGTTTCAGCACACAGCTTAAAAATCATGTGCATTTAAAGCACGTGACTTCCCCAAAGAATCTTGAGAACTGTTGTTTGTTAAGGGTAATGGGAACTGGAGCTCTGTGAGGGGAGGGGGAAGTACAGTTCCCATAATTATGACCTTTAAACATAGATTGGATGTACTTCAAAAGTATGGTGTGGATCTGCCTACAACGAATGTGGAGTCGTGACATGCTGACTCTAAAGTCCCACTACAATCTTTCTCATGACTGGGGCTGCAATCCTATACACACTTACCTAGGAGGCTACTCTAACAGGGTTGAGCTTTCTAGTGCTGGTAGCTGAGCTCCCTGTAGGTACTTTACTCTACCATGCAAATTAATTTCCCTATCACAACATGTGGGAGGGAGACCCAAGCGAGCATTGCTCCTTGTCATGCACCCACTTTGAAGGCCTTATGATGCCACACAGCATCTTGGCCCTGGCTGCGGTTGGTTCAAAAAGGTTCAATATCATGAAACTTTTCACCCCTCCCCTGTTTCCCTTATTTTGTGTGGAAAAGGTTCAGCAAATAACTTTCAGCTCACCTCTGGTAAAATGCAGCTTTCATTGTAATCTACCAGAGTAGTTATGCCACTTTGCACAATGCAACACTATAAATCAATGCATAAACAACTTTCAAGATATGAAAATTGTCCAAATGTCACTGCTTAGGCAAAGATAATTGTCCCTGCATGCATTTCTGGATTCTTTCTTTCTCCACGCTGAAAAGAGCTATCATTCAACCCATCTTTCAATGGTACTTATATAAAGCTGGCTTAGATTATTTTCTCTATATTGGTTTCATATTACTTCCTCAGCCAGCTCTTTCTTTCTGCTAGTCTTTGTTGTTCTCTCTACTTCCCTCGGGACTTTGCTTTTAATTTGCATGATACCCATCACATCAGTTTGCTCTTCATTTTCACTACAACTTATTATCACCTTTCCATGATAAATGCAGAAGTCTACAATGTGTCACCCACATTAATAAGTGCCTACAAAACAAAATGCAAAACTATAACCCTAGCCAAGATGCCGATGCAAGGGGTTACATTAAGGGAATGAAAACAATGGGGCAGGGAAACAGTCACAAATCCAGATTAATAGGCTGATAATCATTGTTTTAATTAGGCACATCCCAGGGTATATATTAATGTACAGATAGAGAGGAAAAGGAGGCGTTCCAAATTTTCTGAATAAGACTTTCTCCTTCTCTGCACTTAGCTCAATTTGATCCCAGATAAATGATGTCTGTTGATCCTATCACAAAAGCACAACAGTGAAAACACATGGGTTGGTGTTCAATGTTAGTCCTACTCAGAAGAAATTAATAAATGTGACTAAGTTAGGTTCATTCATTTCAGGGGTCTACTCTAAGTAAAACTTAGATACAACCCATAGTCATGATTCAAGTATAGCAATTGCATTTGGGTATAGCTTACATTTCTCTTTCTGGTTCTTTAATTTACTTATTTATTTAAAAACATTTCTAAGTGGCTTAATATATTTTTAAAAAAATTAAGATGTGTACAAAAATAATATTAAAACAATAGAATGGCATTGTAACAACAACATTATATAAAGAGCTTAAAAGGGGGAATTCACCATCCAAACTCATGGGCCAGGAAGCCTGGATAAAAGATGTGTCTTCACAAGATGTCTGAAGCCATTGATAGACGATACTTTCCATACAGCAGAGGGAAGGGCATTCCAAAGTGTAAGAACAATGGGAGAAAATGGTCACCTCCTTGTCATATGCTGTGCCACCTTGAAGGGCAAATGGGGAGGTAGAAAATGTGTGTTGAATACATGCAGTGCAGAGTTGGGTTTATGCAGAGCAAAGTCTTGGTTTTGCCAGCTTCAAGTCCTACTCATGCCATCATTGCAAAGCTGCTCAATGGTGGTTGAATGTTCTAGAATGCTGAGATGAACAGAACTGCAATGTGGGTGTATACAGAACCAGCACCTACCCAAGTTGAAGAGAGTAAAGGTAACATCCAAAGGGTCTGACACTTCTTCCAAATCATCACTTGAACAGCCCTCAAGACTGTTGAGAAGAAAGAAGCAGCAGAATTTGCCTTCACCATCCCGGTGGGCCAATCAGGAGACAGCAGGTGGATGAGCCATTGATTTAATAGCAGTTGCAGCTGATGGAAGTTGGAGTCCAACAGCATATAGAGGGCCATGGGTTCCTCATTTTTTACCTAAATCATGCCTTCTGGTGCACCCCAAGGTGAGCATTCTAATGTCTGCTTGAAATCCATGAAGTCAAGAATTTCTACAATATCCCTGGATTCCTTCTCCATATAATTCAAACTGAAAATGCTTAATCTAAATCTCATTTTCTGTACTTTTCAGCCTTTGGTTTGTTGTTCTTCCTGCGATGTCAAAGCTACAGGGAGGATTAGTTGAACACACAGCTTAAGTCAGGGATGGGTAGACCTGCAGTGCTCCAGATCTTGTTGGAACCCAACTTCCATCAGCCCAACCAGCACAGCCAATGATCAGGGATGATGGTGATTGTGGCCCAACAATATCAGGAGAGCCATAGGGTCCCCATTCCTGACCAAATCACACCATCTACACCAGCCAACGGATGCTTTCCATGCCTAGCAGCCACTTGGAAGCTGCCTACTTATACAGAATGTGACCATCAGTCCAACTAGGTCAGTAATGTCTACACAGACTGGCAGGGTTTCAAACTGGTGTTTCTCCCAGCCCTACCTGGAGGTGTTGTGGACCGAACCAGAGACTTTTTGTTTGCAAACCAGATGCTCTGCCATTGAACTGCTGCCCTTTCCCCATGAGCAGTGGATTCTTCAGAAAGTTTATGCTCACAGTAAGCTTCAGTAGAATTGGACAGATTTTAAGGCAGGCACAGCCCATGGCATGAGAGCCAGTGTGGTGTAGTGGTTAAGAGCGGTAGACTCATAATCTGGTGAACCGGGTTCACATCTCCGCTCCTCCACATGCAGCTGCTGGGTGACCTTGGGCCAGTCATACTTCTCTGAAGTCTCTCAGCCCCACTCACCTCACAGAGTGTTTGTTGTGGGAGAGGAAGGGAAAAGGAGAATGTTAGCCGCTTTGAGACTCCTTCGGGTAGTGATAAAGCCGGATATCAAATCCAAACTCTTCTTCTATATCAACTTGGAAAGTAACAACAGCAACAATCCTGGTCTTGCAGTAGATGAGTGTGATGAACAACCAACCTCTCCTTCTTTAGATACCTGGTCCTTTGTGGGACTCAGTAAACATAGCTTGATCCTTCGCAGCACATGTCAAGCTGAAGTTGTGTCTCCCCTATGGAAAAATAATAATAACCTGGTTTCTCTGGCAGTTCATTTCTCTTGATAACAGAGAAAGTTGAGACTAGTTCATCTGTGTCTGTGCATGGAGGGAGGGGGGAGTTGCATCATTAAAACTTTGCTTGGGTTACGAATATATTTGATAATTGGAGGTTAGCACTGCTGTGTGCTTGCTGCTCAGCAAAAATATAAAAAGCTCCTTAAAATATTTGATCTAGGTATTGCGTATGCTTTTCTTCTTCTTCTCTAACATCCTCTGGCTATCTAGCAAGTGATAGTTTACAGATAATAGTTTCCCTTTTGAATTTTCCTTTCATGTGTGCTAACGGAGAAGAGCTCACTCCTTTCTTTGCTGATGAAACTCAGTCTTCCTACTTTGGTAAATTCTTTGACATTCTTTGCGTGGACAGACGGAGTCCCCAGATCCCGAGCAGTCCCCCCCCCCCCCCGTCATGTGGAATAACGACTCAAGACAACATGCTATGGGATTAAATTGGCCACAACTTTATTAAATTTCAAATATGGGTAGACCTTGGCTCAGGCATTGGGCGTTCTCCCTCCCCAGTCGCCAGCTGGGGACCTAGGGAGCATCAAGGTTATCCAGTGTGTGGGGGGGGGATGGGCCAGCTCTGGAGAACATATGTTCAAGCAGAGATAGCCGCCCCCGTTACGACGCCGCCGCCACAGGGGAGAGCAATGACAACCTTTTGGCGTACGGTCAAAGCCTCCCTTCAGAAACCCCTTTAACGGGGAACCTTGGTATAGCCGCCACAAAGAGGAAGATGGACTAAAGGATTCCGCCCAAGGCCTGATACCGCCAAAGTTGTGACTTTTGCTACAGGAAAGGCGAAACCTGCCAATGCAGGGAAATTCCTTTCCGGCCCTTTAACAGCGACCTTAACTGACTGAGGTAGGTGGAGACCTCCAGGTATCCCACCTGAGGGAAGGCAAAGCCAAGCCTATGCTGTTGGAGCCGCTCCAGATCTAGGGGCTGCGTGCGTCCACGCAAAGGGCGCCCCCCGTTTTAAGCGGGGAGCGGTCATTCCCTCCTCCCGCCAGTGTAGCTCTCTTCAGTGCTTGTACCCATCAATTCAATAACCATTTCTCTTAATTATCCCTTAATCACACTTACCAGGTGATAGTTTTCCATAATTTATGGATTTTATTTATTTGTTTATTGTCAATGTTCCCATGCTGCTGCTTCATACATTTAGTCACTTTTTCATTGCAAAAAAGCTTATTTGTTTATATAAATTGCTAAACAATCAAATCTTCCTAAATAGTTTAAAGCATTAATAATAAAAATACTTTCTATTTGCAAACCTGTGGCTATCGGGCTCACAAATGTAGAAGCCCCCTAAGTCCAGTTGGATATTCATCCCATCGCCTAATGTGGTTAGAATGGGGCCTTTCCCATCCATCATAAACCTGTGTCTAGCCCTGTCACTCCTTAACCATTGAAGGATCATCAGCAGCAGGGATCTTGTACAGTATTCTAAATAACATGGGGAGCCTCTATAAGTGCAGCCAGTCCAATGTATGGCTGAGTGGGCCCTGGAGCACAAAAGAGAAGGCAGGGCCAACAGTATTCCAGTGATGCCATTCCAATCACATGGGGACTCCAATAGGACTTCAGATTGTAGACTTGATGCCAGCCTATAAGCTTCCTGTACTTTATTCTTCCAGCTGCTTTTTTCTCACTGTTGTTTCCAAGTCTTCAAACCACAGATGTTATTTTTGACATCTCAGGTGCCAGCATGAAAACAGGATAGATGGAAGCAAGAAATGGATGCACTGGGTGGTCAGCAAGCCTGTTAAAAGTGTTGGCCTGAGCCTGGGGAGAGGAGCATTTGTGTTCTGCTCCTGCAGCAAAATGTCTTGACATGTCACAGAGGCAAGTTACACTCTCATCTGCTTGGAATAATTCCTTTCAAAAAAAAAATTACAGGAGGTAGAAAGAATTAATGATCAAGTGATAGTGATAGTCATGGACAGCAGTGAGATTAAAGCAGTGAAAACTTCCCCTGCCCTGCAATTTTCTTTTTGCACTCCTTTATCCTGGTGTTACATGACTTTTTTTGTCATGGCTTTATATCTTTCTTCTTCAGCTATGTGCCAAACAGAAAACTGAACAATCGTCACTATTGCATATATGTTGTTTCCATACTAGCAATTTAGTCTAGAATTAACATCCTTTGTTTACACATTGTTTACAGAGAGTCCAGATAACATCACTGACCAACTGTTGCATCCCAGTGTCTACCATGTTGTCCTCCCTTTTTTCAGATCAGATTTGTGGCCCTTTTTTCATCTTGAAAAGCACTTGCAGTGACAGCCTGTCCTGTACAGAGTGTGTGGGCAAAACTTAGTCACCTTCATAACTGGATTTCATAATTTATAACTGGATTGATGGGTGGGGTGCAAATTTCAATGCTTAAAAAAAACCAATGATTGAGGATTTCAGTATTACTGTCCCTTTAATTAATTACTGTCACTTCATTCATTCACCTTTATTTTAAGTTAGCTAATTAATTACGTGGTTCACATGCTGTAGCCATGAGATCAATGGGTTGACTTTAATTGGTCAGTTATCATTCCAGAAGTAGATTATTAGTTTCCTATTTGCAGGCAATTATTTCCATTTCTAAAAAGTATTATTATTAGCAGTAGAATTAATGCATTTTCACAGTCTGTAATTCCATTACCCATCTCAATGTCATTTCAACTTCAGGATCTTATTAGATATTACTTCAGATGTAGGACAGTGGGAACATGGAGGTCCACACAGAAGGGCCAGTGGTCAAAAAACAATATGATGTTCACCAAGCTCTGGTTGGCTATTACATCCAATCCAGGATATGCAACCATGGCTGGGTGTTGTGTTATCAATGCAGACCAAATATGCCAACTACTCCTGCATATACAGGGATGACAATGGGTTGCATTACCACTTGTTGCTAGATATGTTCAGGAAAAACTGGAACATCTCTTCCATGCCATCTAGAACATCATAGATGAAATATAATCCAATCCAAGGCTATTGCTGATTGCTGGAAATCTGCCTCGACTGCATCAAGACTAGGTGACTGTGATGCACTTTATGTGGGTCTCCCTTCAAAGAACATCTGGAAATTTCAACTGGTTCAGAATGCAGTGTGCAGACATTTAACAGCATATTATTTCTGTATAATAGCAACTTCACTATTTGTTGCAAGAGTCACCAGTGTGGCATCTGCAGGGACATATGGGCTCATTGATGCTTTTCCTGGTGCTCACATGGTTCTCTGCACCTCCATCTGTTTAGCCAAAATTAGGCTTGAAAGAAGCATTCTGTTGTAGACAGTATAATTTGTCATGATGTGTGTTTGGGGTGTGTGTGCCCACAACAGTTTCGCCAGTTTGCAAATGTGCCCACTGCCCCCCAAAGGTTGGTAACCCTTGGTCTACTGGTTCATTTGCAGACACAATTCCAAGTGGTCCTTACCTTTAAAGGCTAAACCGTTTGGGACCATGATGCTTAATGCTCATCTCTTTCCATTTAGCCTGTCCATCTGCTGTGCTCAGAGGAAAAGGCTCCTCTGACTGTCCCATCAGTATCTGAGTCACAGCTGATGAGAATGAAGGACCAGGAGTTTTCTGTGGCAGTGCCAAGGATGTGCACCAAGAGATTTGGCTCCCCTCTTTTTATGATCTTCTGCCAGGATTTAAGACTTTTTGTTTCGTTAGGCTTTCAGTATGGTATTTTGATTTCTCTCTCTCTGGTGTATTATGGGGCAATCATAACAATGTATGTACGTCTCACCAAATTCAACAGGGCATCCGCCCAGGTAGGTGGAGTTAGGATTGCAGCCTTAGGATTGTATTCAATGGACTTAAGTAACATAGTTCCATTAATTTTAGTGGGTCTACTCTGGGTAGGAGTTAGCTGGACACAAGCCTTCATTTGTAATGCTCCACTGGAGTGGAAAGGGTGGATGAAAATGCTGAAATCAATGAAAAGATGATTTTTAAAAAAAAATCATTTAGGCTATCACGTGATAGCTGCAGCAATCCTGTAAGGAAGTAGCTATTTTAGAGGACTCTCCCTGAGAATACAAAATAAAACAGTATAAATAAATAATAATAATGCTCTGCGTTATAGAAGATTCACCCTTCATTAACCAAAGCAATATGTGGAACCTCTGTCTCTCCAAGCAACAGTTTTCTGTCATGTCAGTAATCAGCAGTATGAGCAGAATTGCAGAGAAAATTGCCAGAACATCTACAGCTCCCCCAGTTCTCTCCTCAGTTCCCTGAAGTCATACTTCATGCTATCAAGTACTAAACGTAGGGTGACGTTTAATTTACAGAGCAGATTATCCATCATTCCCAAACTGTGCTATACAACTTCAGGACGTTACTACCTAACAGTTTGATGGCCAGTTATTGAGAGGAGACTCTATAAACTGCAATCTGGCCAATTTGAAATAATAAATTAAAATGTAGCTCAGGTTCTTCCATCTGCTCCCAAGCTTCCTTATCGTTTTCAGGGCTTTACAATTACCTCCTCAGCTGCCTTCCCTGCTTTCAAATGCATCTCCCTTTTCCCATTTCAGTAAAAGAAAACCAAATAATGAACCCAGAAACTGCTATACTGGGTCAGAGAAATAGTTCATCAAGCTGTCTCAGGAAGTGGCCAGATTCAGATATTTTGTGTAGTTTTAAATGAACAAGGTTACTTGACTAAACATGGGGGAAAGAATGAAAGTGACTGCTAGCTGATTCCACTATTTTCCTAAGGGAAGCAAAAGGGTGTGTTGTCACCAGGAGAAATAGATTAACCTGCCAATTTTGGTTTCTCTCATTTTTTTCATTTTTCCAATCCTAAATTTCTTCAGCAGTTTTTGTGTGTTTTTAAACCCTCATGTAAATTCACCTGCATTTGCATGCAGATTTCTCATGATATAAGCAAAATACAGTATACGCATCTCTGCAAGCAATTTCCCCTAATATAATGCATTTTTGTGCAATTTTCCCCCTAATGTATGATACGAACTCACTCACAAAACTAAGAGTTGTGCAAATATCAAATAATAATTGTGTTTCATTTAGCTGGGAGAATTAATGTTGTTGTGTCCTTAAAGGGTAGCAGGACATACCTTGCTCTTCCTATTTGGCTATACTGCATTGCTCCCCTCCTCTAGAAAAGGAAAGGAAAGAACAGAACAGGAAGTTGCTGTTAGTTACAGCATTGGATTTACCTAAGGTAAATTGCAGCCTTCCTCTCTGAAACACTATTCTTCCCCCACCCCCCAAAATCACACACAAGCTAGTTTTGGAGGCCAGATTTTTCCCTTTCCCCCAAACAGACCATTTTAGTCAACTGGATTGCATACTGGTCAATGCTAGTCAATTGTCAATATTAAATTTACATACATTTAAATAATTCAAAATAAATAAGTGAGGTATGATCATTTTAAAAAATACATCTGATGCATAAGTTAGCTGTAACTGGAATAACCTCCACAAATGCAGTATGAACAAGCCAACTGTTTCATAGTTTAGAGATGCACACATATTTCAGGGAATAAAGATTGCTTAAAATGCCTTGGTAAATGGAAATATCTTGGGAAGAAAGCATTTGTTGACTTAATTTGCATGAAAGATTCATGCAGAAATCTTCACAGTAACAGTGGTAGGATATTTACCTTACACTATGAAAAAAATGTAAGAAGGCAGGTGTGTGGTGCTGTTTTTTAAAAATAGCATTGCCCAATAAATAAGCAATGTTGTACGTGTGTGTGTGTGTGTGTGTTTGTTTTGAGGAGATATTTTCATTTCTGCATCAGAAAGCTCTGTAGTACAATGAAAATAAGGGTTAAACTCAGAAGCACAATGGGCCAACCATGTGTAGAATTGTAAATAAAATGAAAGAGACCTTTTGTGCCACTGACAACATGGTATGCAAAGTCACAGGGCATAATATTTTAAGAGGATTACAGCTAAAGCTTTGAAGACTTTGAAATGGCCCAGCCAACCTTGTGCGCTTTTCAGTTTAAATGGGTGCACATTCATTCAGAATTCAGCTGCACTGGCCAAGAGGGGAAAAGAGATGGAGAAAATCTTGGGGTATGATTTAAAGTTAAGCACTTTCAAGGGCTGTTGGTTTCCATAAGAGAGAGGTAAAATACATGCTTAAGTTCACTATTGGGCTAGGCACTAAAAAGTGCTTAAGTTCAGCAGAATTGTGCCTTAAAGGTCTCTGTCTCTCTCTTTTCCCCTGAAATTAATCTTCCTTTGGAAAAAGTGAAATCAGAAGAGCTTGTTACTAATCTAATGCTAATGTTTTTCTCATTGCCTTCCAACTCCAGGGAGGTGACTATCTGCAGCAGGGAGACTTTTGTACCTGGAGAGGCTCCCCATATTTCAGAACTCTGAATATGGATTCTAAAACACACAGGAGTGCCTGTGAATAGAAAAGTCTCCCCACTGTAGACAATCACTTTCCTGGAGTTGGAAGGTGATGAGAATATTAACCAGTGGGGTTGTACAGCAGCTGCTCACAGATGAGCAGCTGAAAGAGTGCATGTAAAGGAACCGGAAAGAAAAAAGTAAGACTCTACGCTGACTAGGGATGACGGTAAGCAAATGAGGCCAGTGACATGTTCTTAGTGTACAGTGGTACCTTGGTTCCCAAATGGCTTAGTTGTCAAACAAATCGACTCCCAAATACTGCAAACCAGGAAGTAAGTGTTTCGGTTTGTGAATGTTTTTTGGAAGCCGAACATCCCATGCAGCATTTAAGTTCAGGAAGCTCCTGCAGTCAATTGGAAGTTGCGCCTTGGTTTTTAAACAATTTCAGGACAACTAGAACGGATTAAGTTTGAGAACCAAGGTACCACTGTATTGTATGGCGACTATTGATCTCAAGTGCAAATCTACTATGAAACGAATGAAGCTTGAACCCATGTCTCCCAGATCCTAGTTTGACACTCTAACCACCAGGCCTCCTGGATGCAGGTGATGGAGGCTTGTATAGAAATATGAGGAAGAGTGTGAGATGGGATTAGATGCAACACAGCTTCAGCTACTATTAGCAAAACATATTGTGAAATGCACTTCCCAAAACAGTTTTATGAACTTAATGGTATTGACATAAAAGGCCTGTGCTTTTGTGTTGGTACACACACACACACACAGCCCAGCACCTCCACCTAGGCATAGGGAAAGTAAATAATGGTTGAATGGCTATTTGATGACTGTGTGTTTAATCCAAAAACACTCAGGCTGGTTGCTTCCAGTTCTCCTTGGTCTCTCCTGTCATGTCCTTTTAGCTTACTAGTGGCCAGCATTTACTCAGACTAACGAAGTTCATGGGGAGATAAAGCCTTCGGTTGACAAAATAGAAAACGAGCTATAAAAGTAACACATTCTCACCATCACCACTGCCATGTCCTCAAAGATTGCATTTTAAAGCAGTTTGCGGCTTCTGCCGAAGACATAATTCACTGTTGAGAAACGCAAGAGGAGTAGAAGCCTCTCCTTAAAGGATCGTTCCCTGATACACAGCACCAAGCAACTCTCTGTGCATTTCATTTGAATAAGAGACACAGTGACAGCTAAAAGCAGAGCTGAAACAATCTGTCACTGTAGGCGTGTAGCTTTCTCCAGATACAGTTCATTACGTTGCATGGCTACTTCCATTTCCTCATGAGTTCAAAACAGGACAAGGAAGACAGTACATGCAGCAGAGAACCATTCAGGCTGAACTGCTAACAGCAGGAATATTTTGACTTGGATTTAGAACACATGCCTGAAAGATATGTAACAAACCTCAATGAAGAGAAGATACAAGAGTTTTTCTGCAAAATTAAGTTGCATTATAATTAATTATTGCATTTATCAACTTATCCTCCAAGGAGCTCAGTCAAGGTGGCATGCATGATTTCCCCCCTCTTTATTTAATCCCACAATGACCCTATGAGGTAGGTAGGGCTGAGAGTCAGTTACTGGCCCAAGGTCACCTAATGAGTTTCATGACCATGCAGGGATTCACACTCTGGGCTCCCAGGTCTGGCTCCTGTTTTAGTCAATTCAAGGCCAATTCATAGTTTCTCACTGGTCCAGTTTCACTAATTCTACAGCCCAAGCTCCACTGGTGATGCCTGTATCCCGAAAGAGTTGCCCATTAAACCTGAGATGGTTGGACCTGTAGTCCAAAAGTTGCCCTTCTGGAAATTGCTTCCTCTTCAGCTTCATGTGTGTGCACAAGAGGAGGAGAAAGGATGGGGAAATAGCAAGCTGCCTTATACCAGTTTGGACCACTGGTACATCTAGTTCATTACTGTTTATTAGCAGTGGATCCCCAGGGTTCCAGAGATGGTACTCTCCCAGCCCTCCCTGGTGATGCTGGGGATTCAAGCTGGGGGCTTTAGCATGGAAAGCAGATGCTCTACTGAGCTATAGCTCTTCCACAGAAAGTTGTAGCCCCTTTGGCTCCACCTTCTGTCAGTTCGAGCTCCACCCACCACTGGTTGCAGCCCACAGTAGAGCGTTCCCATGGGTCTGCACCCCTGCATTAAGCACACCAACCACTTTTGGCACTGCAAATCTCCATTTCCCCCTTCACCCACAAAGAGGTGGGAAAGCTCACTGTTAAAACGAGAGATATTTCTAAAACAGCATGCAAAACTGTCACACAGAAAGAGAGAGGCATTATATTGTGCGTTTTATAAACCCCATTATAGATTCCTCTTAATTTAGCAACACTTGGAAGTCTAATCAAGAAGTGCTCACCTCTCATGGGTTTCTTTCAACGGCATCTTTTATGTGTCAACAAAGTGCATTTTCTTGCTTAAATCTACATGGCATCAATATAATAGCACCTAACAAAATGCTTTGAGAAGAGTAAGAAAATTAGCTTCTCTGGAGTTGGAAGTGTATTATGGGTAGCAATTAGGAAATCTTTGCATCAACCATAATCCAAATTGGAAGTTTTAGTGCACCTCTGAAATGAATGAGTCTATATGTAAAATTAAGGTAGAAATGCTTCCTAGGAATTGAGCTCCACTTAGGCAGAACAGGAATGTATTAATTTCTCAAAGCACCAGAGGGAGCTTCTTCTCAGTTTAGGACATGGCTGAGATGGACATAATGGTGGCGCATCCTCTGCTGCTTCAGCTTTTGAAGATTCATCCATGCATTGCCAAAAAAGCAGGCAAAAGAGGCCCCAGATCTGCACAGAACTGGAATAGATGAAAAACTGGAAATAATTGCTATTATTTAAATAGAAATTGCATTGCTATCCAGATGCTAACTCTTGATGTGCAGTTTCAAGGCCCCTTTTTCTTTGAAACTGGACTTGGACTTGACAGCCCTTCAAATAAAGGACAATGGAGTGTCCTCTGACAGCTCTTCTGAAGTAAGACTGCAAAGTGGGACACAAGGCCACCCTTCTGGTGGTGGTATAAGGGCCAAGCCAGCACTGCATTATGAGGATTCAATTGAGAGGTAGAGCTTTTGGGTGATGGTTGTGGTCAGAAATCTCAACTCATCTTTCTTTTTGCCCATTATCTCACACCTCTTTAGTCAGTATCAGGACCCTTTCCCCATTAACCCCACTTTTTAAATAAATTATTCCTTTCCTTTCCCTACCCAACCTCACCACATGACATTCACCTAGAAATCGTGTTAATTTCATCTGCTAATTTATTTCAGCAGGAGCTAAATCTGGCTACATCACAACCCCATCTCAAAGTTCTGTTCCTTTTTGGCACACTTTTGAATTTATACTGGTATGTGGGCGCACAGGTACAGAGCTAGTGATTTCTTAAAATAAATGTGCAATGAATTGCAACAAGGATCCCTGAATGTCCCTTTTTCTCCACTTCACCCTGTTAGCTCTATTTGTTTGACTTTTCTGCGTGGTGAGGATCAAATGAAGAAATATGCAGAAAAGTAATGCTGCCTGCAACCCCAACCTCGAGCCCTGTGAGATTCCAGGGTTTCCTTGGAATGAGGGACCGTAGAGACTGTGGTGTCTTTATGATATGTGGTTTATTTACACATGTATACAACCTGAGCCTACAGTGGAGAGGTTCATGAGGGTCTTGTTTCTCCTGTAGTCACAGCCTGTTTGGATTCAAACAGACATCAAACATGGTTCTGTCTCTCTGTCTTCACCCAGACCGCTGCTCTGTCCCACATCACTGCAACTTTTAACTCTAAATTCTGGCTCTGTCTTTTTCACTACCCTGAGTTGAGGGAGGCGCTCCCACCCATTTGCCATCTCACGCAGAGCCCCTTCCTTTGTTCTCCTAACACCTCACCAGGAAGCTGGCCTGGCTGTTCCAGGAATTAGAAGACTTTATTAGATTTTAACACTTGCTGGATCCCGTGATTAAAAGGGCCTGGCACACATCTTAATACCCCCATCCAAACTCATAACAGTAACATAGTTCCAGGGCCTGATACTGGCAATTTCAGGGGCAAACTACCTAATGCATAGCTCATCTGCAGCCATCTGTTTTGGATGTTGAAGGTCCCTGGTTCAATCTCTGGCCCCTCTATGTAGGGCTGGAAGGGACCCCTGTCTGAAATCCAGGAAACCCACTGCCAGTCAGTTTAGATATTACTGAGTTAGTAGGAGCAATGGTCCAATTCATTAGATAGCAGCTTCGTATGTCCCAGAAACATCTCTTGTTATAAATTAATGATGGCCATTGAAGGAGCAGTTATGATCAGAATCACAGTTGCATGGGAGAAGGTTTATTTTTTTCTCTTCACAGCTGTGTTCCCCTTATCCCCCCCCCCCCAAAAAAAACCCCCACACCTCTGAATATCAGCTTCCCTCCTGTGGCTACAAAGCTCAATAAAAAGAAGTTTCCTTTGCTTCCAGTTGTGATGCATAGCTGCACCGGCTAGGTGGGGGAATATTTGGTGGAAGCCACAACTGGGAAAGAAAGGGAGAAGTCTCCTCTCCCCAACTCAGATGCTATCATCCCAACACCACCCAGAGTGCGCTGTGGCTGCAATTAATTTAAGAAAAACATATTCAGCACAGTATGTGGCTTGACCCACAGACAGAACCCTTCCCAATAATAAAGAAAAGAGGACATTTACAAGAAGAGCTGTCATGATGGTGCCGCTGTATAAAACGCCGGTTTAAAAATAAGCATTGGTGCTCCCCCACCCATCTTCCCCGTTCTCTTGTTGTAATTCCCCTTCCTTGCTCTTTGAAGCCATTTTGACCTCTGCCCACATTTCAGAATCCCCGGCACTGCAGACTTAGCCACACACAGCTTTTCCAGAGCACTAACACCTTATGGCTTAGTGTTAGTAATGGACTGGCCTAGGCCAGATGTCCATGCAATGCGGAGAGATTTGCTCAGGTCACTTGGGGGAATTCTGCATAAGCAAAACCCCAGGACTTGTCAGCCGTGTCACTCTCTAGCTTGGGTCGGTTTGATGTATTTTTCAGCAGCAATAAGAATAATACATGTAACAATCAACTTTGCCATTTGGCCTAATGGTTTAGCCAAATAGTTTGGAAAGGCACAATACTCTTTCAAAGAAACACAGAAATATTTAATAACTTTCTTAAAAGTCACACTTTAACCTTGCCTCTAAATAGGTGGTGCTGTGGTCTAAACCACTAAACCTTGGGCTTGCCGATCAAAAGGTTGGTGGTTCGAATCCCCTTGATAGGGTGAGCTCTTGTTGCTCGGTCCCAGCTCCTGCCAACCTAGCAGTTCAAAAGCACGCCAAAAAAAGTGCAAGTAGATTAATAAATACCACTCCAGCGAGAAGGTAAACGGCGTTTCCGTGCACTGCTCTGGTTTCGCCACATGACCCAGAAAAACTGTCTGCAGAGTGGACAAACGCCAGCTCCCTTGGCCTGTAAAGCAAGAGGAGCACCGCAACCCCAGAGTTGTTTGCGACTGAACTTAACTGTCTTGGGTCCCTTTACATTTACCTAAACAGACTAAATAGACTTAGAATGGATATTGATCTTACATTACAAAAAAAAACCCCACTTCCAGCCTCTTCTGAGATTTACCCTCTCCCGTTAAGGAAACAATCTAGGTTGCCCTGCCTAGCTAACCCCTGACTCAGCCATAGCCAGGCTCTAAACGTATCCCTATCTAAGCACTTTCCAAGTCCTAACTCTCTGACAGATAAGCCCTGAGTTCTCACACACACAGTCAAGCCCTATCTGACAGTCTTAACTGGCAGGTTCTAACTTTTAATTCCCTACTCTCTCCTGATTAGATGACACTCCACCCAGCCCTGATTGGTTTCTGGGTCATCAGGAGGCTGACCCAAGGTCTATCTTGTCGCAGATGCCTTCTGACACCCCTAGACAGAAGCCAAGCTTATTATGAAACTACATGAAGCAGTCCCTCCAGGCAACGTCTGGGTAGCAGGCTTGCTATTTTTTCCTCTCTAATCTTCATCTCTGTCATTGTTTGCTGAAGAAATCAGTTTAACCCAGAGTGGGAAGGTGTAATTTTGACTTTGGGCTCAGGTATAAAAAATTCTGCAGTCACTACTGAATCAAGCATTATATGACGTGTAATAAAAATTGAACTAAGACTTAACACCCTGGCCTGTCATCAAGGTTCCTCAAACACATCAGATCAGATGCATACAGAAATACACCAGAAGTGGATCTGGCACATTGCAATGGGATGGAGAAGAGGGGAGAGCTCTCATGATGCTCTTGTTAAAATCCGATCCTTTTATATCATGGAAAAAATGTAGATAGTCCTTTCCTTCTGAAACAAGCTTCTCTCTCCCTTTCTCTCTCTCTCTCTGCATGTTGCCAAATTATCACTGCCAAAAAAAAAGCACCTTTTATCTCCAGGGCTCCACAAAGCTCTTCTGAAGTATGTATTTGCCTTGGTAATGAAACAGATTGCATTTGGTGCAACTTATTAAAAATGTTTTCTGGGATGAACTGGTTTGAATGGATGGATTAATATGAAGGTTTAAATTAAGATGCTCCAAATTTGTTATTTTCTTTGGGGGCGGGGGAAGGGGATTGCAAAATTATATAAAGTCCTAGTTGGCTTCAACCCAATGTAATTGAAGGAATGCATTCTTTCATATAATGCATTTCTTGCATTCCTCCATGTTTTGAGATTTAGGAGTGACATGTTACCATATTGAAAACTTCAAATGATAGAGAGCACATAGGAAGGGAGAAGGATCATTGCAGTTGGCCATGCCCCCAACCTATCCATCTTCCATTGAAATGCCTGTGTATGCAATATATGTGTATTGCTGTATTGTTTTTAACACTTGATTGGAAGCCACCCAGAGTGGCTGGGGAAACTCAGCCAAATGGGCGGGGTATAAATAATAATATATTATTATTATTATTATTATTATTATTATTATTATTATTATTATTTGCAGAGGTTTCTGTGTGGAATCAGAAAAGCACAGTCCGCAGCTACAGAGAGAGGACCCAATACATATACAATTGTATATTCATAAGCTCCATAGTGGATCTTCAACCAGTGTACACATGGCCCTCCCTCATGTGCACTTGCTTAATGTAATTTGAATGACTACACAGGTTTTGGTTTAGAATGAGGGATCCTTCGGGATTAGGGATCTTCTAGTGCAGCTGTGAGGAACCTTTGGTCAGATGTTACTGAACTACAGCTCCCACCATCCCTGGCCATTGGCAATGTTGGCTGGGGCTGATGGGAATTGTAGTTCAGCAACATTGGGAGGGTCAAAGCTTCGCCACAGCTGTTCAGGTGCTTAGATTCAAGCCTTTCCAACTTGCCATAAATCTCCAGTAAAGAAATAAGCAATGAACTGGCTGCCTATTGTTTTATCTCGAGCATTAACTTTAAAAAACCATTTTGCTCTTCATTTCTCTGGAAGCCATTGCGTGTTATTCGTGTATGCTAACCTACCTTACTTTTCAGTTGAGTAAACATGCATGTAAGCCTGTTTGTTTCCTTTTAAACTTCACTGTAATTTTAAATTGTTGTAAACCACTGTGAGGCCAGGACAGACATTGTATATAATATTTGAACTAGAGGAAGCCAGGGACGATGGGGGTTGTGGGCCAAAAAAACATCTGTCAATTTTGGTTCTCTCCGTTTCTTATTTTTCCAGTCTTAAATTTCATTCTTTATACTTCTGCATCAGTTTTTTTGTGGGGTTTTTTTTTAAAGTCCTCATGAAAATTCATCAGCATTTTAGTATGATAAACTGCATATATAATGTGTTTATTAGGAGAAATTACTAAGGCATACATTTTTGCAAGCAATTTCCCCTGATGTGATGCATTCTTGTACATTGTTTAACATATTCATTGGTAAGCGCACTTTCCCCTAACTCAACCTACCTCAACCTGTTGCCTTCTAGACCTTTTGGACCACAACTCCACGTGCCGGCTGGGGATGATGGGAGTTGTAGTTCAAAACATCTGGAAGGCAACTGGTTGGGGAAAAGGCTGCCCTTATGATACATTTTCATAAACATTGGCTGGTGAACTTGGGCTTCCAAACCCATTTAATTGGAAGTGTGAATCACTTGTGCTCATCACATGCTCCTGCATGGAAGTATAAATCAAATCTATACGAGATCCAATGTGAAGCTGTTTTAAATAACATTGCAGTCAAAGGCTGTGTGCTGATCCGACTGGGCAGAAAGGCATATCATGCCACTTTTTATTTATGTTCGCCTTTTGTTTTCCACTGTTTTGCCAAGGAGCCTGCAGCAGAGTTCAGTGATAGCTGGTAGTGTTTGAGAGAATTGGTAAAGGATGTCAAAATCAGTACGCAAGAAGGAAAGCCCTGGCCTTGACTACCGGCTTGCCTGCTTGGCCTGGAAGTTAATTCAATGATACAAGCTTTCAATCAACTTCTCCAGTGCAAGTATGAGAATATACTCTCCGACCCGTCTCTTTCCCTACACGTGCAGTGGAGGCCTTAGGCACCTGCACAGATGTCTCCCCCTTTTTGCTGCTGTGAAGAAAGAGCTTCTTACGTGTTGGAAACAGGAAGTCGGAAACCAGGGGTCATGCTAATGGCTTGTGAAAGAGGTTCTTGGCTCTTCCGTATATGAGCCTGCTCTTTGTTTTTTATCGTGCTCTCAGAAGCATCGGCTTCCCCACACCCCAATGTTGCTGAGCTGTTCTACCGTTTCGAGCAATTACCGTGAATGCTTCACGGTATGGTGCAGGTTACAGAGGAAGGGGAGTGTTGAGAAGATAATGCTCGGAATCTGCATGCTGGTGCAGACAGGAGCTGTCAGGGCTTAGCAAGTGAGATGATCACCTCCTCATTACCCCCATTTCCAGCCCACTGGTCTGTGGAATAAGAGTCCTGAAGTCCCATTAGGATCTTTGGGCTTTGGGGTTGGTCTCTCTCCCTGCCCCCACCATGCCTTTTCATTCTATATACCGTAATTTCTCACAATCATGATTCCATACCCTCTAACATTTCTCTGATGGAAATAGGGACATCCTATTCTCCCCCTCCTCCTCCTCCTCCTCCTCCTCATTTTACTATTTATACCCCACTCATCTGACTGGACTGGGTTGCCCCAGCCACTCTGGGCAGCTTCCAACATATATAAAAACATAATAAAGCATTACACATTAAAAGGGTTGCCCTCAGATGTCTTCTAAATGTTATATAGTTGCTCATTTCCTTGACATCTGATGGGAGGGCATTCCACAGGGTGGGTGCCACTACCGAGAAGGCCCTCTGTCTGGTTCCCTGCCATACCCTCCAACATTTCTCTAGTGAAAATAGGGACTTGGAGGGTCTGTGATTCTCCTAGTACATGCAAATTCAGCATGTATCTATTTACTAACCAGAACCCCAGACCAACGAGGACAGCAAATAGATTTTAACATTTTTATTGGGGAAATACTCATTATGTCAACTTCCTAATGTGCAGTCCCTGACATGTGCATTGTCACAAGCAACATGATCTCAAGAATGCAAGATCCAGAGTGCAGCCTTCTCATATCAACCATTTTATTTTATTTTATTTTATTTTCTGTACCGCCCTATACCCGAAAGTCTCAGGTTAGCTAGCCTATAGCCCCCCAATTTCAATTCCCATCACCCCAGACTATTAGCTATGCTGGCTTGGTCTGATGAGAGTTTTAGTCCAACAATATCTGGAGGGCCACAAGACAAGTTCTAGCCAAGACAAGTTATTGCAGGGATGGACCTCTTTGGGCCTCCAGGTGTTGCTGAACTACAGCTTCCATCATCCTAGAACATTGGCCATACCGGCTGGGGCTGAAGGGAGCTGGAGTCCAGCAACATCTTCAGGGCCACAGATTCTCATCTCTAGTGCAGTAAAGTCACTTGGAAGCTGTCTAGCTCTCAATGTAAACCTAAGGCTTTACTGCTTCCATTCCCTGCACCAGTGCAAGACTCTCCAAATGTCCCTGTTTTCCAGGGACAGTCCCAGATTTACAGAAGCCGTCTCAGTTTCTAATTCGATCCCAGAATGTCGTGCTTTTCCTTAGGCAGTTCCTATTTTCATCAGAGAATTGTTGAAAGGTATGGAGTTTTGTGACCCCCAAGACAAAGAGAGAAGAAACTATACAACCTTTCGAATACATCTGAAGGCAGCCCTGTATAGGGAAGTTTTTAAATGGTGTGTGTGTGAGTGTGTGTGTGTGTGTGTGTGAGAGAGAGAGAGAGAGAGAGAGAGAGAGAGAGAGAGAGAGAGGAGAGAGAGAGAGATAGAGAGAGAGAGAGAGAGAGAGAGAGAGAGAGAGATGGAAGCCACCCAGAGTGGCTGGGGCAAACCAAGCAGATGGGCAGGGATAAAAAATAAAATTGTTGTTGTTGTTGAATAGGATGTCCCTGTTTTCATAAGAGAAATGTTGGAAGGTATGCAATTTGAGCAATTCCTTTCCTTTTATTTTGCTTCCTCTCTTCATTTACCAGGATCCTGCCAGATAATTAAGACAAAGAAGCAAGGCAATTAGCCATTATAACACATTGTTCCTTCTCTTTCTGTGTTTAAACTTGCCGCTCCTACAACCTTCACTTCCTGCCTGTGGTTTGGAATCTCACATTATGGCTGCACTTGAGAACATAAGCATCACAATTTTTCTGTTTATTTAAACCCCCTAAATTCTGGAGTGCCAAAGGTATTGCCCAAACAGATCGACAGAGAACTCTCATTCGATGAGCAGGTGCTGAGAAAGCCAAGGAATTTGGGGGTGAGGAATACATAGAATTTCATCTTCATCTTCCTATTGCTCGTTGTCAATGCTTTGTTTTATGTTCCCCCCTTTAGCTACATGGAGGAACCACTTCTAAATGCAAGAATTCTTTCCTATAGGGATGGGGGGGAAACAAGCCGAACCAATGACAAGGCTGACTAAAAAAACCAAAACAGAAAGCAAAGTGTTACTGTGCTGCCCTCTAATGGTCAGCATTTTTGCATTCATTCAAGGACAGAGAGGCTTAAGGTTACCGCTAACAATGAGGCAAAGCATCATTTTCAGCCTGCCGCTGGTCACAGAAAATTGGAAAATCAGGATTTGACACTAAACCCCTTGTCACCCTTGTTAGAGCAAGCCTGCTCACAGTGGAGGCATCAACTGATGTGTGCTCTGCTTCCATAATCCAATTGTGGGGAAAGGGGGGTATTTTTTGTTTGTTTATAGTGTGCTCTAACTAAATCATAACCCATTGGAGGAGCACCGATGGACTCAGAGCCAGAGACAGCTTAGCATAAGAAGGCTTTGGTGCCTTGAAGTGTTAGTCATTGCAATCTCTGTCCTGTTATAGCTTGCAGAGCTCCATTAAACATGATTGCTTCATCTTTTGTCAGGAACTACCTTATGTTGGATTTATTATCCTCATCAATCTTCTTTCCAGTTTAACTGTCTCAAACCCAGAATCCTGACCATCTGAGTGCTGTGCTTTCAGACAGTCACATGCACACTTTTAACAAACAGCAGTGACTCAGCAAATTAGTTGGATCCTTAATTCCACCCCCCTTGTTTTTTAAATAAAAAGTTGCCCAGACTTGGTCTCTGGTGTGAAAACCCTAGTAACAGCTGCTCCCCCTGGGGAGTGAAGAGTAGGAGGAGGGAGATTTTGCACCCAGGAGCACAAGAACAATGCAAGGGAACAATGCAGAGGAAACAGGCAGTAGACTCTATCCAACAGCTGATCAGCACATTCAAAGCTGACAGTGTGGTCCTCTGTTAGGTGGTGGAAATGTGGGAGGATGTTCAACTTCAAAAGTGGGCTTGCTGACTCAAGACTTCAAGACTCGGACTTTGGCTAAAGTGGTGATGAATTTTTTGAGTGCTGCAGCATCAGGGTTAGCCAAACATTGTAACCTCCATCCCAATGTTGCTGGACTACAACTCCTATCACCCATGGACATAGGCCATGCTGACTGCAGATGATGGGAGTTGTAGTCCAATAACACCTGGACTGCCCTGGGTTGACTGTTCCTCAGGCACGGAGTCTTTCAGATCCACATTTCTTTGCTTATATTTAAAGTCTCCTGAAATTCAGAACTAAAAGCCTCATCAATACTCACTAGAGAACGGAGGTTTAAAACCTCAGTCAATTAAAGCCACATAGAGGAGTAATAAGAATTTGAAAAATGGCTTCCAACACAGCAAAAGGAAGGACTTGGCAGCACAGGCTTTATAAAGCAATTATATTTTTAGTTACATAACAATACATCTCCAGACCTCTAATTGCTCCAAATCTCTCACCTAAGGAGTCATTACATTCAGTTTTAACCCCTCTCTGAAATCATAATCTAATGTAGTAATTGAACTGTGTTCCCACTGTTCTCAGTTCAAAGATATTAGAATTACCTTTAAAAACAAAGAAACAAAACCCTAACCCTGCGATTTCCCTCTTCTTCACAGCATTTCTCTGTATCTAAATGAGTGAAATGTTACTCACACAAAAGTCACCATATCCTCTTACCTGCAGCAATTTGCCTAGTGTAGATAAAGATAGAAACATGTTCCTGGCATTTCTAATAGCAGCTAACACTGGTTATTATATATAGTGAAGGTAAGTAGCAAAAACAAGGTTCTATCATTTTAAACCTCTAAATTTAGTACCTTATAAGAATGGTGTCTTTGCCACAAATAATTTAAAACTTGGCACACGTGATCTACCTGATGACTTCTACAAATGCTCCAAATTTCAAATAGATTAATTGAAATTTGCCACAGATGCAGCAAAAAAAGTGATGATTTTTTTTCAGTTTTTGGGAAGAAATTCCATATATTTCATTCCAATTTTGGCAAGAACCTGTCATGTATTTTATTCAGACTTTGCTGCAGAACACACAATTTCATTAGTTTGGTGAAGTTTTGATCAGTGGTTCAAAAGGTGGTAAAGTTTTCCTGCCCTATTAAAGTCTATGGAAAGTTCTGGCAAAACTGTGTTGTGTTTGACTGAACACAAAAGTGAAGCTAAATTTTTGCCAGGAACACAGAGGTAGCCAGATAGTGGATTATTTGTACTATCCCTATCCCTTTAGTTACATAGTATCACAATGGATTGGAGTGGTTAGATGAGGGCTTGTCAACTTTTGGGGGCCCATGAACACATACAGAAACTTGTTTCTCAACTCTTATGGTAGACGTCACACTACACAACCATGCATGCACCCCTACACACAACCACACACACTTCCCAGTGCAGAACCTCTCCCCACAAACAATGCATCCCACCTTGGAATAGTCACCCACAATAAATACCACCCTCCACACTGAAAGAAGCCCCCCCCCCCCCAGTCGGATGGTGGTTATTGTCTTTAATCTCAGAACAACCCAGCGAAGTAGGCCATCTGCAGAGATAACAACATGGTCAATGTATCCCTGCAAGATGCATGCAACCTATTGAGCCAATGACACACCCCCAGACGATGCCAGCGCCATTGAATTCAATGAGACTTGCTTCCGAGTAGAGTGTGCTGAAAGGGATTTAATTTGACACTCAAGTCGTTGCTGTTGTTGTTATTGCTTCATCTATGAATCACTTCCTACAAGGCGTCTCAAAGCAATTTCACAACACAATGAACACATCTAAAACAATTGCATATATATATAAAATTTCAAACCCCACCGAGATAGTAACTAGGATTTTAAAAAAACACAAATCCACTTAGAAGGTTTGCTGAAAGAGGAAAGTCTTCAACAGGTACCAAAATGACAATAGAAACTGTCTGGTATGCAATGTGAGGGAATTCCAGAGAGCAGGTGCTTCCACAGTCCCCACACTGTGCATGGCAGACCTCCTGATAAAGATGGAATCTGCAGGATGCCCTCTCCTATAAAGCACAGTGATTGGTTGGGTGTATAAGGGATGAGATGCTTGATCTTTCGTGTATCTTGTCCCAGGCTATGTAGGGCTTTATACACCAGTACCAGCACCTTGAATGTAGCCTGGAAGCTAACTAGCAGCCAGTGCATGTTTTTCAACAGCAGCGCATTATCATGGAGATTTTCTGTCCCGGTGAGCAGCTGGATCACCTTATTCCACAGGAGCTGCAACTTCTGGGTCAGCCTCAAGGGAAGCCCTGCACAGAATGCATTGCAGTAATCTAGATTTCAAGAGTGAATATGGATATGGTGTCTGCCCAGGCTCTCATGCCTTTCTGAGCAGTCTAAGGATACAGTAAATTTATCCCAGCTGAAGATAGGAGCCCAAAGGCCCAAATCACACTCCAAAGGCAGAGAGAAGGGACGGAGCAGCCATCGTGACATCCCAGAGATTGAAACACAGAAACATTTTCTGCTCTAGTGTTTCAAGTAAAAAGAAATGAGAGAGAGAAAAATTTCCTTCCAGAATCCAGGATTGTGCAGCACTTCATGTCAAAAACTGGGGGGAAATAAATGGGGCCTTATCACGGAAGGAAGGTGAATGATGACATGAGCAGCACCATACTGCACCCAGATCACAAACGGTCTGTGAATGGCGCTTTCCTCTCCTGTGTTGGTCAGAGAAAAATCCACATCCTTGGTTTTGTATTACATAAGTGTAGGAAGGAAATTCACAGCAGAGTAGTGAAGAAACAATGTCAAAATATGTATTTCCCAACCATCCAGAAAAAGCAGCTGTTTTTACATTTAGGAGTCAGATTCCCCCCCCCCCCCACATTTTCAATGCCATAGAAAGGGTATAATGGACTAGTTGGACACACAGAAATGGTGGGAGGAACCAGCTGGAGAACCCTCAAGGGAAGAGGGTTCAGAGCCCAGGGATTGGTTGTGGGATGATGATGAGTGACCAGAGGGAGAAAAGGGAGCAGACTGGGAGCAGGAGGTGTTTGAAGCTAAAGAGGCAACAGGGTTTAGTGACCGTGGGGAGTCTGCGGCAGAGAGCAGTCCGGAATCAGAGCTAGAAGCTGAAACAGGAGAGGAGGATGGGGGGAGCCAAGAGGAAGAGGGGAGTCAGGCTCTTAAAGAGGAAAGGGTGGTCATTCCCTCCTGCTGAGACAAGCTGCCCTCCCTCCTGGTCTCCCAGGACCTGGAGAGGCGGGAAGCAGGAGGAGCAAAGACAAGCACATGGGTTTTATGAAGTTCATCACAGATTGCAGACTACAAAAAAGGTGGGTCAGCATTGTCCCAGTCTACGTTTATACATTTTGGAGTGTGTATCACAGGTACCTCCCTCCTGGGCAGAGCTAATGACAAATATCTCACCCCACCTCTCCCAAACAGTCTTGGAACTTTTTGTGAAGTGGTGGGATGGTTTATTTGCTGTTGTTTTTTAAGTAAAACGTAAAGTTATGAAATGATAGAACTATAAAAAACATATGAACCATTTTTTAAAAAAGGGAGAGAGATAGAAAGAGTGAACAAGTTTTCCTTTAGGAGGGAATATTAGAGATGCCATCACATGCGATGTGCAATCTCACCAACACCATGGCTCATATGGATCATGAAGTAGCAACAGAAGGAACTGGGAAACTGAGAAAATAGTCTTCCTTTTCTCTAGCACAGATTTCCCATCCTCTCCTATTACATTTATACATTGTTGATGCTAGAAGCATGATAGATCGATAACAAAATAGGGAGAACTCATTCCCCACTGCTTCTCAGAAATAGCCATCTGTATACAGTCTTTTTTCTCTTTCCCTTGCAATGAGTGGGGGCAATCTGAATAAAAGAAAATAAAGTTCCATACATTATGCTGGCAAGAAGTAATGTACCAAGGTTATCCACAGGTTATGCTAGGATAAATATTTTGTTATTCATGCAAATAAGAAATATTAAAGGCAGTAGTCTTTTTAAAGCTCAAACTAGATTATATGTTTTCTTCACTGTAGGGTAATTGTTAGTAGTTGGTAATGCATCCTCAGTTGCAACAGTGTAATTAAGATTCCATTCCCATCAGCATTTCTGTTTTAAATCCAGCCATAACAATTTGCTCAGAGATGCAGCTTGGCATACAAGGTCTCATCACACTAGTCATTTTTATGTGTCCTGTTTTATATTTCAGAAAGTTCATTCGGCCATTTTATAGCAGAGAAAAATAAAATGAAAATTAGACTCTTCCAGATGCTTCGTTCCACTTGTGTTTAAACAGTTGTAGCCTGTGGTGTTTAGAGAAAACAAAAATGGTAGCTTGAATTTTGTAACAGACATCTTATAACTCAGTTTTGAAGCAACAGGGAATGTGTAAATACCCTCACTGAGCTCTGCCAATTCATCTCTTCCTTTTTTCTTTTTTGAACATGAACAACCATTTCTATGTCTTCTGTAACAAGTGCCTCTGTATATATGGTATGTATACTGTATACATGGTATGTATACATCTATGTATTGTTGGTGTCCTTTTTATCCAATATCAATATTTGAATCTCAATTCCTGATATCCAGACCTGAAGAACTAATGTTATCTAGTATGGTTTACAAGATCAGAACAATGGTTTTGATCCTAAGAAAGTTAATAGGAACAATATTTTTCTCATCCCCCTGCACCCTGCAGCCACCTACACCTCTCTCCCTGAAAAGCCTCTCTATGTGGTTGGGGGCGCTTCTGAACAATACTGGATGAGGAACAAGGAGCTGGTGAGAAGCAAACAGGAAATATCACATATTAAGACCTTATTTTTAACTAATCTTTGGATCCAAGCCATTGTATAAACCACACTAGATTGCATTAGTTTTTCAAATTTGGATAATGAAGACTAATAGCCAACTGAACTCCGCTCTCTTCCAGAGTTCTCTGAGACCTCAACCCACATTGTTCAGAAGGGCTCTCTGACCCCCCTGAGAGGCTTTTGTGGGGAGAGGCAAGTGACGGGTGTGAAGAGGGGCATGGGAAATTTCCCCTTTATGAACTTCCTTCAGTTACCAGTAATTTATTTTCATCTCAGTGAAACAAAATGAATCCATCTCAGTAGGAAGGACAAGCCATTTTTAACTTGGGTGGCAAATGTACAAAACTTGCCAAAGAGAACGTCATCTAGTATTCAAGCATTTGTGTGAGGAGTTTCTAGACACATGGACTTCTGAAGAACCTTCTTCCTACTGCAGTTGCTAAACTCTCCAGACATTTCTCTCAAAATAAAGGATTATAATAAGAAGGACCAGACCAAAGATCCAGCAAGTTCAGTGTCTTATTTCCCAGTGGCTTCTGAGAGGCCCACAACTAGTGCATGAAAGCAGGAGACCTCCTCTATTGTTACTTTCCATTAAAAGCGATTCATTGGCATTTTCCTCTCAATCCAGTTATAGTCATTATGACTACTAATCACTGAGGGAAATTAAAAAAAACAAAACACTAGTAAATTCAGCTATGGCCACCGTGGTCCAAAATAAAGCCAGGAATAACTGCTGCTGAACCATGCTGAGTTTGTGCAGAGGTCTGTTCATGTGTTACATGGCAACACAGGACTGATATCTTTGCCTCATAAAGCTGGCTTCTCCAGTTGCTTAGCTAGACCTAGTCAAGCAAGGCAATATCCCCAGGTGACTCTAAGGCTCACTTTATATAAGTAGCAGCCTTCAGCAAAGGCCTCTTTGAGATACAAGTAGGGAATTGAGTGATATGCTATTTACCACTGTGGATAAACTAAAGCACCAATTTTATTGTTTCTTTTCTATCACTTTTCTCTGCACTGCAGACATAATTACCAGAGCATACTCCACTATGCACACCGTCCATTTAAATAAAGGCTGGTGTTTATTCAGTCCTTCTTTCCAAATGAGCAAAATGCAAATGCATTTGTATCCTGCTAAAATTCCATCCCACAGAAACCTTCACATTAGCTGCTTATATGTCTTAAAAGAGTTAATTTCCATTTTGACTGTCTTATTAAGAGTCTACAAACATTTGAAGGCAACCAAGGAAGTACTTTGAGAATATGCTTAATTATGCAGCCTTAGGAATTGTGAAGGTGCTCTATTCAGGGCTTGTAAAATACTTGACTACTGTTGTGCTGCTTTTCCATCTGGAAACAAACAAAAGCCCTCTTTTTTAAAGGAAACCTAGCTCACTGTTTTCATTTCAGAAATTCTGGAATAGGGTTGCCTTGTTGCTCTTTAGACAGATAATTAATGCAGTGAACCGAATATTGACAATGATTTGGAGCTAATTGGCATTACATGTAAAGTTCCCATAATGCACCAGGGGTGTTGAAAGGAAAGAATCAAATTTTGTTTGGAATATGCAGGATCCTTTCCATTCTGTTGGGTAGACTGGGGAAGACCAATTGCCTAGGAACCATGCAGAATACTTCTCAGTCTCTTCGTAGGAGTGATGAAATGTTTTTTTTATTTATTTGTTCATTTAAAATACTTATATCCCACCTTTCTAGCAGATAAACAGAAGGTGGATGATAATAAAACAACGCTAAACCATAAATATATATAAATGTCAACACAATCAAATAAAGAAATTGGTTAAATAAACTGAGCATCCTTTATGGCTTTGTGTGTCATTTCTTATTCTAATTTCTGTTATTTCTGTTATAGCTGTCACTTATTAAACCTTCATAATCCTTTGCACTTTTCTATCCCTGCTTGGTTCAAATGGTGAGATGACTCCAAAGAACTCCAGGTTTGGATCTTCAATGATGGTGCTGGCATCCCTTATTGGAGAGCGTTGGGGTAACATTATAAAGTGCATCATAAACAGAAAACCCCCTACACCTCTTGTCTGAATCTGCATGGTGCTGTGGTGTTCTAAAATGAAGACATACCTTATATTGTGATGAACTGTGGTGGTTTGAGAAAGCGTGCAATTCATTCAAAAAGCAGGATATGTACTATAAAAGGAGGGCATGGTGATATGAGAATGCTTAATTATATAACCAACAAGAGACAAATAAAGGGGGGGAGTATCTAAACAGGTACTCCGCTGAGACAAGATACCAAAACAGTATTTTTTTGTTATTCTAATGTTGGTTGTTTGGTCAGTAAAAAGAAAGGAAAAGCTCTTGGGTCCCTTTAGGTACATATATTCAAAGGGTACTATTGGTTATATTATGCCCTATGAATGAACCTATCCTTCCTTTATGCCATAATTAAAATTGCTATCATTTTTTTTGTTAAGCGGTTACTCTGGTGGATTTCAGTCAGCAACCTACAGGGGAAAGCTTAGCCGTGCATTCTGTTAACCAACGCAAAGAATCACCAGCCTTCCCTTGACTCAACTTTTTAATATTTTCTTCGTGACTGCACAATCAGCTTAACTCCCTCCTAAACCTCCTTTTATTAGAAGATCACAGTAAAATGGCCCAGTTCAAACTTCTTTGGATAACCGACATAATAAGCTTGTGTGCTGCCGTGTTTAACAAGTCGATCATTCATTATTATAGTAAGAACATCATAGTCACAAAAAGTGAGTTTACATGAAGCCAAGTCATAAAAGAAAAGGGAGGCAGGAAGAAAATGGTCAGAGAATTGTTGTTATTTTTAGTTCATGTTTTGAAGGGCAATACAGAATAGTAACCAAAACAGCAAGAATTGCTTTTTAAGAAGACTTTAATTTCATGTCATATTCTCATAGAAAGAGCAACCATAATATGGATGGCTGGAAGCCAGGAACATTGGTTATAATTAAGAGAAAGAAAAACATGCTTGGATTATATTCAGTGTTTAGCTTTAGAACGGGGCTGAAGCTACAGAATGCAAGCTGGAAGAATAGGAAGACTGCTGGAACCTATTTTGGATGTAATGCCACACTTACTGATTTCTCTTTTTTATGAAATGCATTTCCTGCCCAAATAAACATTACCCAGGGAAGTTTGCAGGTGCCAGCTAGTCTGCTGAAATGTAGAATTTTAAGTTACTTGGATGGGAAAGGGAATGTTTCAGTATCTTTATGTCGTTCAGTAAAGCACCATATGCAGAGATATCCCTGTATAAAATGTGCTCATCTCTGAATGATGAGAAATACTGGCACAACACTGCTTGGGTTCAATTTCTTCTGAATGGCAGAGCACTAGATGTGCATTACAGTTTTGTATATTTACATCATTTACAAATATATCAGGAAAGCAAGGAAGCAGAAACACACATATTCAAGCTGCAGAACTATTATTCCACATCAGATCCTGAGTGAAAAGACATATACCTACAAGCAGTTCCATTCTTCAACCAACTCATAGCTCTCTGACTCTGTGGGGCAGTGGTACATGCAACCCCACTGAAAGAATGTGTGGAGGGGCTCCCTGGGGCCATGTAGGTTAACTCAGCCCATCACCCAAATACTTCCCCAAGGAAAATCAACTTGATGTTCACCAGAAAGACTTCTCCTTTACAAAATACACAATGAGTTGTTTATTGGGCAATGCTCATCTGTCAAACAATTATGGGAAACAGACTTAAACACTGAAATCGGCAAGGCTGATTGGAACAATATATGAGGTGGAGGGACCGTTTAAAGTCAGTGTAATCCCATATAAGAGAAATTTCTTTTAAGTTGATTTATAGAAGGCATTTAACACCTTTAAGATATAGCTACATATAGACAAAACATCCTCACCAAGGTGCTAGACAGTTGGTGCAACATTCCACATGTGGTAGTCATGTTAACTTGTGCAGTCATTTTGGGAAAGAGTATGTACAGTGTATTCCAATTCTGGATTTAACAACAATATTTAAAGAAGATCAGCTCAATCTGCAATATAAGGAACTTATTACTTTATGTCCTGGTAGCTACAAAATTGAAAAGGATTGAACACATACATATCACATGATGGTGACAGAACGTAAGGGCAAGGGCCTTATCTTAAAAACCTACCAAAAACAAAGAGTGCATGCTTTGAACTGTGCAAATGATGCAGATGATTTTGTTGAAATATGGTACCCTTTTATAAGACATTCAAATGAACATCCGGATGACGGGCATCTACTGAACTTGCAAACAAGCTTGTGGCAAAATCTGGGAAACTGGTCTTCTGTTCTGGGGGAGGGGAAAACTGTGTTTTTGTTGAAAATCAATTTTAAATTCCATTGGAAAAAAAGAAAGAAAGTATTCTCTATGTATGCTTGTGAAGAGATTCTGCATGGGAGGAGGGACTTTGGCTAACTGAGATTCCTTCTCATGTGTGGAGAACATCAAGCAGATATACATCAAGCAGATATACATCTACAGAAGTGGTAGAAGTGGCTAAGTCACACACCCTTCTCTACTCAGCCACTAGTGTGGAGACAAACAGAGATATACAAACACTCTTTGAATACCTGTTGGATATTTTATCCAACAAGAGAAAGATCTCCAACTATCTCCTAACCATTTGCTGCCCATACACAGTCAGGCTGGGGTCAAGATAGTTGTACAAATTTACAAAGCCCTTAAAAACTTAAGAATCACCTGATTCCTTATATCTCTACTTGATCACTGAGTTTTTTCACAGAAAAAACTTATACCAAGAACTAACTTAGTTGGTCTTTAAGGTGCTACTGGAAGGAAATTTTTTTCACAGTCACTGTTGGTGAGGCCCCCTGGCTCGGATGTACAGATCATCTCCACAAGGAGCCATGCCATGTTCAATATTGTGAGCTCCATTTTATGGAACTCTCTTTCAGTAGAGATTAGACAGCCTCCCTCCCTGCTAAACATCCGCCGCCTACTGAAGACCTCTTTGTTCCCGTGGGCTTTTCAAGTCATTTCCAATTTTATGTTTATTGTTGAATATCAAACTCGCAGACAATTGTGATGAAGCAGTATATAAATTGTCTGATTAAATAAATTTGCTCCCATCAGCTGATTCATTCTGTTCTATTAATTAGCAATCTGCTAAAGGATTGCTTAGCTAGCAGAACATTGCTGCTGCTGCTGCTACTAATAATATCCAAACTAAACTGGACTGAATCTGCAGAAGCAAAATGCAGGCCTTGTGACAATAATGTTTCTCACACCCCAGGTTACATTTCTTTCCACCATGCCACTCCTTTTCCATTCACCCTCCTACGGTCTGCTCCTTTTTCAGTCTCCCAGGAAAGGTTTATTCTCCCCCAAATATGGCATTTTAATGAGTTTAGGTGGGAATCTGGTCCCATGCATACTTTCTTGTGAGTAAGCCTCATTAAACTCAGTGGGACTTACTTCAGCATACAAATGTATTTAATGGATTGATCTGTTAATTTTGGTTCCCCTGAAACTCCTCATTTTTCCAAGCTCAAATTCAGTTTTCCAGATATCTGCAGTAATTTCTGATGTCTCTCCCTCACTATATCCTCATCAAAATTCACCAGCATATTAGTGCAAATATCTGCTAATGAATGGATGCAGTTTTATTAACATATACATTTTGAAAGCAATTCCCCCCTAATATAATGCTTCTTTAAAAATGTTATTTTCATTTGTATGTACACTTTCCCCTCATGTATGCAGTTTTTACACATGGTTTCAATGGAGAACTACAACCCAAAATCCAGAGAACTGTGATGGACACTTTGTGTGTTGGTTTGAGAAGTGCAAATTAAGTATTTCCTCATTTAAATGCAACTCCCTTCCTCAGATTTCTCCCCAATCCCTACAGAGTACACCTGTTTAGGATTGCACCATACTATCTGTATTCTGCCTCCAATGATAACCTCCACCCAATTTAGTTTTTCCTTTGATTTTGACCTTCTGTATGTTTTCCTGCTTATCAAAGTACTCATTCAAAGCAAAGCTTCATTTCAAAGCCAGTAGCAGAAAACAAGCAATATTGGGTCATTGTGCTTTTTACTTCTATTTATAAAATCTCAGACAGTGCTGAAAGTTGCTTATATCCATGTATGGTAAAATGCCTGTTTTAGACCCAAATAGTAAATTTCCCAAAGGAGGCGCTATCAACAATAGAGAGCCACATGTTAGCCTTTGTAACCCTCCAAATCCTAATCAGAATGTCTTCATAAATTAAGGACTTGTCCACACTTCCTCTTATTTCTCTGCTTTTCCTCAAGGGAGAAACGCTCTTTAGCACTCAATTTGAGCAAACAGCAATTTGAGTTATCTCCAAATTGACAGTTGCTCCATTTTAGCACTAAAGAGTGGGTTTTCCCTGGGAAAGGAGTGGGGCAAGGGGAAGGGGGAAATAGGACAAGTGGAACTGTGGAGGAGCCCTAAGTCAATGACATATATAGAATCATAGAATCATAGAGTTGGAAGAGACCACAAGGGCCATCGAGTCCAACCCCCTGCCAAGCAGGAAACACCATCAGAGCACTCCTGACATATGGTTGTCAAGCCTCTGCTTAAAGACCTCCAAAGAAGGAGACTCCACCACACTCCTTGGCAGCAAATTCCACTGTTGAACAGCTCTTACTGTCAGGAAGTTCTTCCTAATGTTTAGGTGGAATCTTCTTTCTTGTAGTTTGGATCCATTGCTCCGTGTCCGCTTCTCTGGAGCAGCAGAAAACAACCTTTCTCCCTCCTCTATGTGACATCCTTTTATATATTTGAACATGGCTATCATATCACCCCTTAACCTCCTCTTCTCCCTTAGCCGTTCCTCATAAGGCATCGTTTCCAGGCCTTTGACCATTCTGGTTGCCCTCCTCTGGACACGTTCCAATTTGTCAGTGTCCTTCTTGAACTGTGGTGCCCAGAACTGGACACAGTACTCCAGGTGAGGTCTGACCAGAGCAGAATACAGTGGCACTATTACTTCCCTTGATCTAGATGCTATACTCCTATTGATGCAGCCCAGAATTGCATTGGCTTTTTTAGCTGCCGCGTCACACTGTTGGCTCGTGTCAAGTTTGTGGTCAACCAAGACTCCTAGATCCTTTTCACATGTACTGCTCTCAAGCCAGGTGTCACCCATCTTGTATTTCTGCCTCTCATTTTTTTTTGCCCAGGTGCAATACTTTACATTTCTCCCTGTTAAAATTCATCTTGTTTGTTTTGGCCCAGTTCTCTAATCTGTCAAGGTCGTTGTGAAGTGTGATCCTGTCCTCTGGGGTGTTAGCCACCCCTCCCAGTTTGGTGTCATCTGCAAATTTGATCAGGATGCCCTTGAGTCCATCATCCAAGTCGTTGATAAAGATGTTGAATAAGACCGGGCCCAAGACAGAACCCTGTGGCACCCCACTAGTCACTCTTCTCCAGGATGAAGAGGAACCATTGATGAGCACCCTTTGGGTTCGGTCAGATATGTAATCCTGTGAAGGGGGGAAATGACCATTTGTGAACCTGTCCAATAATTACCTGAATATGTGAAACTATTGAAAAGGGTCATTGTTTCTTCTCATCTCTAAGAGTTATTTAACAACAGAAAACAAGCAGGGATGTGGTAAGACTATCACATGGAACCCATCCCCTTAAAACTTTATCCCTGCTAGCAACAGCTGACGAATCAAATGCAATTCTGGAAACTAGGAAGCAAGTTTTGCATGTTCACCTAGTTGGTGTGTAGTGCAATCTTAAACATCTCTTCCTAAAAGTACACCTTAATATAGCTTAGGGTGTATAGTAATGCAGCTTTAAACCATTTCTTTCCATTTTAGTGTCATGCATGTTATTAATAGAACAGGAAAAGAGAAGTTTTTAACTGAACGTACGTTCTTCATAATTCAAAGCACCGTATGCTTTGAATTAGCATTATGGGCCATTGCAAGCAAAAAGCAGTTTAAGCTTCATGCCTTAAAATTACCCTGGACAGGCCAGGAATCAGAGCCTGAACCAGATCATTCAGGATTCACTTTTCCCATCACAGAAATGTATTAGCCAGAGGCAACCATTGTGGTTTGTGCTTAGTAGTTTCTAGCAAGCCTGAAAAGTAGCTGCCACTCATGTTGACCAGACATCCATCAGCCACTGTCCTCTGCCTCCCTCACAGTGCCCAATGAGAACTGAGATACAAACATGCAATGAATCAGAAACATTGCTAGTCCTCAGTGGGTTGGCAGAAAACAGAATCTTGCTCCACAGTCTCCCTGTCTGTGGGAGCTGCATGTTGCATAATGCTTTCTGTTTTAAAAAAGGCACTAAGTGAACTGAGCTGGTCCCCAGCTAATTTTTCACCAGAAAATGTCAGCCAGGCCCGTTTCTCCTTTTGAATGCAGAATAGTCTGCAGAAATCAGAAGGCAATGCTTTTGACGATATGGAACATTATTTCTGATTCCTGTCTGCAGAGCAAGCTGCTGTTAAAGGCATATAAGGAGGACCACATGAAAATGGTGGGAATCTAATGCTGAAGCCATGATAAAGAGCCACCTTTTGACAACTTGCAGGTCCAGCACCCTGTTCTCACAGTAGCCAACTGGATGCTTAAGGGAAGCCTCAAAGCAAGACGTGAGTGTAACCTTCCTGCGGGTTTCAGCAGCTGATGTTTAGAGGGACAACAGCAGAGATAAAACATAGACCTAGTGGCTAGTAGCCATTGATAGCCTTATCTTCCATGAATTTCTCTAGTCCTCTTCCAAAGCCACCAAATTGGTGGCCATCACTACTTCCTATGAGAGTGAAATCCATCGTTTATCTATATGCTATGTACTCTTTGGTCTGTTCCAATCTTCTAATGTTCACCTTCATCTTATATTCCCGAGTTCTAAAAACAGGTAAAGGTAAAGGACTCCTGGACAGTTAAGTCCAGTCAAAGGGGACTATGGGGTGCATGCTCATCTCACTTTCAGGCCAAGGGAGCTGGTGTTTGTCCACAGACAGCTTTCTGGGTCATGTGGCCAGCATGACTAAACTGCTTCTGGCACAATGGAACACCGTGATGGACACTGTTTACCTTCCCACCACAGTGGTCCCTATTTATCTACTTGCACTGTCATGCTTTTGAACTGATAGGTTGGCAGGAGCTGGGACAGAGCAATGGGAGCTCACTTCGTTGCGGGGATTCGAACCGCCGACCTTCTGATCGGCAAGCCCAAAAGGCTCAGTGGTTTAGACCACAGCACCACCTGCAACCCTGAGTTCTAGTATTATGAGAGAGCGTAAGTTCAGCTTGATGTTCCCTTCCTCAGAATGCCTTAGAGTCCATAGGAATTTGGCCTGTTTTGGATAGGGTGTCACTTCTCTTAAAAAATCAAGTACTTTCGTTGGGTATTTTGACTGGGAAATCAAGATCACTGGGTGACTAGAGAGGCTCCTGGATAACTCAGGTTGAAGCCAGGTGGGCTGTTGCCAAGCTACAGCTTGTACTCCTCCCAGTCCTGTGCAGAGCAGATCTAAGAACTAAGGTTACAGATGCTTTAGTTACATCAAGGACAGACTGTTGTATAACACACTCTGTATACCTTGCCGTTGAAGAGTATGTGAACATGTTAAGTTGGATCAGAATGCTGTTGGTTGCTGACTGGCACCAATTTGTGATGCCATACCATGCCACTCCTATCCCAGCCTTAACCATTCAGGACCTGGATACCTCAAAGACTGTCTTGCTCCATATGATCCTGCCTCAACCCTGAAGTCAGAAGAATAGGGCCTCAAGGCTGGCAGAAGGACTGAGGAGGCCCTCAATAAAATGCCCTCCCAGCTTTCCCTCCTCCCTCCAGCTCCATGAAATGAAGATGGTCACAGCTGCTGCTGCTTCTCCTAGCCCTCCTTTTCTCAGCACCAGGCTGAGAGTCACCTGTCCCCAGCACTGTTGCCTGCTCACCACCTCCCCCAATCTCCTCCATCAGCTTACCACGTCAGGCCACAACACTCAGCCCACCACCAAGGAGTGCCAGGTAAAGCTGTCATCACCATCTTTATTTTCCCAGAATGCCTTTGGACCCCTTGTCATGTCAGCTATGTCTCTAACCACAGTGCCCTTTAAAAGCTTGTTGTTGTTGTTGTTTTTAATGAAGTAAATGAATGTAGGAGACCAGCATCAGTCCCAGTGGGATTTTGGGGATTTGGCTCTACCATTTCTACAACCATTCTGGGTGCTGACACTGGGCCTCCGGGCTCTTCTCTGTGCCAAGAGCTCTCTTCACAGGCCAAGGGAAATGTGATGGCAACAAGCGAATGAGTTTTGACTAGCAGCTTTGACATTGTGGAGCTCCCTACCCCATGAGATTCAACTCTTCCCTTCCCCATATTTAGATATCCTCAAGTGAAAACTTGTTTGTTTGTTTAGGCTTCCCTCCTTGTTTTCTTATTTTCCTCAGTCTTATTGTGGGTTGCTTTTTTTAAAAAAGGGTGTGCGATTTTTGCTCTCTTGTGTCTTATTATATCATTATTATTTTTAAAAGTATATCAGCATTTATGTTCATTGCTTCTGAATATTATAAACCATCTTGAATATTGCCACATGAGTAAAAAACCTGGAATTTAAACCCCATAAACAAACAATTAAAAACATGTTCTCATCTTCCGTCCCCTTGCTGTTTTCTGTGTAATCCTATACATCTTTACTCAGAAGGAAGTTCCATTTAATTCAGTGGGGCTTACTTACAGATAAGTGCTGTAGGATTGCAGTCTTGGAGCTGAATATATATATCCTTATGGGCTGCAGTTTGCTGCTGGACAACCTGTGATGTCCCATGAAGCAAAACTATGCCCCAAATGGAAACCCCTAGTACTCGCAAAGATGCATCCTCAGGTGGTGAAAATAAGAAACAGCTCAACATCTTAATGAAACTGATCCGAGCTGAAAATCTAGATGACGTACAACATCTTGATCACTGGACAGATGGATAATTTAACACTCTATTACCAGAATAAATTACCTTTTAGATAATAGTAGCAGATGGAGCTAGGACTAAAAGGACATTTTGGGAGGGTCAGACCCTACTAAATTTACTTGTAGCTGGAAAGGGGAGTAAATACTTGGCACGACATCAAGAAAATTCCTTCTGCTTACTTGCACAGTATACCGGGTTTAATTACAGCACCTGTTTTCTGCTCTGTGCCAACATAATGGCTGCAGGCAGCCAAAGCAGAGCCAAACTTGAGTACCTGCAGGACCAAGTGCCAGGAAGCTCCAGGAATCAATGGCCCAAGATGGTACAGAAAGGGAAACTGAGCTTTTCCCTCTGCAAGTGGGAGGAGGGAGAGAGAGCAAACAAACAAACAAGGGGCACAAGCAATCCACACCATATATCTAAAGCACTTTCATCCCATCATGGCTTCTCCCAAAGAATCTTGGGAACTGTAGGTGGTTAAGGGCGCTGCCCTCACAGAGCTACCATTCCCATCAAACCACAGTCCCCAGGACTATTCATGACTGTTAAAGTGGTATAAGGATGCTTTAGGTGTATGGTGTGGATGTGACCATAGACAAAGCCTAAACGTTTCTCAGGAAAAGACGCGGGAATTATTTATAACTAGGCCAGGTCAAGAAGTCTCAGTAGGATGACTGGGTGGAGTCATGCTGGAACTGCTCTTTGCTCCTGCCACTCTGCAATTACAAGGAGCACCAAGCAAGCAAATCAGATCCACAAACGTTCTACCACCACTGCATAAACAATATGCCTCTGAATACTAGAGTGATGTTGTACAAAGGCCTGCTTCGGGCAAGTCAAAACTGATCACCTCTAGGCCAGTGGAGAGTGTGAACTGTATCACAGGTGGTCGTTTTTTCATCCCAATGACTCCAAAAGGCTCCACCCACAGCAAAATGGCTATAGCTCAGTGGTAGAGCATCTGTTCTGAATATAGACAGTCCCAGGTTTGATCTCTGGCATCTCTAGTTTAGTATGGGAACGTCCCATGTGAAATTCTGGAGAGCCCCTTCCAGTCAGTGTAGACAATACTGAACTAGATGGACCAATGACCAGATTTGGTATAATAGAGCCTTCTGTGTTCCTAGCTCAGCGAATTACTTCTCATGCCACCTAACATTTCATGTTAGAACTGCTACCCAGACACAAACACATTTTTATTTTTGTCCTTTGCTTTGTGTTAGAAGTTCTGGCAACACCTCTATGACTGCAGCTCTTTGGAAATCATGCAAAACGCGAGGCGCTTGAGTTAAAATCCCAAGCAATTGATTTAGGCCCCCCATTTAGCTTAAATTATATATTTTAAAAGACAAAGGGTGCTATCGACATGGTGCAGCACCTGTGGCCAATTTCCAAAGAGACTGGAGAGTAGAGATGTCTTTTTTCCTGTTTGAAGCCTTTGCTGGAGGAATAAGAGGAAACCGGTTGGAGGGAGAGATGTAGCAACTTGTGGAATACTGTACCAGCAGTGGCTTTATGAATGATGCATGAAATGAAATCTCTCCCTGCCTTCTGCACAGAGGGAATATCAGACAGTGCTGGGAGATCACTGCTGTGCAGGCATGTTTGATGTAATATTCTGTGCAGAAAGTCTCAGGGAAGCCCACCAAGCCCAAAACTCTCAAAGTAAATGCATCAAAAAGAACTGGGGAATTATTTTTTTAAAAAATAAATAAATGTAAACAGTTTTAAGATAGTGCCCTGGGTTTTCCTCCCCCTTTTTTTCTGCTGGATTCCAGCCACACACAACCATTCCAAGGTGAGAATAATTTCTCAAACTGTTGTGGCCCTCTAGGGCAGCTGACTCATTTAAAAGAAACATATTAAAAATGTGGGTGGCCACTGCTCATCTTGCACTTGAAGGCTTCCCACTGGCATCCGATTCCCCCACTGTGAAAACAGGATCCCAGACTAGAAGGGGCAGTGGCTGGATCCAGCTAAGCTATTCTTAAGTTCTTACTCTTAAACCGCCAGAAGCAGGGCAGGGGGGCATGTGGGAACTCGGTGTGGCTCCTATCTCCCCACAACACTTTTTCATTGATTATTATTTTTAAATAAAGTTTAAAAGCACAAACAAAAAGCACTCTTAACAATACAGCATGTTCACTAAAATTAGCAATTACAATCCTTAGGCTGCAATACTAGACACACTAATCTGGGAGCAAGCCCTGTTGAAAATAGTGGGATTTTGTTCCAAGTGAACAGGCCTAGCATTGTGCTGCTACTATATAATAGTATATAGTATACTATACTGTATAATAGATACCACTTAATGGATCCAAATGGTTTCCAGAGAGTGGCAGGGGATGCTTTATCCCATGTTGATGGCCTTTCAGCCGATTCCCTGGTGGCCCGCTGGCAGATAAAATCACTCAGATTCGGGAAGAAGTAGACTCCACCGTGGGAGCAGGGCCAGGGCGGGAGAGTGCTAGAGTCCTGTCTAGTCAAGTTGTGTGGGATCAATTCCAATCTGTTACCTCCAAGGATGTGGACAGGCTGCTTGGACGAGTGAAGCCAACCACCTGTCTCCTGGATCCTTGCCCATCCTGGCTTATAAAAGCTAGCCAGGAAGGACTGGGCGATGGGCTTCATGGGGTGGTGAATGCTTCCCTCTGTGAGGGAGCCTTCCCAGACCCGCTGAAAGAGGCAGTTATTAAACCGCTTCTTAAAAAACCATCTTTAGATGCGGCCACGATGGCCAATTATCACCCAGTCTCAAATCTTCCATTCTTGGGCAAAGTGATTGAGCGAGTGGTTGCTGAACAACTCCAGGCACACCTGGAAGAAGCGGACCATTTGGATCCCTTCCAGTCGGGATTCAGGCCTCATCATGGGACTGAAACTGCCTTGGTTGCGCTGGTTGATGATCTCTGGCGGGCTAGGGACAAAGGTGAGAGCTGTTTCCTAGTTCTGCTGGATCTCTCAGCGGCGTTTGATACCATTGACCATAACATCCTTCTGGACCGTCTTGAGGGGCTGGGAGCTGGGGGCACTGTCATACAGTGGTTCCGCTCCTTCCTCCTGGGCCGTGTTCAGAAAGTGGGGGGGGGATGAGTGTTCAGACCCCTGGGCTCTCACTTGTGGGGTGCCTCAGGGTTCTGTCCTCTCCCCCATGCTTTTCAACATTTACATGCAGCCACTGGGAGAGATCATCAGGAGGTTTGGGCTGGGTGTTCATCAGTATGCAGATGATACCCAGCTCTACCTCTCTTTCAAATCAGAACCAGTGAAGATGGTGAAGGTCCTGTGTGAGTGTCTGGAGGCAGTTGGAGGATGGATGGCGGCTAACAGATTGAGGTTCAATCCTGACAAGACAGAAGTACTGTTTTGGGGGGACAGGAGGCGGGCAGGTGTGGAGGATTCCCTGGTCCTGAATGGGGTAACTGTGCCCCTGAAGGACCAGGTGCGCAGCCTGGGAGTCATTTTGGACTCACAGCTGTCCATGGAGGCACAGGTCAAATCTGTATCCAGGGCAGCTGTTTACCAGCTCCATCTGGTACGTAGGCTGAGACCCTATCTGCCTGCAGACTGTCTCACCAGAGTGGTGCATGCTCTGGTTATCTCCCGCTTGGACTACTGCAATGTGCTCTACGTGGGGCTACCTTTGAAGGTAACCTGGAAACTACAACTAATCCAGAACGCGGCAGCTAGACTGGTGACTGGAAGCGGCCGCCGAGACCATATAACACCTGTCTTGAAAGACCTACATTGGCTCCCAGTATGTTTCCGAGCACAATTCAAAGTATTGGTGCTGACCTTTAAAGCCCTAAAAGGCCTTGGTCCAGTATATCTGAAGGAGCGTCTCCTCCCCCATCGTTCTGCCCAGACACCGAGGTCCAGCTCCGAGGGCCTTCTGGCGGTTCCCTCACTGCGAGAGGCCAAGTTACAGGGAACCAGGCAGAGGGCCTTCTCGGTAGTGGCGCCCGCCCTGTGGAACACCCTCCCATCAGATGTCAAAGCGATAAACAATTACCTGACATTCAGAAGACATCTGAAGGCAGCCCTGTTCAGGGAAGTTTTTAATATGTGACATTTTAGTGTATTTTTCGTCTTTGTTGGAAGCCGCCCAGAGTGGCTGGGGATTTTTGTTATTTTTCTGTTATTTTTATTGCTTGATGGTTGTTTTCATTGTTTTACATTGAATTTTCTTTAAATATATATGCTTACGTATTAACATTTTGTAGGCTGCCATGAAAACTGATTGGATTATAAAGCAGGATATAAATCAGTCTGATGTTCAGGCACAGAAAGCCAGTTTGGTGTGTTCGAATTGCTGTTGGCCTCTGAGTCCCATCAGCCCCAGCCAGCATGGCCAATGGTCAGAGATGATAGAAGCTGTTTTCCAACAATATTTAGAAGACATCACATTAGCTACTCCTGAGGACCAAAGCATTGGCTCCCACATTCTTTCCAAAACTTCTCTTGCAAACAAATTCTCTGGCTAACTGATAAGAAAATAGAAGAGACTTCCTTACGGTGTTAGATTCTATTATGTTGGGCGCATTATTATCTTTTGGTGTTCAAGATATTGTCAAGAGCTTTCTTTGACTTTAGCAAAACATAAAGAAGTATTTGTGACTGGTCTCTGTTGTTGTAATTTATTATAAATAACTTGAATTCTGGCTGGTGTGTGTGCATTTTTTCTTTCAGTGCAATTGGTTACATTCTGCCAGTATCATCCATCTGTGGTCTGGATTACTTTGAAGAGAAGAAGTCACAAGTTACAAAGAGATGAAACTTTTAAAACAAGATTACTGGCATCTCAGCCTTGACGGCATCCTATGTGTTCATCAATTATCATCACATGTGTGGGGGGGGGAGGTTGGATTACCAACAAGATAGAGAACACGTGCACAAGATCAGTTGACTGGAAGGATCTCATCTATGAATGGATCTATCTAGAGCTGTCGGAATCTAGGATTGCATGAATAAAAGACATTCAGTAGGAGGCATCAGCTGTCAGAGGTGAAGAGTCTTCTTTGGCAATCACTTGTAGCCGAGTAAGATTGTCATCCATAAACACGGTTTTAACAATGAGTCCATAAGTGACTGTGGAGGCCAATTCTGAATCCACACATCCTTTCACAGTGGGGATATTGGTTTCCGGGCGAGAGTTGATCACGTTGTGGATTTGCCAAGTGTGCCTTCCTCTTAGCATGTTTCTCCCTTGCATCCTGAGTTTGAGTGTCTCCAAAGCCCATGACACCTTTGGTAAATGCTGTTCTCCAATTGGAGTGCTCGCAGGCAAGTGTTTCACAATTGTTGGTGTTTATACTACATTTTTAAAAATTTGCCTTGAGACAGTCTTTAAACCTCTTTTGTTGACTACCAGCATTATGCTTTCCATTGTGAAGAGTAAGAAAAGGTGAGGCTGAACATCAAGGGGGACTATAGCTGAAAGAACGCAGTAGCAATTAAACTCTGACCAATAATATAATGCATTATAGTCATCACCATTAACTACAGCAGCCCCAGCTACATTTTATGCACATATATAAATCTTGTATGATTCACTTTTCATGCTTTGCACTCTGTTTTTGCAGTCTTGAACACCCTTTCTTAGTCTGTGCAGAACCCACTTTACTTTAAAAGCCTAGTCAAGCTAAGGTCATAATGGAAAACACAAATATTTCAGCTACATAAAGCTAGGGAAAGATAGAAGATTAGATTGCATGAAAATAATAATAGTAACTACATATTGGCAGAGAGCATCTATTTGCCAGCCAATATTTACAAGCCGATATTTGTGCCATGTGCTTTGACCTAACAAGATAGATGACAACACTGGGGCTGGAACTAGGATTCATCTTCTATTCCTGGCTTTGTCGTCGGTCTTCTGAATAACCTCAGACAAGTTGAAGTCATATATGCTATACAGTGATACATGAACAGGAAACCATGACACTAAAACACCTTCAATAGTACTTCTGCAAGCATATCTTATGCTATAATTTAGTGAGTTATTTTTAAAAAGGTAAAGGACCCCTGACAGTTAAGTCCAGTTGCAAACGACTCGGGTTGCAGCTCTCATCCGCTTTACTGGCCGAGGGAGCTGACATTTGTCCACAGACAGTTTTTTTGGGTTGTGTGACCAGCATGACTAAGCCGCTTCTGGCGAAACCAGAGTAGTGCATGGAAACGCCGTTTACCTTCCCACCGGAGCGGTACCTATTTATCTACTTGCACTTTGACGTGCTTTTGAACTACTAGGTTGGCAGGAGCAGGGACCAAGCAATGAGAGCTCACCCCGTCGCGGGGATTTGAACTGCCGACCTTCCGATTGGCAAGTCCTAGGCTCTGTGGTTTAGATCACCGCCCCAGCCACATCCCTATTAGTGAGCTATTTAGGCAGCTCTTATTCATGTGTGATGGCAAAGAATCTGTCTTGGCTATTATTTAAAAAGAAAAGCAAACCTGCAGTCCTCAGGATCTGAGATATATATGTGATGATAACATTATGCCTGAAAAAGCTTTAGATTCCTAAAAGAAATTCCGATCTCTGACTGATTGGTTTTGCTTCAACAGTTGCCTAGCATTAAAAGTGTGCTGATGTGCTAACTGTTGATGGCTGTTCTGGAGAGGACACCAAGTAGCTCCAACAGGAAGTAGATCCTCTGCAGTCATTTTGATGAAGAAACCAAGATACAATCACATTGCTCCAGGTCCCATCTGTGTTGTTTATCTTCAGATCCACAGCATATTTCTCAACTCTGCAAGTAGCTTGAGTGGCCCAGTTTGATAAGAACTCCAGCCTGTTTCTAATTTAACAGAATTAATTGGACTCCGATTATTAAATTCTCAGCAATCCTCATTTGCACTTCGGAAACCTTTTTCTTCTTTATTAAATCTGAATTTGAGATCTAACATCACATGCCAGATTTTGCAGCATGCTCAAATGACAAAGCAGGGGAGATATGCAAACCATTTCGGAGATTACAGACTGCAACTGAGTTGCTTTCTTTTCATGCTGGTAAATTGTGCTGGCAAAGATGCTTAAAGGCGGTTTGAAATCTCTCATTGTCTAGCTCCTTTTACAATAAAAAAAGTCTTTTCTGACAGTTTGCATCTTTCAAACATCCTGTTGGTTAATGCTTTTAAAAGGGGGGGGTGGAGAGAAAGTGACACTTCATTTCCACTTTTCCCCTGAAATGCATAATGAAAGGTGATGAAATATATCGTAAATTCATAATCCTAAACTTGCTGCTGCAAGGAATCAGCTTTAACATTATAAAACCTTTCCACTCCTTGCACAAAAAAATTCTGAAGGTGTGATCAGCAGAGCAGGTTACAGTCAAAAGAGACTTTGTTTGAATAGAATGTGGAAAGTATTATGCCAAGCTGTTTCTTTTCTTTTACTTCCTTGAAATGCCTTGACATCTGGTTATACTAGCACTTCATAGTATACTGTAAACCTTCTAAGTTTGGAAAGATATGCAGTGTCACCTAGAAAACAGCACACTCTTTCACGGGACAGAGATATTTTCAGACATTACTTCTGTGATCAATAAATGTATGTAGGTGTAGGGAGTGGAATTGCAGTGGTCTGGCCTGTCTTCAGCATGGCTTTTTATTTGAAGGGTGGGGTAGAGCAGGGCTGAGAACCTCAGGTCTGGGGTGAATGTGGCCCTCCAAGATTCTCTTCCTGGCCCTCCAGGTCTTTCTCCAGGCCACTGTCCATCCCCAGGCTGTGCCCATCACTGTCCCTGCTCCATGACCCCTTTGAAGATTTTTGCCAAGCTGCAATGTGTCATCTGCTTCTTGCTTGCCTGGATAGAAAATGGAGAGATGCTTTGTGTATAGAGACCCTTAATTGTTTGCACAGCTGGAATGTGGCAAAGGTAAAAATCACATCCATTGCACTGGTCCTGCCCATCACTAGCATGCAGCACCCAGTTTTCCATAAGGGATTAGGCCCCTTGCAGACCCTCCATGTGTCCCTATTTTCCAGGGACAGTCCTGGATTTACGGAAGGCATCCTGGTTTCTGATCTGATCCTGGAATGTCCTCTTCTCCTTAAGACATCCCTATTTTCATCAGAGAAATGTTGTAGGGTATGGAGATATATGAGCCCCCCCCCCCAGCCAAGGAAATAAATAACTATACAACCTTTTGAAGACATCTGAAGGCAGCCCTGTATAGGGAAGGTTTTTAAAATGTTTTTTATTATGTTTTTATGTATATTGGTAGCCACCCAAAGTGGCTGGGGCAACTCAGTCAGAAGGGCAGGGTATAAATAAAATTATTATCATTATTATTATAATGGAATAGGACCAGTGCCGGATTTACGTATAAGCTAAACAAGCTGTAGCTTAGGGCTCCACTCTTTTGTCCCCCCCATATACTTCTTCTTAATTGTATTTCAGTTCAACAATGACTTTGATAAAATACATATTTTGTTATGTGCAAATGGCTTTAGATACCTATTAGGTTCATAAATTACCATATAGCATATATTCAAAAAACAGGGACAATCTGTTGTTGACAAAGGACAGCTGGACATATAAAGGGCCCCATTACCTTCAGTAGCTTAGGGCCTCATCAAACCTAAATCCGGCCCTGAATAGAAGTGGCTTAGTCATGCTGGCCACATAACCTGGAAGCTGTCTGCGGACAAATGCCGGCTCCCTCAGCCTAGAGAGTGAGATGAGTGTGCAACCCCAAAGTCGTCCACGACTGGACCTAATAGTCAGGGGTACCTTTACCTATTTTCATTGGAGAAATATTGCCCTTGGGCAGAAGAGAGTCTGCAGTTCTGACCATCATATAAATAAGCAATCCTGACAGACACTTACACCAAAGGTCTGAAAAAGGCTTTCTGAGTTAAACTTTCGGCAGCAGTGCATTTGCATGCATATGCCATAGGGCCAATTTCCCGCTGGGGTGGAAGAGCCCTCGTTGTGCACCTCTGTACAGGCCCTTCCCACTGAACATGCAATGGTAAGACAGCTTGGCTAGCATACTGTACAACGTCTTGCTTTCCCCACACATGAAGGCCATTCAATTGTTTGCAGCTCATAGCAGCCTCCACATCTAATACAAGGTGGCTGTGTTGGGTTAGGCTAAGCAGAAAAGGAAACAGACTACAACTGACCGAAGCCAGTAAGTTGATGATTTTATTAGCACACAAGTGCACTGCATCTCCCGAAGTGGTTGAAATATAAAGCAAACACATGGAAAACTACTGAAGGCGTTGAATTAAATAATTTAATACACATTTATGCAAAAGGCATTTTTTAAAAAAACCAAAAAGCAAAGCTGAGCACACACTGTGTAGGGGATAAGGATTACCATAATTTACTCATATCGGGAGAGGGAAGAATGCACCAAATTAATGTGTTCATCAGAAAAGCAGGGAACTGTTGCTTTCCCCAGCAAAGGCAAAGAGTGCATGTGGTCTCCTCACTTCAAGGGATGTGGAACTTTTGATCGCTATGGGACGGATTATCAAAGGTGCTTCATAGGTATGGCACAAACACCCAGCATGAGGACTGGTTTGTGGCAGAATGCTGGGTGAGATTTGCAGAAGGCAACACAGGGACAAAGTTACAGGGAAAGCCTGAGGATTCGAGAACAATCCAAGGTAGCGGTACTGAACCTCAGCTGTAGCTCAGTGGGAGAACATCTGGTTTGTGGTCAGAAGGTTCCAGGTTCAATCCTTGGCATCTCCAGGTCGAGAACCCTGTCTGAAGTCCTGGAGAGCCACTGCCCATCAGTACAATACTAAGCTAGGTGGACTGATGGTCTGTTTTCATATACCATGGCTTCCATTGTTAACAAAGCTTTGCACAGTTAGACAACCCATTTCCCCAAAAGGCTCTGAGATGGCCAAATTATTTATTGGCATGTGCATATCAACGGGTAACACCTTCTCTCTTCATAATGGGAAAAGCTTTGCCTGTTAACTGTAATCTCTATGCCCCTAGCCCCAGAAAGCCATAGAAAGTTGGCATTCTTAATAAACTATGCATATTGGGGACCAGTTTTCACTGAAGTAGTAAACCCCTATCTGTAATGCTACAATGCAGAAATATTGCCTCCATTTATTTATTTATTTATTTTTAAAAAAGCTTTCAAGGATAAGGAACTTTGCCTTTCCCCAGATCTATTAGTTTTCTATGTGCAGGGAATTTCTATAATGAGGATCACATACAACAATACAAGTCCATAGTGTGAAGTGACATAGGTTTAACTGCTCTACCACTGGCCTATGGCTTGGGTAGTATTTATTTATTTGGTTGTTAAATTTCTATACCACTCTTCCTCCCAAAGTATGCATGCAAGGTGTAAGGAAATGGAGGCAAAACATGAATCCATCCTTTCTGAAGGATACTTGCTGGTAAACACATCATGTTTAAAGATATACACATCTTACGCCTAGGTTGAAATGAACATGTTAATATCTAGCTCAGAGGACAAGAAAGTCTGGACACAGTTTGAATGGCCATGAAACAGTCCCCCCCCATTCTTTCCCTGTACACAATACTTCTCTGTGCATGTTATCTCCACACAAAAGCCATTGTGTGGCAGGCAATGACAATGGCAAATTCAAAACACTTCTTTCTCCTCTAGACTTTAGTGATTTGTCCTTGTAGCAGTTACCTTGATATGTATTTTTCTACAGCTCTGGCTGTTTTGTGATAGAAAGAATTGTATTTTGCAAAAGTAATGGTATAAACTAGACTTACCCTATAAATGTTTCCAAGATGAATTGCAGAATCACTTAAGTAACAAAGCAAATAATGTCTTTAGGGTTCCCCCCTGTATCAATATTAGTGCTGTTGAGGCATCGCTCCTCTTTCTTAATTTTGTTTAATTAATAAATAAGTGGAATCAACATGATGGTTGTACACAGCACATAATATAAATACCCTATTATTCAGCAGTGCCTATCTCCATAGCAAAAAAATCCTACAATAATATTTATTTGGAAGAAATATTCAGCATAGGTCCCCCACAACTGTCCCATTAATTTAAAGCTTCCTTCTTATGATTCTGGCCCCTATAACTGCCTCATGTTCAATTGGGACACAGCATTATTACATTGCCCCTTAACTGACTCCAAATATGTCAGTTCCTGTTCCTGCTGGCAGAGAGAAGGCTTTGTTTACTGTTTTTAGAGAAATTACTTTGTTTCTTTGTTTTACAATGGCAACTCCAATATTGTGACTTAGTTATTTTTATTATTGCTATTTTAAAATTGACAGGAATAAAAAGAGAAGCTATTGCTCTGGAAACAGTGCTTTATACAAAAATTAATACCCAAGGTCTGAAGACACATGAAGTCACATCCTTGCTGAAGTGAAGCAGGCCTGGGTCTGGTCAGTGTCTGGATGGATGGATGACCATCTGGAAAGCGGACATATACCACCTTGGGTTCCATGGCAAGAGAAAGGCAGGCTATAAATGTAATAAAACAAACAAACTTACATTACATCCCTACTTGCTCCCTGAGATCATCCAGAGGAACACCATTAGTTGTCCCCTGTGTTACAGAGACCTGACTGGCTTCATCTGGACATTTGGCATTGAGTGTTTCATTGAGCGTCTCCATTCCCATTGTTCAGCCCAGACACTGAGGTCCAAGCTGAGGGCCTTCTGGCGGTTCCCTCACAGCGGGAAGTGAGGTTACAGGGAACCAGGCAGAAGGCCTTCTCGGTAATGGCATCTGCCCTGTGGAACGCCCTCCCACCAGATGTCAAGGAAATAAACAACTATCTGACTTTCAGAAGATTTCTGAAGGCAGCCCTGTTTAGGGAAGTTTTTAATGTTTGATGTCTTATCATGTTTTTAATATTCTATTGTGAGCTGCCCAGAGTGGCTGGGGAAACCTAGCCAGATAGGCAAGGTACAAATAAGTAAGTAAGTATTTATTTTGTTTGTTTGTTTGTTTGTATTCTTATTCTTCTTATTATTATTATCTTCCACCAGAATTTCAGCAAGCATCCTCACTTTGGGCTTTAAGGCAAGACTTTTCTTAGTTTGAAAAACTAAGGTTTATACAGCTTCTTTATCCCACGACCCTTCACATCAAATTTAGTGATGATCTTAGGAGGTGTCCAAAGGCACAGAGGGCAAACAGACAAACTTTCCAATATACATATATATTAGTATAAAAGCCACATTGACCACCAACGTCTTCTCCACAATCTCTCCACTACAGTCTCCATCTGCCCTGGACCTGCCACTTGATCTACTCCGGACACATCCCTGGAACACATCTCATTTTTGACCTTGGAGGAGAGACCACCATAGAGGTTTCCACAGCTGAAAGGAGGATGTGGACTTCCTCCACCAGCGAATCTCCCTCTCTGCTTGCTGAAGTAGAGATCTGGGACACCCTCCCAGGGAACAAAAGATTGTAGATTCGTGTTCTAAGCTTTCTTGAGTGTACACATGCACAGAAATATGAGTATATGTTTCTCAGATGAATGAATAAATAAATATGGCTCTCATACAGTGGCATTTGGTCACGGCAATCTTATTATCCATCATGTAAAAAAAGGTAAAGGTACCCCTGCCCGTATGGGCCAGTCATGTCCGACTCTAGGGTTGCACGCTCATCTCGCTTAAGAGGCCGGGAGCCGGCGCCGTCCAAAGACACTTCTGGGTCACGTGGCCAGCGTGACAAACCTGCTCTGGCGAGCCAGCACCAGCGCCGCACACGGAAACGCTGTTACCTTCCCGCTGTAAAGCGGCACCTATTTATCTACTTGCACTTAGGGGTGCTTTTGAACTGCTAGGTGGGCAGGAACTGGGACCGAACAACAGGAGCTCACCCCGCCGCAGGGATTCGAACCGCTGACCTTGCGATCAGCAAGTCCTAGGCACTGAGGTTTTACCCACAGCGCCACCCGCGTCCCATCCATCATGTACTACTAACTATAACTGCTACAAGAAACATGAGGTGCTACACTAAGGATTTCCTCCTGTGTGCACCCCCACCCCATCTTTTAAATCTGTTTGGTGACTTTAGCCTTCTGCATATTTGGATTAACATCTTCATCAGCCCTGTCAAGGTGTTGTCAGGATGAATTAATGTTTGAACAGCTCCTTGAAGATGCCAAGTGCTAAATGAATAGTTACTACTCCTACCACTGTCAGTTTCACACTCCTTTCTCCCATATTGTGATTGCTTGAATATGCTCCTCTAAATATAAACTATTTGTTTAATTTTTAAAAAGCATATTGTTTAAGGCAAACCAGTGTTTTAAATGTCATTTAGTGAATTCATTCTTACAATTCATTAGACACCTTTTATGTTCATTTCCTAAATTGTTAAGCGTCTGTTTTTAAAAGTAATGTTTATTTTCATTTTCTATAGATAGATTAATGGGCTCAATATTTATATATAAACCAGTAAGTTTCCTGTTTATTTCTTATTTTAATACATTTTTATCCATCTTTCCTATTAATTGTCCAAGGCGGCTTACATTTTACGCACCTAAAACAGCAAACTTGAAAGCAATCCAAATCACCATCCAGGAAAACAGCAATAAAACTCGCAGCAGTAAAAGCCAGAGCAATAAAAGCAATAAAAGCAGCAGGAAACTCAAACAGAGAAAGTAACTGAAGGCTGGGTTGTCACAATTGGGAAATATCCAGCTTCAGTGGATGAAGAGAGACAAAGACAGAGAGAGAAGAGAGTACCTCACTGACTGCAAAAAAGCTATACCAAATCTAGGAGGTTAGAACCTTCAAACTGCCCATTGTCCATTAGTGGAGCAGAGATTCCAGATGTCTCTGCCCTGCTACAGCCCCCACTGAGGACTTAGGGATTGTCTAGAATAGCATTTAGTACAGCAGCTATCCTGGTGCCATTAGGAGCTGCTGGGAGTTGTAATCCAAAATAGCTGGAGGGCACCAGATTGGCTGCAGAGTGGATGCCTGGTGGGGATGGGAACAGGTCAAGATGAGGGAGATATTTGTACAAGCCAGTGTCCTACTGGAATCAAGCAGAGAATCACCCCGACCTAGCAAAGGAGTCCGTTTCTTCTAAGCAGCCATCAGTACACTTTGCTGATGGGATATATGTCTTACTATGCAGACAAGTTGGCGTGCTCTCGTGTTCCCCGCGGAACTGGCTTCTTTTGATGCAAATTGGGTGTGCTTGGAGAGTCACTGGTTCTTAGGTGTGACTCATTTCCCACAACTGCAGACAGAGGACATTGTATCTAGAGCTAAACCAACTTGTTTCAGTACAATTTATTACAATGTGCTTTTCCTTTAAGAGAGAGAGCGCTAATAAAATGTTTCATTAAAATCAATGGTTTCAATCAAGGTTTTCGCTTGGCGATTTAAATAATAAACTCTGATGCTATGCTTTCCAGACAATACTTTCCTAGCCTGACATGCTACTGGGAAAAGCAGTTCAGAACTACTATTAATAATGAATACGAGCTGTTGGTGGCCCTGGACAATATATGCTGTCTTTAGGAATGGCAGCAGAACAAATCAGATATTTATATGCAGAGGCGTACCTGGAGGTTAGCAAAACAGGCCAAAGGCCTATTTAATCCACTATCCTTTTTGAGATGCCTATAGGAAGCTCATAAGCAGGACTCGAGTGCAACAACATTCAACTCCATTTGGAATTCCCAGCCTACTGCCTCTGACAACGGAGGTAGAACATAGCCAAAGCTGTAGCTTCTCTTTTTTGTTTTTTTTCAAAGATCTAGGTTACATCATCACCATGCTTAGTAGGAGATGTGGAGGGTGAGAGAAAAGCATGTTCCCTTTCAGAAGTGTCCAAGTATTTCCTAGCTATTCAGAAAGCATGAGAGCCACAGTTTTCCTAAGAAAGGGAAGGTACAGCCAGGTCTGGCTGGCAGGTGTGACTAGGTAGAGTGACATTTAGCAGCCCAGGCTTCACTCATCCTTTCAGTTCACCCCCCCCCCCCAACTCTCAGCATGAGGTTCTGAATGCAAAATTCACACATGCATTCAGAAAAATCATGCACTCCAAGCTGTAAGCAGAATGTTAGCTTTAATGGAAGTCAGTCCTGTTGCAGATATTAATATTGGAAGCATAAGAACTGACTCCTTTTTGGAAGAAATCATTGTTCAGGCTCAAATATATTATTCAAACTTTTACTTGCAGAACTTTCTTCATAACAGAATACAGAAAATGATACATCCAAAGTATCCACACAATGTCTTCTGCTGTGCAGCACAGGCTCAGCATCTTACACAGTATGAAATAATTCCAACAGATCTAGAAGTAGAAGGTCTGTCTCTTCCCACAACATCCATTTTAGTCTGGAGCTGTTTTCTCTCTCTCTCTGAGAGGGTCTTTTACATGTCCTTACTTCACAGAGCCATAAGACAAAAGACACAAAGGTAACTCCCTTAAAAATGGGGATTTGCAACCCAATACCTTCATCACATGATCTAAGCTTACAACACTCTCATGTTTACTACCAGAGAACAACAATCAGTTAGTTAATTATCAGCAAGAGCTCAGAGTGCTCTCTTTGACTTTAATATAGCCCATGGGGAAATCCCTATATTAAACCTTCAGCAATATACATTTAGCCATTTTTCATTTTATAACTTCATTAATACACATACACTTTCCATTTCTGTGCCAATTAAATCTAATATACTTAACAGGTTCTGCACAGAGTAGACCTACTGAAAGCAATGGACTTGGGTTAATCATGAATACCATTTACTGCTCAAGAATTCAATATTCACCTACCTACCAATGTTTCATGTTTTTCTAACAATTTCAATGCCATTTCTATTTAATGTGGAAGCAGCTTTAACTACAAAGAAAGTGATGGGGCTTTTTGAAAGAAAGTTGCTTGTGGTGTTCCCATATTCAGTCGAAATGTCTATCACCATCTATAGGGGGGCAATTATCAGTGACCTTTGTATTACCTTGAGCTTCTTTTCATCCAGCCGCTTGATGAAAAACAAAATCACTTTTTCATTGTCAGCTTTGCCAACATCTAGCTGTGAAGAAAACTCAATTTATAGACCTGTAATTTTTACGGCCAGGGAGTGTGCATTTTGGCCTGTTGTTCCCACATCGTTCACAATGGAAACCTTAGAACAACATCCGATGATGTGAAGCAAGTTTATCTGCCCATAGAAATCTTGGTAAAACAAATTGTTAAAATATTTGTCAAGGGAGAAAGCATCTGAAGTGATAAAAGTTAAACTATGCTCTACAGCAGGGATGGGAAAACTATAATCCTCCAGAGGTTTTTGTATTCCAACTCCCAACTGTCCTACCCAAATGGTCAATGGTCAGGGATGGTGGGAGGTGGGGTATAACAGTATCTTGAAGCCCACAGGTTTCCCATCACTGGCCTATGGTTTCACTTAAAGCTGTGGGTCTCGGGAAAGAAGCAATTCAGGATACCATCAACATTTTGGCATCACTTCAGAAGAGTCCTAGGAATGGACCAGAAGTATATTGCACTCTGGTTTCAGGAGTTTGGTTCATCAAGAACTACGTCTCGGGTAGCATTGTGTATTCTCAGTGTATAATGATTTCCTGTTTCCTTCCTAATTTGTCTAGGCATAATACAGTAATGATACATTTCCAGAGGGGAGGCCAAGTTAGTCTGCAGCAGCAAAAAACCAAAAGAAAGGGGATTTTCCCATGGCAGTGTACTATGAGCTTGGTAGTGCTCGTGAATCCACATATCACTGTCTCCGTCAAAAAGCTGCCCCATATTATTTCCCCATTTAATCTGTATTTGCCACTTCCATGGAAAATCCCATAAGGTGAAAACCCTATAGAAATGATACCCGTACAGTTCAGTTGGTTAAAACATGGTGCTGATAATACCAATATTGCAGGTTCAATCCCCATATGGGACAGCTGCATATTCCTGCATTCCAGGGGGCTGAACTAAATGATCCTCAGGGTCCCTCCCAACTCTAAAATTCTACGATTCCTCTATGATACATTTGGATTAAGTGTGGGTGTGTACAGGATGCCATTTTGATGAAGACAACACTATGAAGATGCTGAGAAAATCTTGCTGCTTGAGCACCTACACCAAAAGTATCTTGTGACACACCTTAAATAGACTAAACATTCCAAACATTAGGGTTGTGTCTACTTCATACTCACAGCAGAGCCATTAGAAACAGTAAACATGAACAACTAAAATCCATTGATTTCAATGGGTGTGTTCTGAGTACTGGTCTTTAAGGTGCCACATACTGTGATAAAGAATGTTATGAACAATGTTTATGGATCCAGCTAGTCTACCCTTCACAAAAACCCATGAGCTAAGGGCTTAAAATATGGGAAGATGTGTGTACTGTTTTGAAATACGAGAGCACAAGAGAAGGTAGTTAATTGCTTATGTTTTGCATTACTTACCTAACAGGCGTTAATATCTAAATGATCAGCATGGAAGTGAACAACCAACAAATTAAGATATGTGTGTTTGCAGATCTTGTGGTTTCACTGTTTTAGCCCATCACTTTGCAAACCCTGCTGAATATCACACAGTGGAGATTTTTTAGCAACTGCAAGCTAAACTACTTCCTTTCTAACATGGTTGAGATCACAGCATGTAAGAAAATCCTAAATCTACTCTTTTTCTCCAAGTCCAGGGATTTTTATTTTGCCAGCGAGCTGCTTAAATGATGCCCAAGGAATTAGTAATTTACTCTATGCAAAAACCAGCCAATCACAAAAGTCCATGTTAATCCTGAATTTGCTGTTGTGGTGTTGTAAATGGTGTGTGTGTGTGTGTGTGTGTGTGTGTGTGTGAAAGATATTATGATTATTCAGGTCTCTGTGGTTTAATACTAAATGTCAGCCTGTCAGTGGAAGTTGAAGGAGGTGCAAAGTCGATAATGACATGCTATAACGAAAATTCTTCAAGGTGTTGCCACTCTGGAAAGGACAGAAGTAATTAAGAGATAATTGTGAATAGAATAGAAGTGTCTCACAAGAAGGTGGTCTCCTGCTAGTAAGAGAATCTCTAGAGAGCCTGGGGCATTAATGGGAAATAAATGCTATGACAAGGCCAAGACTTTTGCTTTCAGATAGCTGAACAGCGCACTGATCCTGTGCTCTATTATTCTGAGCCATCAATGGCAATTTGCTATTTGATACTCATTGCTATTTGATACTCATTTGATACCACTCATGCCTACATGGTAAGGTTGCTGCATTTTCAGGGTCTCAAAAATGACTAACTCTGTGGCTCTTTGGTCTGTTTCTGAAATACATCCAACATTTTATATGTACACTAACCTCACACCCCACCCCATACAAAGAAAGGAGATACAGTGGTGCCTCGCTAGACGAAAAGAATTCGTTCCGCGATTCTCTTCGTCTAGCGGTTTTTTCGTCTTGCGAAGCAAGCCCATTGACAGCTTAGCGGATTAGTGCTAGAGCTGTCAAGTGGCTTCCAGCGATCAGCTGTTAAGCGGCTTAGCGGCTTAGGAAAAGGGCAAAAAAACCAAAAAAAAAAAACCGCCGGGGGACGCAAGATTTTTTCGTCTTGTGAAGCAACCCCATAGGGAAATTCGTTTTGCGAAGCGCCTCCAAAACGGAAAACCCTTTCGTCTAGCGGGTTTTTCGTCTTGCGAGGCATTTGTCTTGTGGGGCACCACTGTAATCTAGTTGTACTTGGCCTGTTGAACTCTAGGGGTTAATTTAGTTATGACAAATTTAAGCCCCCTTGAATTCAGTAGGATCTAAGTGTACTTAACTTCCTCTGGACTGTGGATACAAGTTTTGAACAGCCATTTGTTGGTTGTTTCAGGGACACACTTCAACTGCATCAAAGTTCATTAGGGATTTTTCTCATTCACTCAAAGACAGAGTTTGAAGTACAATAACCTATTCAGATTTTTGCCCTAAGAATAGGGAGGACATTTGGAATTTCCAAACGTTCCTCTGAAATTAAAAGCTAGGATGGGGGAATGTGTGGTGACTAACCTCAGCTCCTTTTTTTCAATGTGCCTTTGAGTATGACTTAGTTGGATATTACTCCATGTTTTTAAATTTATCTCACTGGAATGAAATAGCTATCTAGAATGAAAGAGTATCTCAGAAAGCACTCCCAAATGCGTGTGTACTGCAGTATAGAAATATGAGCAAGACTGATCAGCTGTATGACATGATGCACCCTTTCATATTTAAATTATGTTGGTAAGAAGTGATGGCCTTTCATGAGTGCTACCCTGTATTCAAAACATTTTTCTTTGCTTCAAAATAAATTATCATCTTCCCTTCATGCCCATTCACATTTTGACTGTCAGAAACTGGCTAAGAAACCATGACACATAATAACTGGCAAGACATACTACTGTATCTGTCCTGCAAAGAGCTTGTGCTTTAACTTGCTGAAGAACAAGGAATAAACTTCTCAGACCGCTCCATGTTGCAAGGGCAGCAGTGACCATATTACACAATACAGAGAGCACTGAACTACGTTAGACTTAAGAAAAATAATGGAGCCAGAGTGACTGGACAATTGAGAGCCAATGAGATACAGTGGTTAGAGTTGAGGACTAAGACTAGAAAGACCCAGGTTCAAATCCCTGATCAGTCGTCACACTGACTGGAGGACATTGGCCTAGTTACAATCTCTCAGTCTAATCTACTCCATAGGGTATTTTGAAAGGATAAAGTGTGGCAGTGGAGGGGAGGGAATCATGTATCCCACCTTGAGATCCTTGGGGGGGGGGGAATCCCTTCCCATCCTCAAAGATGGCAGGCAGCCAAACGTAGATCCAAAGAATGATCCATTCACTGGAAATTGCAGGGTAGAAAACCAAATCAATAATGAATTTTCGCTTATGTGCCTGCCCACATGTTAGTCAGTTTCAGCATTTTTTCCCTGTGTGCACAGATACCTGGTTAAGGAGGCAGACCCAGCTCTATATGGATAGCAGTACCAGAGATGGAAAGCTCTACTTTTTCTGTGTACCGGGGTCTATATTTAGCCTTTGAATTATAGCTTTCTATGATCTGTGGCCAATTCAGCTATAGCAAGTATCTTTACAAGCATCAGGGATCCCTGTCCATCAATGCTAGCTTGTCTGACAGTTTCTTATCCCATTATTTATGTTTACTGCAATTGTTTGGCCATCTGAGGTTGTCATGCTCCATCACAAATGACAGTGGCCCATAACTCCTCTTGGGAGATTTTAGCATTCTTGAAGAGCGGATGTATCTGAAATTTCAGAGCTGTAGTCCATCATTCCGTAGCCAAGGGACAGTCAGTCTGAGACCCTTATGCAGCTTCTTCCCCATTATCAAGCTGTTTGATATTCCAGCCTTGGAATAGCACTAGTTGCCAGCTTTCAACATGGCATTTAACTACTGAGACAAATTGATGACTGAAACAATTCAAACTGAATCGAGACAAGACTGAAATAATGATGATCAGCAGGTCTTCTGAGGTGTGTGTGAGTTTATGGAAAGGTAAGGCCACTTTGTACCAAAGATACACTTCTCTAGTCACTCAGGCTCACAGCAATAGATGTGAGGATGCTAGGATTCATATCTCTGTGTTGTGTGAGCTGGCATATTTACCATACAAGAGGACACATTTACCAAAAAGAGGACATATGGCAACCCTCCAATTTTGCTTTCTTACTCACATATAAGGCTTCTTGTGGTGGGAGAATTTGACATAGGACACATTCAAACATGAGCCCTTCACTACACCAGCTTTTGCCAGCCTGATGTTCTCAGCTACAACTCCCATCAGTCCCAGCCAGCATAGTCAGGCTGCTTAGTGCTGGTGGGAGTTGTAGTCCAAAACATTTGGAGGGCATCAGGTCAAAGAGACATGAACACCTGCCTGTTTGAATCAGTGCTTCCAAATGCCAAGCAGTTGCTGAGACAATTACTTGAGCTAACAGCAGCTGAGGATGGAGGATTTTCATCAAGACCAGGTAAGAGATGAAAGGGTGCTGTGTACTGTGGTCCCAATGAAGAGTGTGTGTGTGTGTGTGTGTGTGCATATGCACAGACCTTTTATTAACTATTTTTTAGAAGCAGATGCATCAGCAAGTGATGTGCTTATTTGCTCTCATATCTATCTTGGCCATTAGCAGATGCCATTCTCAAGTTGCTTCAGAGATGTCACCCTGCAACTTCTAATCTACAAGACTGTTTAGCTCCCTGTTTATATTTGTCAATATTTCTCCTTCACCTTCCACTTGCTACTTGTTTTCTGCAAACGGGGACTCCTTCAAACACTACAGCTTGCATTTCACTTCAGCTCCATTAATAAACCACAGTCTAATACTGTCATTGTAAATGGTATAGTCTCTAAAAGACTCCTTTGCTTCTCAAAGGCCTCACTAAGCACAGATTGCCTATGATTCACTGGAAACTCCAAGCTTTAGAAGTACTGCCGAGAAAATCTACAGAAGACAGAGGCAATGAGGTGCAAGAATGCCAGAGCCCCTTCTCCCATCTTGCTTGATGTTTGCAAATGTGGGACTGAACCAGGCATTTCCTGGCTGCTCTCTGTGTCAGTTTACTGGGAAATGAGCTGGTGTTTATAGAACCATGTCAATGCCACAGGGATTGCACAAAATCAGCTATAATGAAATCAACTGAAACCTTTCCCACAGACCATGTATGTCAGGCTCACAGCTTCAAGCTGATTGATAAGAGTTTTAACTCTAAGAAGTAATACTTTTAAGATGAGTATTTCATGTCAATGGTGGATGCTGGGAAAGAAGAAAGTGTATATGTGGCAGGGTGCGGAGAGGGCTTTACTTTTCTACAGAGGTTTTATTAAAAAGAAGGAAAAAAGAAATTCCATCAATACTTGATGTATATGCTAATGGAAGGGAGTGGGGTGGATGAATTCCCCCCATTTTCTTCTAAAACAAAAGCAATCTTATTACATCTTGCATTATTTCTTTCCCTCCATGCAGAAAAATCCAAGTAGGGAAAAAACACCCACTCATTTCTCCTTCTACAGTGTGTGTGTGTGTATGTAGATGTATATGTGAACATTAAAGGTGATAAAAATAACTTATGCAATTAACAGAAAGTTAAGTGAGTTTTATGCAGCTGTACAAAGAATATTATTTCTGCTTACTCAACTGGTAACCTGATCCAAAGTGTAGCTAAGTTGGATCCAACACATACCCAGCAAATTCCAAAATGATGGCTCAATGCTTGTTTATGTTGAAGGACTACCTGGAGAATGTATCATGAGCCAGATGGCCATTATTAATTTAGCTAGTTGCATGTGCTTATAATCAACACAGATTGTACATAAGTTGCATTGCTGCAGATGAAAACCTGTACCTAGTGGACATGTTGTATAACTTATGTTATTCACTCAGTGGTTCATAGTGCATTTCATTTTTAGAGAAGCATTACTGGCTTTGCTGGAGGATGGAGAAATTCCATCTCCATGAGATTTACAAGCTGGCTGAAAATATCCTAAAATCATGGGACTATTTCTTGGCAAAAAGTAATAATACAGGACACCATCATGATAAAGTCAAGTATATTTGATTCCCATTGCTTTCAGGTGGATAGTTAACCACATCACTCTCCCACTGAAATCAACACACCTTAATAGTGGCTGGATTGTGTCCAGAATAAAACTGTGTGAGTGCATTTATGCTGTTGGACATGTTTTCAAACAAAAGCCACTGCCACAGCTCAAACCTGGCAGAGCAAGAAAAGACAGTGTTGTGAGGCATAGAATGTCTCAGAAGTCGAACGTTTCGGCTTTTGAATGCCAAAAACCCAGAAGTAACTGCTTCAGTTTTCGAACAATTTTTGGAATCCAAATATGCTACGTGGCTTCCGTTTTGAGTTTCCCTATTGTACACACACCCATACCTCTCTCTATATATATGTAATTGAAGGTTCAAGCAGCACATCATGGGTTAATCAACTGCCAAAGTCGCAGAGAAAAACAAAGGAAGGCCCAAGCTCAAAATACAGAAAATATCACAAGGCTTTGAGAGGGGTGGGGAGCGAAGCAACAAGACAAACAGAATTTCCACTATTGCCAGCTCACACAGGTGACCTGCCACAATCAGGTGCCCTGTTGGTGTTCTTTAAAGGTCAAATAAAATTGTATTGAAAGCCACATGGAGATCATTTAAAGTAGTGATTTAAACTAGCAGGGTTCCTTTTGGAGGCAGTGCCCTGACAATGTTTCACTGTGGTTTTTAATCAGCCTTAATTTGTTTAATGCTAGTATTTGGAATGACTCTGCTTGGAAGCTTTAATGGTGAAATGTTCTGCTATTCATGGTTTACTCCATTTTTGTGGTAAGTGCTGATTTCTTATCAGTGATGCCAATACAAGGAAAATTCTATAGACCCAGCTTCTTCATTATATATATATATTAAAAAGCCTTTTAAAGAGACAGTTACAGATTTTTAGACCATTCTGCGGTGTGGAGTGGAAGACAGATAAGTTCTCTGTCTTAACAGTCTAAGTATTCTCAGAACCAAACCTAACCACAGTAGATATCCATGTGGCAAGACAAGTTGAAATGAAAAGACAGCACATATTCAGACCCTTAGTATGAAAGACCTCCGCTTCAACAGAATGGAAGGTCTTCTACTACAGCATAATAAAAGAATGCAACCTGACCTTTTTCAATTACTGTTCTTTTGTTGTGTGACTGGAAGTGGGCTCTCTGAAGTTTCTGCAGCAGGACCATCATCACATCTGTTCTTAACAAAACTCCAGCTAAAGACTAAGAGGACTACCAGCTAGGAATGGCACATCACATTAATTAGCCAGGAATTGTAGCCAGCTGAACAAAACCCTGCACCTTTTCACAATGAAGCCCTTTCAATACATTTCATTCAGCATTCCCCTAGCCAGCATTTTCTCTGCTGTCATGGCTTACAATGTTTTCCTTCATTGGCTATAGTCAATATAACAAGCCTGATCAAAGTGCAGATGCTCTCTATTGGCTCACAATGGGACAAATATGGGCTACATACTGTGGGCTCAAACACTCATAGAATATCCCATTTACCTTGAAATGAAGGAGGATTCCTCCTATACCAAGACCCCCAAAGCACATTGCCTCTGCCTTGGCTGGCTCTTCTCACACCATAAGTGACTATATGGAGGTAAAGTTAGAGGCCAGTGTCTGGAAAGGTTGGTGGGCTCTCAGGCAAGAAGAAGGAAGGTTTTGTTCCATTAGCAATGGCCTGTTTTCTTTTCAGCCCCAATAGGTAGTCAGCAGCAGACAGAGTACTGCTCAGTAACCTGATGCCACTGAAACAGCCAAATTGGTCAGAGATGAGGCAAAATGAACACAAAGACCAACAGCCTTGCTGAGCAGATGCAATCCTAGTAACAACCTCAGCCAGAGTTTCTTATTAAGTGATTCCTGTAAGGACCAGAGCCAGTTGTTAAGAGAGGGTAGAACTCATTAAAGTATAACCTGAGGCCGGCCCTACCATTAGGCAGAGTGACGTTATCACCTAAAGAGTTTAGATGCCATCGAAAGGCGGCAAATGGAATTGTTACTTAATATTTTTATTGTTAGTACTTTTACTGCCAGGGAAGAGGCAAGGCTCTCGTGAGATTTTCTGCTTCAAGGGACACAATTGCTTGGCAGGCCTTTGGTACAATGGGAACCTTGACTTGGAGGCAGGTGGGTTGCCATTTGCTGCTTTGCCTCAGAGAGCAAAATGTATTGGGACAGCCCTGATATTGTCATATGATAGGGGGAAATATAGGCAGTGACACAAATGGGGTGTTGTTGTTTTTAAAAAAATGCACCCCCATTTTTAAAATATATTTTTTACTATCAGGATAAATACAGCCCCAGGGTCTCCTCTAGGATGGTTGTATCCCAACTGACACACTCAAAAGGTTTCGGATTATAAATGTCATCACCCCGATCGTGCTCATGCTGTCTGGGGCTGATAGGAGTTTGGAGTCCAAATAATTTGGCTGGAACCAACCTGCAGTGGCTCTCAGGTCACCAGGGCCAAGTGGCTGTCTGGCTAAATCTCAATCTTTTGTATCTACTATATTATAGTCTTCCAAATAAGAATAGGTGTGCTCATTTCAGAAGGCCTTGAAGTGATGCTGTGCAGCATTTGAATTAGATGGAGGCACTCGGCATCCTTTCATTAGCTACCAGCAGATAAAAGTAGCACAGCAATATTAAAGGCTGAGATTAGAAGCTCGACTATCCTTAAAGGTACGAATGATTCTCTCCCCCCTGAAAAAGTAGATCCTTTGGGGAACATTCTAATCTGTTCTGCCAAGTATTCAAAATGTTCCTTAGCTTTCACAAAGTTATTACTGTATTCCCATTATTAGCTGGGAAATTTAATTTATTCTGTGAAACAAGTTTGTCTTTTTTCTCTCTTTTTTGCCCCAGAATTGTTTGTAGTCTGAATGGTGCCCTGCAATTCAGGCAATGATTATGTTCTGCTTAGTGACATACTTCTCAGCCCAGTATAAGAACTTGAGTGCTAAAAGAAAGAGTGGCACAATCTAAGCAAAAGCCTTGAGTACATGCCAACCATGTTTCCCCTAGTAGTTCTACATCATTTAAGTTTGTCAGTAGCAGACTTAAAAGATTAAAAGCAATTTTGCAGATATTTTATTCAGCACTGTTTATCCTGATTCTGCCTATTCAGTTTGCTTTATCAATATTTAAAATCTAAGGAGTGCTATTCTTTCAGGTCATACATGGCTTTGCTTAGATCTTTTTGCATGTATACATATATTAAATGTAAATTGCTAGTACCTGGTTTGAAAAGGTGTTCTGTTTTCAGCACTGATAGAAGCCACACTTGCCGAACTTTTCTGAGCTGTACAGAGAAACTCTTCTGTTTCTGAAGGAAGAGCAGGACACAAGTCCAATAAATAAAAGGGTGGTATTATTCAATTCAGTTTTACACAGAGTAGATCCATTCATTTCAATAGGGCTACTCTGAGTAAATGCTGAATGCTACCTATGGGGACAACAGCCAGCAACTCTGTGTGCTTAGTGATACATACATTGGTGCTCAGGCAGGGCCAGCTCTAACATTAGGCAGAATGAGGAGGTGACCTCAGGCAGCTAATTTTGGATGTCATGAAATGGCAGCAATGTATTGGTTATTTAATTTATTGTTATTATATTTTTACTGTCACAGAGTGTGGAGAAGTGCTTCTGAGATTTTCTGCCTCAAGTACCAAAATCACCTGGTTGGTCTATGGTACTATGTACTTTGACGAGGGTAGATGGGGAATACCAACTGATGCTCTGTCCCTAGAAGCAAAATGTCTTGAGCCATTTCTATATACATGTTATCCTATATAGTTGGGATGTCCAGTGGAATGTCCCATGTAACAGAAGGGAGATGCTTAATGAGCATGTTAAATGTTATTAAAGATGCTGTTGAAAATGTGTAGATGTCATGTAGATTTCACTGGGGAGAATTGTGTAGACTAAGAAGAAAAATGCCTCTAGGACAGAAGTAAATTGGGGATCAAGAATGCAGGGTGACAGTGAATAGTTACTGGTGACAAGAATCCACTGTTACAACTTAATTTAGTATGTGGCCAAATTTTCAGATGTCTGACACTTCAGACATTCAGTTCCACAGTTTTTGCTGAATAATCTGGAAGCATGATGTGTTGGAGGCTGTGTGTGTGCAGACACACACACACACACACAGAGAGAGAGAGAGAGAGAGAGAGAGAGAGAGAGAGAGAGAGAGAGAGAGAGTTTTCACTGTGGTATTTCACTTACGTTATACACTTACGTTTGGCCCATGCCAAACATATCCCCACTTGGAAAATGTAATTGAAAGCTTGCCAACTATTTAAACTCCCATAGAGAAGTGTGGCCCTTTTGGCAAGATAATAGAAACATAGAATTGTAGAGTTGGAAGGAACCACAGTAGTCAAGTAGTTCAACTAGTCCAACCCCCTGCAATGCAGGAATCTTTTGCCCAGCGTGGAGCTTGAACCCACAACCCTGAGATTAAAAGTCTCCTGCTCTACTAACTGATCCATGATCACAGCAAAGTGTGTGCATGGATATCACAACATGCCACTTTGGTAGTAGGAAACCAAAGTTCATTGTCAGTCAGGCTGAATTCTTGTGATGGCGATAATTCATGTAATTTAGCTAGGTGTGAGGAGTGAAGAGCAGTCAACCAGACAAGAAAAAACAGTTTTTAATCACATGGTTATCAGCACAGGTAAAATTGGAAGTATCGCTATAACAATGTCCACATTACAATGCAGCTAGACCAGAATCCAATTTCTTTCTTTCTTATGAGGAAAGCACTGCCCTGAATCATACATACGTTTATGTAAATGTTTACATGGGTTAACAAGTAAATATATGATATGTTTTTCTACAGCAAAGCAGCGAGATTAAATTGCACAACGTTGCTATAGGTATCTATTTGACCCTAATAGAAATAAATGGAAGAACATGAAACTTGGCACGTTCAAGGCATTAGATGTCTAAATTATCCCCAAACATGGCGAAAGCACACATTTAACAAGAAAACTGCCTTATGCTCATGCAGCAGTTAAGCTAAGGAGGTATTAACCCTTCAGTATTGATTTTTTGTTCATAGCTCCAGGAGATTTTTATACAGGGGGAAAATAGATATATATCATTAGCCTATAAAACCCCACGTAAAAATCAGCACTGGACTCATTGTAGATCTCAGCTACCTCCCTGATATATTTGTATTCCTGTACTGTAAACAGCAATCCACTTTTTTTTTTTTACATTAAATTGAATTCATAGTCAACTACATTGAGTGCCTATTTTAAAAACAGTGGCATGACTGGTGTGTTTCTGACCCCAATACCAGATTAGTGAAGTGTTTTTCCAGTGTGGGAGGCTTAGTGTTTACTCGTAAGGGAAAGCATGTCAGAAGAGAAACATGAAAAGAAGCAGAGAAATACTGTAGCCTGGTTTGCTAAAGCCTAAAGAGAAAAGCTCTAGGTATGGAAAATTAATAAAATGAACCCCTGCCAATGTGAACCATTACCATCCCCCAAAATGTCCTCATCCCACCAACTGGCAAACTCTTGATTTATTTCCATAAGAAGTTGTAGCGAGGAAGTAAAATAGAGTACAGTGGTACCTTAGGTTACAGACACTACAGGTTACAGACGCTTCAAGTTACAGACTCCGCTAACCCAGAAATAGTACCTCGAGTTAAGAACTTTGCTTCAGGATGAGAACAGAAATCGTGCAGTGGCAGCATGGCGGCAGTGGGAGGCCCCATTAGCTAAAGTAGTACCTCAGGTTAAGAACAGTTTCAGGTTAAGAACGGACCTTCAGAACAAGTTAAGTTCTTAACCCAAGGTACCACTGTAATTGTGTTGGTTGAACAGATTGAGAAGTTGTATCCATGCTTCTTTCTTAATCAGCTGTAGTGTTGGCCTTTGGGGGGCAACTGTTAAACATGGCCTGATACCAGCAAGTCTTTCAGATGGGTCCCAAACTAAATAAAATTTGAGACAGATAGCATTAGAATTCCCCCATTGTTCATATTACCCACCTATTTTGAGTGACCTTCTTATCCCCCCCTTTAGTTTATGGTGATTGATTTCTGCTGTAAGCTGGTTTGGGATGCTTTGTATGAAGGACATTATATATATAATACATATATATATAGCCTGTAAATTACTCTCTGGCTATCCTCCCCCCTTCAACTCCCACTGTTTACTGTGAACGGCATGTCAAATGACCTATTTGCTATCATAAAGGTTAACAGAAAGGGCAAGGAAACTGTTTCCATCCCAATACAATTCATGATGTTCTTTCAAAACACAATTTGCTTCTTTATCCTCCAGTTTGCACAAAAAAAGCACTTGGACGGATGACGCTTTTGCATAATACACAGGCTGCAGAAATTGTTTCATTTCTAAATATGGAGTCAATTTGTATTGCTTCTGGCAGGCCACCATCACTGGGGAAAACCGAGAAAGAGAGCGAGAGAGGAGGGGAACCTAGGAAATTAGCCTTTGCTTAAAATATTGGGGGTGGCGAGTACACGTAGGCTCTCACCGGTGCGCAGAGAATATTACTTTCCCCTTTGTAAATCTCAAGATACCCAATTAAAGTAAACTTCCAACATGCAAAGAGTCGTCTTGCTAAATTTGCCAGAGATAAAGTGTCACATCATCAGCCAGGATAACTTTGTACCAGGCGGCAGAAGACTGTGACAAAACCTCTAATTATCTGATTAGGCTGCAAGAAAGAAGAGGACTCCTCTGCTCTATTGAATTTAGCATACGGCTGATGTAGTGCCTGCAATATTGGACGGCCTGTATTCCTCCCTCACTCTCATAAATAGGAGAGGGAAAGCAGACGGGCAAGAGATGGGCTGATCCATTATTAATGCCCACCCCACCCCAATAATACAGATGCTTTCATTGTGGTACTCTAAATAAAAACATGCCGCAGATTGCACAGGGCTGTGTGAAGGCAGGATGGGCGTCTTTCTCTGCCCTGGTCTTTTGACATGCTTTGAAGTCTCAGCACTCTTCCTGCCCTCCCTCTCTTTCAGAGCAGTGAAAAAAAAGGAGAGTTAGGGAAATTCATCAGAGAATGATAGGATGCGGAAAGAGATGCCATGCATAATTTTATAAACCCGAAAGAAAGGGGAAAAGAATGAGAAAGACAGGAAATGTGGGAAGTACCTGAAGATTAATGAGCTTCCATCTGGGAAGAGGAGATAGCTGTGCCAAAGAAAAGCTGAAGTAGCGAAGTTGGAAGGGGAGTGTGTATCTTGGACGCGGTGTGGCTTCGAGTACCCAGAGCAGAATAGGGGATTATTTCCCCCCAAAGTTACGAGGCTCTTTCGGATGTAAGAACACAAGAGGAGCCTGCTGGCTCAAGCCAATGACCCTTCTGGCCCAACATCCTATGCTTCACAATGGGCAACCAGCTGCCTGCGAGAAACCTGCAAAAAGAAACTGAGCCTAAGAGCCCTCTGCCCTCCTGGGTTTTCCAGCAACTGCTATTCAGAAACGTTGCTGCCTCCGACTATGGAGTCAAAGCATAGCCATCATGGGCCTTCAATAGCCTTATCCTCCAAGAATTTGTCTCATCCTCTTTTCAAGCCATCTAAGCTGGTGGTCATTACTGCCTTCTGTGAGAATGAGTCCCACCATGTGTTGAGCTGTGTTACATTTAGATCTTCTTTTCCTGAGGGTTTGGGGTTTGTTACATTACAGTGGTACCTTGGGTTAAGAACTTGATTCATTCTGGAGGTCCGTTCTTAACCTGAAACTGTTCTTAACCTGAGGAACCACTTTAGCTAATGGGGCCTCCCGCTGCCACCCGGTTTCTGTTCTCATCCTGAAGCAAAGTTCTTAATCTGAAGTACTATTTCTGCGTTAGCAGAGTCTGCAACCTGAAGCGCCTGTAACCTGAAGTGTCTGTAACCCAAGGTACCACTGTATTTTAAAAGACCAGAGCAAATCTTAGATGCACAGCTGCCAAACCCAAATCACAGAATTTCAGTGCTTTTATTTCAAACCCAGGTTTGCTCCAACTATTCAAAGGCACGAAAAACCTCTAGAGAGAAGGGGGAATTGTTGTTTGGTTTGGTTTGGTTCTTGTTTTTATTATGTCTTTTGTGTTTTTAATCTTGTATTTTCATGCTGTGGACTGCCCTGAGATCTATGGATGAAGGGCTGTATACAAATTTAATCAATCAATCAAACAAACAAACCCCAGGCCAATCTCACAGCTGCCATAGGGGGACCTGACTTGCCTGTCATACACAATGCTCCTTACCTAGAATAGAGAGCCAGAGGATAGTCAATGTCTACCGTCACCATGAAGTGACTGGATGGTGACCTTACTGACAGCGGAGGCAGAGGCAGTGCAGGCAGCAGCACTCTGTAACCATGTTGCTGGCTGGAAATATCCAAGAGCATCTTGCATGAGCATGGGTTGATGATATTATCAGCCAATGCTGGAAACTGATCGCCATTCATCGTCATCAGCACTGCCTGTGTTGCACCTCCTTCCTCTTGCCCCTTGGCTGCTGCTCACTTCTAGCAGCCAAACTTCCCATTGTCTCCGAAGCCTCTTTTATAAGCCTAGAGCCAAGAGTTACACAGCCCAACAGCTAGGAGTTGGATTGCTGGGTTTGCCTCTGAAGTTTGCCTCAGTCATGTCTCGTCTATAAACCGAGAGCTCAGAGTGGCTGGCTGAGGTACAAGTCCTTGGCATGAGGAGATGATGTGCATCCTCTTTCCAAGAAGCAAGGTCTCTCTGGCAGTCTCAGAGGAGGGAGCGATGCTGCTTTCAAATTATGAATATGCATACTGGACATGCTGAATTGGCTCATGCCTCATTTGTGCAGGTATTTAAATCTTACAGGTGATATTACAGTAGAATTCACATCAAATCCTGTTCCTCAGAAGTCATTACAATCCAAACGCTGCACTTCTTTTTCTGCCCGAGTTGGGGCTATTTATGTGTGCATCTGTGTGTCTACACACAAGCACACACATAGACTATATGCAGCACACATGCAGCAGGGTAGGAGCCATTTATCAGAAATGGAAAATACAAAAAACCCTGGCAGCCTAATTTTCTTACTAGAGTTAGAAAAAGGCCAGTCAATAATACTTTCAGTCCATCTGGTACTGTGCATGCAAAAGACCATAATGGAAAAGCACTCTACATCTTGCCACAAACTGTAATAAAGAAAAGAAAATAGAGACTTTGTCAATGGCAATTTCAGTGAGAGCTTTCCCTGATCGGGTCGCTATAGTACTGTGCATTTATCTCCACTGCAGGAACAACAGAGTCAAGGTTCAGTGCAAATTCTCTTACAGTGCGAGGTGCCCCATCATTAAGCACAAATCTGGCCCTAAAGGGACTATCCCTTCCAGAAGGGAGAGGCAATTTAGTGTCAATAATATATCAGGCTCCAATTAGTAGAGCAGCCATCAATTGTGTTGAATTATGTATCATATTGATGCAAAATGTTGACCACCAGGGAACAGGATGACATTAACAATCTTGTTTCGCCAAGGGCCTCAGGCCCAGCTCCTTCATAAAGAGACAATACTGAATCTTCTGGTTCCAAACCATCTGCTTCCAAAATTGTCCATTACATACTGTTGCTGTCATGTGTATACATTTTGGCAAATTGTGTTACTAAATGGAAGCAACACTCCCTTCATACAGTTCTTCAGATAATTATCAGCTTAAAAACGAAGTAGTTAGGAATTAGTATGCAACTTCTAAATCTACACTAATGGGAGTTCCTTGGAGAGGGATACACATCCAATGTGTTTCCAGGCAGTAATGTCAGTATATAACATAACTATCCTATTTTTCAGGATCATTAAAACCCTGCTTTAAGATTATGGTGGGGGGGGGGGACTTCTGCTGCAGAGTCCTTTGTTAAATACAGGATGAAATCCATTTTTTGTGTTGCTGGTACTGAAGTAGCGGTTTATGATACATTGCTTGATCTAATGATCACCTTTCATGCAAAGTAGGAGACCTTGCAGAGGTGGAGCAGCTGTTCCCAGCATACAAGCTTAGCCTTTGTTGCTCTGTGAATAAGGATCAAACAAACAAGTGATAGGCCACACCTCATGCACATTGTCTACATTTTCATCTAATCCCTCAACAACTGGAATTCAACATAACAGGACTAGGTAGATGGTGCAGAACTGCAAAACCAGTGGTATCTCAACTGCAGTAGCTGCAAGTGCTTCGTAAAAGTGTTATAGCTAGTTTCCAAGTGCTCAGTTTTGTGGGGCAAGATTCTGAACAACCCAAAGGAGATTGCCTAGATCAGGGGTAGTCAACCTGGTCCCTACCACCAACTAGTGGGCGTTTCAGGATTCTAGGTGGGTGGCAGGGGGTTCTACAGCACAAGCTGAATCCTCCTTCCATTGAGCACTGGTGGGCGGTAAGGAAATTTTACCATCAAGAAAGATGCATTAGTGGGTGGTAGGTATAAAAAGGTTGACTACCCCTGGCCTAGATGGAACTGTGCAGACACATGGTTAATAAAGAAGTGTCGCTTTGCTTTCTTCCCTGCACATTAGGCTCGATGGTGAGCTCTTGTGTTTGGTCAGATTCATACCCACTCTCCCACAACTTGTGTTCAAGCTGTCTCCTTGCCAAATGGGTATCCAGCAGGAGAGCACCTGCTGCCTCCAAGGACCTCAGCATATGTGGTCTTCCCAACTTATTCTCACAACAACCTGAGAAAGGCTAAGCTGAAGTCACCTGGGGGCTTTTGTGGGTGTTGCATTTGGGGCTCTCCATCCTTAATACAACACCCTAACAAACTATACCATACTAGCTCCCAACATTACAAGGGCAGCAGATCATTCCAGGTCTTCCACAGACTGGCAAGAATCTCACCTTACAAAAGGGAGGAATAAAGACTTAATACTAAACTTGCAATATTAGTAAAACCAACAAAAATATCAATAACTATATCCTAAGAATATCATTTTCCTGGATAAAATACTTGTGGATATAAAGTCTTTTTTTCTGGTGGGCATCCAAAAAACATGCTCACTGCTAGTTATTCAGCAGAAATTCACTTATCCAAACTTTTCCAAGCAAGTTCCTTGTTAGAAATGTGCTTCCTGCTGCTAATGATATAAGGTGCCCTGTGAAATTTCTTTTCCAAACACTTCCATACACTTGTGGACCAATGGTATGCACCCCAAAATTCTTATTTACAAGAAATCTGTACTTCATGAAAATGCAACATTTTAGTGATTCTGGATGAAATCCACTGGGATGTTCTCATGAGCCAGCCTTGCTGCAATGAACGAGAGTTGCAAAAGAGAAGATAGTTGCTCTCTGTGCTCTTCTATTCTAATGCAATTCTCTTTACCCAACCAGCCTACAACAATTTGTTTCTCTTGCAGTCCTTTGCCCTGCCCTGCTCCATCCCAAATAATTAATGTTCTTCAACCAGAATGTATTTTTGTTGTTGTTATCTCACCATTACTTTTGATTTATAGAGCAGGGAGGCAGCTGGACTTTTTTAGAAGCTCACCCTGCAGTACTGAAGATAACAAATGTAATATAATAATCTAACTTCTCAAAGATAGCAGACTGAAGAAAGAGAGTCCTATAGATTTCTCTATCTATAGACACACATGGCACATTAAGGAATTTTTATCTTTGGGTGCAGGCAGGCCTCCAAGAATAATTTTCAAAATTCAACCATTCATTAATCATATTCCTAGGATTCTTTCCCTACACACACACACACACACACACACACACAGAGAGAGAGAGAGAGAGAGAGAGAGAGAGAGAGAGAGAGAGACTTCATATTCATGGGTGGAATACTATTGTTTAGTAACTTGAAGGTAGTTTCATTCAATCTTACTAAATTATACAAACATGAGTTTATTATAGCATAATTTCACAAAAATACACTCTTGGCAAGAATATTAGATATGAAGGAATCAAATGTGAAGTAATTAAAAAAAATCCCAGTGAGCAAGTGCCAGTGTAATGGGAGGGTGAGCGTTTAATTGAAACTTGAAATAATGTTACATCTGAAAGAGTAAAGCCTATAAATCAGTTGTATTAAAACAGTGACACTTCTTTTATGTTTATAAAAGGCTGCTCCAAGATCCGAGCCCTATAAAGCAAATCTTCATAAACATACAGCAAGAAGAGAAAACAAAAATATAGCCAGGCTTGGTGAGAAAAGATAAGAGCAACATAACAAGGCACAATATGGGAAAGAATATATTTAAAGAGAAAGAGAAAGATGGTGCTTTTTTTCCCAAATGTAAAGATTAATTTATCTGAATTTTCCATAACTGAAAATGCTCTCTCTCTCTCTCTCTCTCTCTCTCTCTCTCTCTCTCACACACACACACACACACACACACACACACACCAACAACACCATATTTTGAAAACATAACTGAAGTATAGCTGGATCAGAGGAAAGAAAGTTTGGATAGAATCATAAGTGGGAGAAGTCAGATCAAAGAAGCAGGGACCAGGATTTAAAGTAAGTTTCTGCATTTAGACAGGAAGAACCAGCTGTATAAATATAAGATGGGGAACACCTGACTTACTAGTAGTACATGTGAAAAGGATCTTAGGGGTCTTAGTGGATCACAAGCTTAACATGAGTCAATAGTGTGATGTCGCAGCAAAAAAAGCTAATGCTATTCTAAGCTGCATCAAATTAAGTATAGTGTCCAGATCAAGGAAGTAATAGTATCACTCCATTCTACCTTGGTCAGACCACACCTGGAACACTGTTTCCAGTTCTGGGCACCACAGTTTAAGAAGGATATTGACAAGCTGGAACATGTGCAGAGGAAGGCGACCAAGATGATCAAGGGTCTGGAGACCAAGTCTTATGAGAAACAGTTGAGGGAGTTGAGTATGTTTAACCTGGAGAAGGAGACTGAGAGGAGATATGATAGCCATCTTCAGATACTGAAAGGACATGAACTGGAGGGTAGGACTCCAACAAATGGGGTCAAGTCAAAAGAAAGGAGATTTTGATCAGGATGAACTTTATGACAGTAAGGGCTGTTTGACAGTGAAAAGGGCTCTCTTGGGAGGTTGTGGGCTCTTCTTCCTTGGTAGATTTTAAGCAGAGGTTGGATGGCCACCTGTTATGGATGCTTTAGCTGCTATCCCTGCATTGCAAGGGAGTTGGACTGCCCTTGGGGTACCTTCCAACTCTACATTTCCATGATTCTAAGGCAAATAGCAAGCTTGAAGAGGCTAGGAAGAGAGAAATAAAGGTCAGGACTCTGGAGCATTGACACTTGCATAAGAGGCAACATGACCAAGGTATTTATATACATACAAGCTAATGACCAGCCTGACAGCAACTTCTTCCTGTTTATATGTGAACCTCTAGGATAGAGGTAGCTATCCGTTTTCAAATGGAGGACCATATTCCCAGTCTGAAAATGCCCCCACCCCATCTGGTTGTTGGGCACTTCCCACTGACTTCCTACTCTCCTTCCTCCTGTGTGGCCTTGCACCTTTAGGTCTCCCTTGGGAGGTTGTGGTCTCTTCTTCCATGGTAGTTTTTAAGCAGAGGCTGGATGGGGAAACACAGCCAGATGGGCGGGGTAGAAATAATAAATTATTACTTTAGCTATTAAGGGTGGTTTCCGAATGACATGGAAATGTGCAGTGATAAACGTAACAACTCTAGACTTCACCCCACAGATCCTACTCAACATGGGGTATGAATAAGCCAAAAAAAAACCCCATCAAACAGCATGTGGAATGATACGAAATGCCAAATAGATCTAGGCAGGTCCCTGAAATTTTTAATCAGTGAAACGAGAAGACATCTTACTTCCCAGATACCATATATAACCAGTGCTTTTTTTCTATAAAATAAAAATAAAAATGTTTAGGCGTACTCTCATTTTCCTGCTCATATTTAAATACTGCCCCTCAATGAGGCCAAACTTAGATTCACAAAATGTTTAGGGGTATGCGTACGTAAAGGTAAAGGTAAAGGGACCCCTGACAGTTAAGTCCAGTCACGAATGACTCTGGGGTTGCAGCGTTCATCTTGCTTTACAGACCGAGGGAGCCAGCATTTGTCCGCTTCCGCAGACAGTTTTTCTGGGTCATGTGGACAGCATGACTAAGCTGCTTCTGGCGAAACCAGAGCAGCGCATGGAAACGCTGTTTACCTTCCCACCAGAGAGGTACCTATTTATCTACTCGCACTGTGTGATTTCGAACTGCTAGGTTGGCAGGAGCTGGGACCAAACAACGGGAGCTCACCCCATCGCGGGGCCTTCTGATCCGCAACCTTCTGATCGGCAAGTCTAAGCGGCACAGTGGTTTAAACCACAGCGCCACCCACGTCCCCCAGAAAAAAGCACTGCATATAACCAACCCTGAAAATCCAAAACAGCGAAGGGCTTTCAGAAGGCAGCTGTAGGAAGACACCATACGAGGAGAAGAAATGCCCATGTGGCTCTGGGCAACTGGAAACAACAGAACTTGTCTTTTTCACTGATATACAGATATACGAGCTAGGTTCATCTAGCTTATACTACAAAAATTCCCAGGTCTCACAGAACAGCTTTATACCTCCCTGCTATTTCAAGATGAAAACCTAGATGTTACATACTCAGTTGCTAGATTTTGTGCTGCCATGATGAATATTCGTTGAAGGATGGTTTTCGCCACAAACTAGGCCCAAAATGCAAGTCCTGTGTTCCTTCACACTCCTTCCCTTATAGTTGCTTGAAACCATTTGTCCTTGTTTCTATATAATATATAATCACCTTTTAATTACTAGTTTTTATCCCTTACCTGTTTTAAGTCTTATGTGTTCGGTTTATCCATATGTTTTATCTTATGCTGGTCTGTGACTGAAATAAAGTTTAATACTGGTACTCTTTTCTGTTGGGAAGTGCCCCCAAACTAGACAGTAGGGGGTGAATCTTCTCTGTGGAACAAATAGAGAGGCAGAAGCACAACACAGGAAGGAGAACCATTGGGCATGTTCAGTCAAGTGCACCTTCTCTTACCACCTGTAGGGAGAATTCATCCTTCTCAACCACAAGGCTAGCAGTTGGGATGCTGTACGAGAAGCCTGTTCTATGCTTTCTTCTATGCTGATTTCTCAAAGTATGACTGACAAGTTTTTTGGCAGCTACTTCCTCCTTTCTGGACACCACACAGGTTTCCTTGTTCCTGCAAATAAGTCTTCCTGCTTGAACAGGCCTGCTGGGTGAGTTCAGGTGGAACACATTACGTGGAAGGTTCTTACTTTGTAAGACGATAGGTGCGAATGAAATCAGGTCTCCTTCCAAGTTAGGGGAAAGATAACTCATTAACTATGGTGAAATGTTTTTGAAGAAGCAACTTCTGACAAGAGAAGACAGAAGATCATGAAGATTTGAGGATGCAGTTCTTGATTCTGATCAGTATGAAGAGTATTTGAAATAAATACATAATAGGTACGGGCAAATAGGAATGCCACCTTTCCCAGGGATATATGTGATTTTGTGCACAGCAGATACACTACTTTCTAAACAGGTACTCTCTTTCTCTATATTATGCTGCTGGAGGGACCATTAGACCTGCTTGGGAAGAGTGCATGGTCATCTTTCTTGGGCTCTGGCGAGTGGATAAAAAATTATGGCTTCGGTTAATGCTCTTCCCAACAGCATCTATAAATGTCCTCTGTGACATAGTATGTAAATAAATGGTGGTGGAAATCAGTACATGCAGAGTTTAGAGAACTGAAGAGGGACCTGAATATAGCAGGGAAAAGGAATAATCGGGCTAGCAGCTTTTGAGAGACCATAAGATTAATTCTGGCAGTAATTGTCATGTGAATCTATTCACCATCTTCAGCAGATCAAAGAACAACTCTAGATTTGAGCCTCAATTCATCAACTTGAGGAACGAAAGACATTTCTTTTGGTGGGAATTTGACAGATGCATTAGAGTCCTTGCTGAACCGAGACCTTCACAAAAAGCGAAAGGATCAAAAATGAAATTCACCTGACCAAAGCACTCCTTGCTTATTAAGCTATAGCTACTGTACTTTCATTGACAAAGAAGTCTTTCAAGGACTACGAAGAGAGGCCCCGTTCAAAGCCATCAGGTGAGATAGGCAGAGAAATGATGGGTGGATAGAAAGGCAATGGGGGTGCTGTTTGCTAATTTGTCAGGTGGATGAATTTGGTAGAATTGGAAGGGATCACAAGGGTCTTCTAGTCCAACCCCCTGCAATGCAGGAGTATTTTTGCTCAACATAGGGATCAGACCCATGACCCTGAGATTAAGAGTCTCATGCTCTACCAACTGAGCTACCCCAGGGATTTGGCTTGCTTCATTCCCCACAAGGTTTTCTATACACCAAGGACTACTATCATTGCTTAGCCCTATTGGCATGTCTTAAATCTACTGAGCATGCAACACTTACTAACTGTTATCTGTTAACATGACTTTATTGAAGCCTGCTAAATCTAGAGAGCAAGCTGTCTTACATTCCATGTGGAAGAGCTAGCAATGTAGAATCTTCTGGTGAATAAATCCAAACAGCAGTATGAAGCCATGATAAAAATGCCAAAACAAATGGGAAGGGGGACTAGTAAACTTTCACCCTCATCCTACTAACAAGCCTGTAATAGCTGAAACTATGGAAACTATGCAATGACCATCTGCCTATCTGGTTCCAGCATTGTGTTGCCACCACCCAGTGCAATGCAACACTGCCTCTAACTTTGGGCCAGATCATTGATAAAAGGAGAACCGCAAATTAGAGGTTTCAGTCATAATCTAATTATTGTGACCTATGAAGAAGCATTATAGGATGACCCATAGCTCAGTGGTGTACATGATTCCCATGGAAAAAGGTCCTAGCACCTGTAGCTATAAAAGTGAGTGACAGCTACTAGGACCAGTAAGAAGTTCTTCTTTAGGTCACTGTCACTCTGGTGGGGCAGCACTGGCCTACAGGATGGTTGGTCTGTCTTGCCACCACCACCACCACCATCATCATCATCAAATTTATTTATACCCATCTGGCTGGATTGCTTCATGCTTTTGTCAAACCACGGTACTTGGTGCAATAAAAGTGACCAAGTCATTGCTTCTGATAATAAATTTTTATACAACAACACATTAATTGTATCACAGATATGGATTTATGATATTATTCAGTGAAATCACTTGGACTTCAGAAGAGTTACAGGACACCACACACAAATTGTACCTTTTATTTGATGGCTACTTTGGTGCAGTATAAATACTTGAATGTCTCTCAGGAAGTGAGAGGAGTCTGTATCCCAAAGTGATACAGAACTTCGAATGCTTTTTATAATGCATTTGTGCAGTCACTAAAGACTGAGCAACATTCAATTCTAAACGTGCCACTGTCAGAATCAGGGTTTTTGCTTACTTAACAGCCAGTTTCCCCTCTCCATGTTTATCAGATCTGCAATATGCAATGAGGTAAGGTTTAACTCTCTCCTTCTCTGATTATTGCAGAAATTCCCACAGCAATTAGTGTTAGCAAGTGGGGGGTCCACTCCTAATGGGATCACTTTTCCCATCACTAATTACCATGTGGGAGAAGGGGATTTTCCTTGAGATCATGGCTGGAGCAGGAAGAGAAAAGCCTCCCACTTTGCATTATGTGGTCCTGGTAAAAATTAGGGTCCCCCACTGCCACTTGCTATTAAATAAATGAAAGTCATGGCATGATTAGCAGCTGCATATTTAGCATCACATGTAGTTAGGACATGCAGTCCTATCCTCCTTCATCCTAGTTCCACTTGCCAGCCAGCCTACAGAGCAAGAGTAATTTTTCCAATCTGGAGAAAAGGCTACCCAATTTGTCAAGATTCGTGCTTTGCCTCATTTTCCATGTTTCCAGTTTAGTGCGAAAGCATGCAACTGAGACGGTGGGATTGGAAGCACTCTTTTGGATGTATTGTTGCTTGCTCATCTGTTACTCTTCTCACCTGACAGGTTTGACAACCAATAAAGAAAACCAGCAACACATTTCTTAGACGATGTGGCGATCTTTGGTGCTTTTCCCTTTTTACAAAGGAGAAGCCTTTTGGATCTTTGGTTATAAACAGAGGAGCCTCCTGCGCAAGAGTAGGCTGGATTTCAGATGTCTTTAATCAAAACGCAAGACTGCAGCAATGGAACCGAAACATGAAAATAATAACCTGAAGCAGCTGTCTAAAGTGCTTTCGTTCACAATTAGAGCAGCTTGTCCTTCTTCCAAACTGATGCAATCTCAACTTTAAATTAAACATATTTCCATTTAAAAATTTAAAGGAGACTATAAACCTTTTATAAAGCAGACTGAAGATAAGGAAAGACAAAGGAACGGAGCATGTGTGCATGCAGCTGTGTGCGCACATACAGAGCAGCTCAAGATGGAACATTTTAATACTTCTCTTTGCGAGAGGCAGTTAGCTTCAGAGCTAAGCCCCTATTAGCAGAGATGTGGCAGATCTAGATTTGCTTCCCAGCAGCCACCATTCACAATGCTCATTTGGCACACTCCTTTGCAGTGACTGTGTATGTCATCTGTTTTGAGGCAGGTGGTAAGATAATACTGTGGAAGTTGGTAGGAGTGGTTCAGCCCTTCATCTTTCCCTGCATGGCTCAGTCCAAAAACAGGATGGTCACGTCTCCTGTAAAATGCCCTCTATGCCTATGAAGTACCTCCCACAGATTCAGGAAAACTGACAGTAGAAGTGGGTGTTCTCCAATTCCTCCCCATGTTATGGGGAAAACAGAAACAAATCAATGCATTGGTTCCTGGAAGATGAAAACTAAAACATTTGTTTCCTGGATTCCCCCCACTGACTGCCAAACAAACAAAACATTAGCAGAGGACAAATGTTGGTTCTACTGGATAACCTTTGCATGTTTTAACACATCTTCCTCAAGTCTCAGTGAAACAAATAAAATCATCCACAGTAGCAATGTTTTGGTAGACTTCACCGAATCCACTTTATTTAACATGAAGCATCTACTATCTGCAGTAAAGGTAAAGGTACCCCTGCCCATACGGGCCAGTCGTGTCCGACTCTGGGGTTGTGCGCCCATCTCGCTTAAAAGGCCGGGGGCCAGCGCTGTCCGGAGACACTTACGGGTCATGTGGCCAGCGTGACAAGCTGCATCTGGCGAGCCAGCGCAGCACACGGAATGCCGTTTACCTTCCCGCTAGTAAGCGGTCCCTATTTATCTACTTGCACCCGGGGGTGCTTTCGAACTGCTAGGTTGGCAGGCACTGGGACTGAGCAGCGGGAGCGCACCCCGCCGCGGGGATTTGAACCGCCGACCTGACGATTGGCAAGTCCTAGGCACTGAGGTTTTACCCACAGCGCCACCCGCGTCCCCACTATCTGCAGTACTTTTAGTTAATTCTGAAAGAGCACACACATGTTAATAACTTGGTAACTGTTAAGATCATCTGTAGTTTGTGTAAGGGTCATCACAGACCGTTCACCACTGAGCTTCCACATCAACTCACATCGCCGAATGCACAGAACTCCGATTTAAAGAAATCAAGTGATATGCAGATATGCGTGAATCAGGGTTATGTTGCAGCTTATTATTGAATGCTCTGAGACTCCTTAATGTAACTCCCTTTCTTGATTGATCTCCTACTCAATCTTTTGGTGTTGACAACATTAATTTAATGAGGTGACAAATTTTGGATAAAGGTGCAGGAACTAACACCTTACTCTATAACCGTTTCAAAGCATTTTTTCATTCCAGGTGGACCACTTGCTTGCTTGCTTATTTACCACCAATTTCTCTACCACATTAACAGTTGCTAAATCTGCTGTCTATCCTGCCCATATTTTCTAATCCAATGAGTAGTCACTGAATAATGTTCACTCTCCACCTGTACATTCATAAAAATTAGGAAATCATAATGTGATTACACACATCCTTGGGATCAATTCTATTCCATTTACAAGGTATTTAATGGATGGTAAAGTATTTTTCTGTGTGCGTGTTTTCTTTCCCACCCAATGCAGATACTGTTTTTTGGTGACAATCCCATTTTGTTGCTATTTAGAAAAAGCAGCAATAAAAGGAACCATTACTGCAAAACACATTTCTGCATAAATTTGCAAACGCACCACACACTTGCACAATTTACGAAGCGATCTATCATCTCCCTGTATAATTTGCATTTATTAAAGCCAATTCCTTCCACTATCATGGCTCTCCTCTCTTGCCCATGTGCAATTCTATTTTCAATCTCTTGCTTTAAACTGTGCCTCCACCACCCCACTTCATACTTCACTTATATATGATTAGCCTTTTTCATCAAACCAAGAATACTTTCCTCAACTTCTGACTGCAATATTCAGCATACTTGGAATAATTCATTCAGAACTCAGCGCAGCTTACTTCAAAATAAACATTTTTTAAAAAAATATTAGAGGCATTCAGACCTACTAGAAATTAAATATCTATCACATGCACACGGACACTCACACATGTAGGCGCATATACACACACAAATGGAAGCTCTGTTGCCCCGCAGCTATGTAGGCCTTGTGAGTAATTGTCATTAATGCAATACAACTGAGGAAGACCCCAATGATCCATTTATAGGGCTGGGATACAAATAGGTTAATAAAGAATTCTATTTTAAAAACCACATTTTCTCCTGTAATTCTGAACTGAAGGGAAACTAGAGAAATTAAGTCAAATTAAATCCACTATTTCTAGTAATATAACTGACAAGAGCTGAAGAGAAAATGAGCCTCCAATAATAGCGAATTAAAATGAAGTCATAAACCTTTCCCAAATCTGTAACTTAGACCAGGCATGGGAATGTCCAGCGTGAAGCCAAATTAGTTCTGCCAGGAGCTTTAACTGGACTCACAGGGTTGTCCCCCCACCAAGCCATGCCCATGTTCCCCACATCTGAAGTCAGGTATGAGACACGTAAAGCTGCAGCTGCAAAAGAATGATCAGGAGCATTAGAACAGGGGTGGGCAACCTAAGGCCCATGGGCCACAAGCGGCCCATGGGGGTCGTTTAACCGGCCCACGAGCTGCCCGCTCAGCGAGTCCCCATGCACTGCGTTAAACTGGCACAGCGCGGCATGGGGGCTTGCTTCTGCGGCACCGGAAATCGTGTCTGCGCAGATGATGGAAATCACAGGTGCACGCGCTCACGTGCAATCCGGCCCATGTAGGTAAACCTTGCCAACTCCTCCATTAGAATGTGCTCCCCATTGGGTACCATTCAGCATTTTCTAATATGGGGTCCAATGCAGGCTCTGCTTGGATCCGCTTCACCAGTGAGTTCCCACTTGGGTTTGCATTGGGTGATGAATTTCAATTCAATGCTGAATGCAAGGCCCAACTGGGCCTTTGCAGACATGGGTTGGTTGAACTGGCACTCAGGCAAGCTGCAAAAGAAAAGGGGGAGCTTCTGACCATGTCATGACAACAAAGGAGGAAAAGAAACAATGGGGAGATCAACCTTGATTATTTCCTTTTAAGTTACCTGATGTCATGATGACACCAACTGAATGGCAGGGTGGCAACATTCAGGATCTGTCCACAAGCTGGATCCTTCACCACCCCCACTACCCTCCGACATAGACCTACTGATTGGCACACTAATTCCCACTTCCCAAAGTCATTCCATTATCATATTGTATCTGTTGCATTCACCAACAATATGTCAGAATTCTGGGCTAATTCAAGGAGGCCTGCCAAAATTTTCAGTTTCCCACTTTCATGGAATCCTCTCGTTGGGCTTTACACCCAAGTTTTAGCTCCCACGATACCATGCACCTGCGTTTTTATATACAATTCACATTTATCCCAATGGGGCTCATGTAAGAGATATGGCCTAATCTTCACATCACGGTACCCATAGCTCAGTACCTCATCTGCTCAGAGATGCATGCTTCCCTACTCAATGCAATGACAGAGACATCTTGGTGCTCGCAAAAGTTTCTGTGCAGAAATGCTCCCTTCACTGTAGTAAATAAGGGGAAGACCTTGTCATGATGTGACCCTTCTGTCTATTGATTGGTGTCCTCACTTCAACAAGGGGATTTGCTGGATCAAAAGACAAGGAAGTATTAAAATATTTTTGTTAGCCTTCTGAATGAAATATTATGGCTTTTTCTGTTAGTGTTTCCTGATTTTTTTAAAAAAAAATTCCAATTCATGCTCTTCAAGTGGAAAGAAGTTCAATCCAGTCACAAGATCCAAAATTAGCATTTTATTCAGAACATTGGGGTCAGGGGTGTATCATTTATATTCTGGTACATAATACAGAGGCAAAGCTGTTGTCAGACGTCTCTCTGGTTTAAAAGCTCTTTTTAACATACTGTGTAATTGCTTGAGCCATCAGTATCAGGCTATCCCTTGAGTTTTATCTCTCTGTCTTCATGTCTTCATTTTGTTTGCTTGTTTTTGGTACAAATTATGTAAAACATTTGTGCTAAGAACTTTTCTCCCTCCCCAAACAAATAAAAACGAAAACAAAATAATTAAAAAAACCCAAACCTTGAGTACTCTAACTACAGCTCAACAATTGAATCAATGTCACTTGTTTGCAACCTGTTTGTAAATACTTTATCCATAACGAAAGATATAAACATGCAAAAACCTGAATCCATAGTCCAAATAATACATACACATGTTCGGAAGTCTCCACACTTCTCCATAGACTATGCCAATAAAACATTATGTACACATACCATTTTTTTACAGTGAAGTGGGAAAAAAAGTATTGTAAAATGCTTTAAAAAATGTGTATATGGATTAAGACCAAAATGTGTCTAACATTCTATCATAAGAAAAGAAAATCAGTTCTGCTACAAACTGGTGATATGAAAACTCCCTTTATTTGCAACCAGCTGCATAAGTTTTAGAATTTTAGTGAAAAACCCTATCATCTAAAACTAGAAGTATTGTACATTTTTTTTTCATTTTCATGGCCTTCTCCCCCCTCCCCCAAATAACAAAATTTCCCCATGAGGTTTTTTTTTTTCTTTTTCCAATTTCCTTATTTTAATAAAAGCAATGCAATGTAACAAAAGCATGTTGAAGCATATTGGTGATTGAACTTTCTCCCCACCCCAATGTGGTTTGTCTCATCTTTTCATAAATCAGTACCATTTAAAGCCTTAAACATAAAACTAATTCCAATCTGAAAAAGGTACAAAAAGGCACATAAAATCCCAGTGCTTCTGTACTGTAAAATTCAAGTGTAACTGAGCTCAATTGTTTGTTTTCCATTTTTTTTCCAAACAGCATTGGATGACTGATATTCCCAGTGAGCCCAAATAGGTTTGCAGCCTATGCCAAAGCCTTCAGCAAGCACTTGTGCTAGTAGACTACAAAGTTAAAGCCTAGCTTCTGTACGCTTGTTGGGAATACCAGTGGAAAGGTTTGTACTTGTCCAAACGCAACATCCAGCCATCGCCTCCTCTGCTCGTCAGGTTCAGTCATCGCCTCCTCCGTACATATCGGCAAGTTTCTTGAAACGTGGGCCCCAATCGTTTAGGTAGTCATAGTCTTGCTCACCACCACTACTCGAAGAGTTGAGGGAGCTCAGTGACCCAGCTGTGGAGCCACTGCCCTCGTAGTCAAAGACTAGAAGGGAGTCGTAAGGAGGGGCTGTAGGGTCATTATCTGCTGCTTTAAGTCCCTGTAACAAAAGACAGAAAGGAGGGGAAATAATGAAGTGAGGATAGCACCCCTAGCTCATTTCTACACCTGCATTTGAAGGGAAATGGGACCACCAGGGAAAATACCATTTCCCTGAACTTGACTGCTCCCCCTTGATGAATAAGAGGAGAATGGAGGCCTTTTTTGGACTATCTGAAAAATCACTACGGTCAAATGAAATTGCGGGCAGGATTCGAAATAGGAGCAGCAGAAGAATCGCATTAGAGGGATTTCAGTAACAGATAAGAGCTTGATATATAATGCTGCAGAAAATGGTTTGAACAAAAACACTGTGGCGGTGTGGGTGGGAAGTCAATCCACGAAACAATGTAACTATTTAATTTGAAGTCAATTTGTAAGAATTGGGAAATTCAATAAAAATTGTATTACGAAGAAGAGGAGGAAGGGGGGGGGGAGGGAAGCAATTGCAGGTATTAACAAGTTTGTGAACAGCTGGAAGTGTCACCAGGTAATGCGAAACCCTTTGCTTTTGATCATGTAAACACAGCCACAGATACGCCAGCCAACATCAGTAACACAAGCACAAATCCCGGCAGCTCTCAAATTATGCTAATTCAAGCAGCCTGGATCTAGAGATCAAGCAAAACCTATCAAATATTGCAAACTCAGCGTGCAAAGCTCCCATGGTCACCTATTAAATGAAACTGTCAAACAGTCGTAACAGGCACGCCCAGGGATTCAAATGAACCTGATCAAATGCTTCATCCAAAGACATGCACAGGAGCAAAAATTTGACAGGCTGGTGCTATTGTGTGGGTTCAGCACCAGCAGCAGATGTGAGAAGATGAGCTCAGGGGGAAGCAGGCTGGGTCAGCAGCAGTCCTAGCACTGATTGAAGTGTTGGAAAGAGCCTCTGTTAGTTGCCTCCCACCCCTCCCCCAGCTCCTGTAATCACTGGCATTTATGTGAAGAAAATGCAGTAGACACAGAAGACCATCTCTATCTGCACAGATAGGATTAGCCATCCACTTTCTGTGAGTCTAGATGAAAGGTGCTGGCAAATAAATAGCCCTACATTTGTATAATGCCATATGGATGATATCAACTCGAAACATCTGGATCTAATTCATTAGTTTATGCTGTTTAACACAGTGCAATTATATGCATTTTTTTTCTGGATCTATTGTTCCTGATTCCCCACCCCCCATATAAACTGAAGCAACGTCAACCAAGGGAGAACTCACGTTTGTAAGGCACAAACTGAGAAGCAGACAAGGTCATCTGGCTAAAGCTCCAAAAGCAAACAGAGAGGCCAAACTCTCTGGCACATTGGTTTTTGAAAGCAAATCACAAATGCAAACTGCTAAGAATTCTGAAAAGCATTATAGCAGCCTCCAACCTCGTGACTTACAGAACGTTTTTACTACAGTTCCCATCAGCTGCAAGCTACATCATTCTGGGGGTCTGTAGAACTTATAATTTAAATCACATCAAAGGGCATCAAGTTGGGGAAGACTGCATGATAGCAACCTTGTGAATAAGCACCGCTGTGCTGGCCTGGAGTGCAAGGTCTCATTTCAGTCCTGCTGCCATCACTACCAGTAAAGCCAGTTTACCTGGCTCTCGGATGGGCGTTTAAGGCTTCAGCAGGCAAATGTATCTTTTCTGAGGTAGCAAGAGCACTGTTGTGTGTCAGGCCATCTACATCAACAACGGACAGAGCAATCTTCTTAAGTCCTTTCAAGCTGGGAGTTAGATTCTCTTAGTTCAGCATCTACCGCTAGCAGATGATGATATAAAACTGCTGGTGCTATAGAGTTTATAGGATAAAACTGCAATGAAAAATTCAATGTTCCAGAGGCTGCACTTAATGTGCAAACTGTCTGGTGGAGAAGAGGCCTCTGAAAGGCAGTTTTACAGAGACTCTGCTGAAGTTGCCTCAAATTTGCATTTACAGCAAAACAAGCATTTCATATTCTAAACAGTATAAATTGGTACCTAGATTTAACACTGGAGCACTGAAAAAGGACAGCTTAATTTTTCATAAAATCTGATCCATAAAGTAAAAAAAAAAGGCAAATAACCATCTGAGAAATAGGTTTTTTACTTTGTTGTAACCAGAACAATCTTCAATATACAGCTTAAAGGCTTTACATTTCATACCTAAATGCAGAATATAATTTGGAAATGAAGAACAATTGAATAATTTGAGCTGTCTACTTCAGTTGCTATGAGTGACATGAAGTTCCATTTTATACTGTCAAAAATATACAGGTAGGGTGATTGGATTTCCCATTTGCAATCTGGGAGGTAGAGAACATGCATCTAAAATCCCAAAATCTAGCTAAACTCTCTTGAATCACATCCAGCTCTTTGCTCCTAAAGCACCTGTATGCAGTGCACCTGGTTGTCTGTAGTTTAATTTTATATCTGTGAGGAAATGCCCAGTCTGCTTGCCTGCTCTCTTTGTAGACTTGCTTGCAGTGACCTTCCCTAACATCATGGTTTTTTAATATGACACATTTGTTCCAATATGATTTAGCCAGCATCCCTCTTCCTCAGCATTTGATCTTATAAAGGTACCCCTGCCCGTACGGGCCAGTCTTGACAGACTCTAGGGTTGTGCGCTCATCTCACTCTAGAGGCTGGGAGCCAGCGCTATCCAGAGACACTTCCGGGTCACGTGGCCAGCGTGACAAGCTGCATCTGGCGAGCCAGCGCAGCACACGGAAACACCGTTTACCTTCCCGCTGGTAAGCGGTCCCTATTTATCTACTTGCACCCGGGGGTGCTTTCGAACTGCTAGGTTGGCAGGCGCTGGGACCGAACGACGGGAGCGCACCACCGACCATGTGATTGGCAAGTCCTAGGCGCTGAGGTTTTACCCACAGCGCCACCCGCGTCCCATGTCTGCTAACTAAGTGCTGCTGAAATGTGTATTCACTTTACCTTCTGTCTCACTGATTCACTGTTGAGGTGATTATGTTAGCCATTAACCACCATTAACGTACATTGTTTTGTTGTTGACCCTCCTCTCACACATTTTTTGCTCCCTGTGACTTAGCCAAACACACACAGAAAGCATAGTCACTGTTTACATCTTAATGAAAATTTATGGTATTTATTAATGTAACAAAAAAATGGGCATGACTTGTATTTTGTGAACGTTAAAAGGCGAGCTTGATGCATCTACTTTTATAATAACATTTTATTATTTATTATAAAATGATCAATTAATTTTTCTATCACCTTGTTTGTACTGGGGCCTGAATTAATAATGCAAACTGCTTATTTTTTTCTGGACAAAGTGTGTGTTGCGCAGTGTGTGCAGAATCATTAGCACACCCTACAAGCTATGCCTTGAACAATGTGAATTGGATTTTTGGGGGGATGTGTTGAGTTGTGGGGAATCATAAACACAGTGCCCTGAAATTTGTCCCATTCTAGAACTAAGTGATCTATTTGGTGGGCTGGGGGTGGGGGGAAATCCCACCCCAAGCCTGTCCCTGCCCCAGGCAGCACTCCTATAAGATTCATTTTATCTTCATCACCACCACATCCCATTTATCACCAGTGCATCTTCAAAGTCAGTGTGATTTACACTTCTGGGAAGGACTCTCCTCAAACAAAAAGCATTTTATGTATAAATCCAACTAACTTTAATGACAAAGACCAGTAACTCCAGGGGGTGAAGTGGCTCAATGAGTTTTCAGCCTGATTTGAAATGTCATTAAAGACGTAAGCAATGTTATTTCCAAAAAGTTAAGGTACTGGCTTGGGAAAAGTTAAAATTTGTGAAGTGCAAATGTGTTGAATCGCTATTGGAACCAGTATCAAGGATCACATTGCATCCCTACCAGAGACAGGAGATTCAGTCACATTTTAGCCTGTCACAAACAAAAAACTCCTCTGGGACATGGCCAGGAAAGCCCAGCACCATGGTCATGTCAGTAGCACTTCAGTGATGAGATTTCCCATCACCAGAAAGGTTTATCTCCATTCTGTCATGAGCTGAAGCCTGGGTGAACAGGAGTAACCGAGTGTGCTTGAGTTGGACCCAGGAAATTCTGGCAGGTGCCGAGGTCTTCTAATTGGCAGAGCAAGTTTGCTGAAGTACTTGATTGGCACCATGGAGGTCAGGGGTGTAGCCAAGTGCACACAGCTGATGGAAACTAAATTCTGGTAACAGCAGCATCATATTGCCTAATCACCCAGTCATTTTGTTTAATCAAAGGCACACCGTGGCAATGGGCTACTTTTGTAGCCCAGTTTTCAAGAATAAGTGACATAAAACCAACACAAGACTACCTAACTGTGATCTTATACTTAAAACCTCTTCATATTTATGTTGCTTTCCTACAGTATTTGCTTTCATTTGCATTAAAGTTGTTATTCAATGTTATGTTGCTTATTCATGTATTCAATAACAGAAATGCAGGGCAATGTCTATGACCACCCAACATTTTTATGTTTTAATTTATATTCAGATTACTTCTTCTGTTCAATATTATTATAGTTTCCAAAGCACTATGCACAAAGAACAGATCAAAGCCTAGTTCCTCAAATCGCATTCAAGTAGGCATTTACACACACCATAAAATTTGGTCAATGGCAAAAGTAACATAAAAAGCACAAGAAACACTGGTAATCCTACACAGCATTGCCTGAATAGAGATATATCCTGGCTATGTATTAATGCACAAAGGCACTTGAAGCTCCACAGCAAGGCAAGTGTTTGAAGCATTTATGTAACATTAATTTTGCTATCCTCACATTAATCTTATTTGATGGAACTTTTGGTCTTTGTAGAAGTACTGAATTTCCTGGTTTTGGAATTCAAAGGGTGATGTGTGAGGAAAATAAAAATGAACTTCCTGTGTTATGAATTGGAATTAATACATGAATGTAGGCTAAGCTATCACTTTGCTAGTCTATTTATTATGTGGAACCCAGTGAATAATCCCTCTTGGATATATTGTGGTTAAGACTGATAACATATTATGAATGTAATTAATATCAGCACACAAAAGTTAATTGATGCATTTCCCTTTTTCAGTTTGAATGATTTAATTAAATTTCCATGTGCTTAAAAAGAACCATATTTATGTCTACCAAACCAGATAATTTTCATTGTATAAGCAACTTTTTTTAAAAAAAATATAATTCTTCAAATGTAAAAGCTATTATTCATTGTCTGCACAGATGGTGTCTAATAGGTGCTAAAATGAATCTTTGTTTCTCCTCCTCTCCTTATTTTACCTCGTTAATGAAGTCTCCAATGTCCCCTGGATGAGGAGCTGCTGATCTGACCGGATACTGAGGTTCTGCATGGATAGGTCTTTCATCAAGTCGTCTTATTCCGACAGGTTTGATGGCATCTGGTTCTATAGTGTCTGGTTGCTGGAGCTGACTTAAGTCATAGTCCTGTGAAAGTAACAGGCAATCACAATGTTTTGAGAATTTAGCAAGGGAAATTCCATTCCTACAAATGAATGCATATATTGAGAATTATAAAACCAATTCAGAATGTATCTTGAATTTATCTTCATCTCTCACACACATCCATTTAGAGTAAAACAGAATGCTTATTGCCTCCATAGTGTCCCTGTCTCCATTTACAATGTCATTCCAGTTGGCTGCTTTGTGCTACACCTCATCCATTTTCTACTGCGAAACAGATTCAGAAGTAGCATTCATCTGTGACTAAACAATTTGCCTAGTAAAATACCTATTTAATATATGCAGAAAGTTGCCAATATTGACTCCTCTGTAACACAAATAAAATGCTAGACATATTCATTCTGAAACACAAACAAGGACAGAACTGTGCAGTTCTGGATAACACATTTGAAGAATGGCAAAGTCCTGTGGATGCTTTTGGATGAGATGTTCCATCAGCTCCAACCAACACTGGTAATGGTTAGGTATGATGCGAATTGTAATCCAACCAAAAGTTTGTGGGTTTTAAAAAAAAAAATTGGGAAAGCATTCAGCCATGTGATATATCACATGCAATGCAAGGTCATAAAGTCCATGAATTACCATGTCATCTGCTGTTTGTGTAGACTACCTTTTAGATGTAAGATGGAGAGGAACTGTCAGGATAGCTTTTCATCAACACCAAACTGGATGACATCCTGTGCGACCACAAATAATCTTCAGGCGAAAGTGCCCATCTAATATTCAGCCACCATTTTAATTAAAAATAGATGGTTCTAGAAATCCTAGGTCCTCTGAAGGGATTATTAAATATCTGGGGCTGCATTTAGGAGATGTTCTAGATTTCATTATTTTACCTTCAGTATGTGTCAGCACAGGGTAAGGATTAGGAAAAACCAAACATATAAATCCACATCCTTATCCTGTTTATCTTTTTCACTACAAGTGGATCCAAAGAAGCAAATAAGGTATTTAACAACTGCCACATCCTTCTCAGTTCTCAGGAGAGAAAAGGCACAACCCTCAGGCATAAGGTAGATCTTGGTAAAACATTATGACTCTTGTGCTTTGTTTTGCATAGCAGGCTGGCCCATACCACCCCACATCCCAGAAAGGATTGCTGTGTCCAATGAGACAGTGCAGAGTAAATAGGATGAGAAACGTTCTGCAATGTATTAACTAAGAATTTACAAATGGTTGTTGAGGTCAAATCTCTTCTCCTAGTTTAATTAATATATACTATTTCTTGCTTGTTGTGATAAAAGTATAAACGTAGCAGGTGAAAACATTTTGGTGAAAGCTCTGGAAGAGGTTGAGGTCCTTTTGAAGTGAAACTGTGGTAAGCTGATTTTCCAAGAAGGGCATCATTCTGAGTGACCAGCTTTCATAATGGCCTAGACCTGGGATAGGCAACCTGATGCCCTCCATCAGCCTCAGCCAAGCATGGCCAATGGTTAGTAATGATGGCAGTTCAGAATGATGGAGGGCACCAGGTTACATACCTCTGGTGTAAACAGTGTCAGTGTCGAGCAGGCATGGGCAAACTCCAGCCCTCCAGATGTTTGGGACTACAACTCCCATCATCCCTAGCTAACAGGACCAGTGGGCAGGGATGATGGGAACTGTAGTCCCAAACACTTGGAGGGCCGGAGTTTGCCTATGCCTGTTTTAGAGCCACAGAAAGGAGAATTGGGACTCCTAAGGTTGTGTTGGAACTCCAAGGGATTATGCCAGAAAGACTCTCATGTGGCTCTCAAGAAGATAGGATACATACTCAATGGCTCAAAATAATGAATCCATCTATGTGTACTTTGCAGAATGTATTGAATGGAGGTGGTTCCTGCAGTGCTAACTCTGATTACCCTGAGATCAGCTGTCCCTGTGAAAAACTGCTTAATGCTTCTGACAAGTGAGCACATTTGCAGACACTCTTTTGCCTCTCTAAATAAGGTGACAACCTGTGCATGGAGAGCCCTGCTTGCACAATGTGAAGGATGCCAATAATGTTTTGTGCCCACGGAGGTGGCATGCAGGGCCTGGGCCAGAGCTCTTAGAAGCTGAGAACAATTGTAGAGAATGATACTTTCTCCCTAGCAGAAAGAAGAGAAGAAGCAGAAGAGTTTGGATTTGATATCCCGCCTTTCATTCCCCTTCAGGAGTCTCAAAGCGGCTAACGTTCTCCTTTCCCTTCCTCCCCCACAACAAACACTCTGTGAGGTGAGTGGGGCTGAGAGACTTCAGAGAAGTGTGACTGGCCCAAGGTCACCCAGCAGCTGCATGTGGAGGAGCGGAGACGCGAACCCGGTTCCCCAGATTACGAGACTACCGCTCTTAACCACTACACCACACTGGCTCTCAAAATGAAGGAAAGGGACCCAAGTCATCCCATGTCTTGAATTTTGACCTGTGCTGTTTTTGTACTGCCTGAATTCTCTTCCCTTTAGCTTTTAGGTGCCTTGCTGGTCCTTTTGATAACTCAAAAGCCAAATGATCAGTCTCTCTCTTTCTGCCCAAGGCTGGTAACATGACTGACGCTCTGTGGCCTTCCATGTATTGACCCTGGCTTCCCAGCAGCATCAAGGCCTTTTCTCCAAGAGGGAAGCCTGCGTCATCCACAATGGCCTCTGTGGGCCTTTTGTGTGAAAACCCTGGCAGATCAGATATCTTTCAGCACTATGCTTCTTGCCAAGGCAGATGGCATAGACCAGGGGTCAGAAGGGGGCCAGTCCACTGTCCCTCAGACCTTATGGGGGGCCAGACTAAATTTTTGGGGGGAAAGAGAAAAAGAACAAATTCCTATGCCCCACAAATAGCCCAGAGATGCATTTTAAATAAAAGCACCCATTCTACTCATGTAAAAACACACTGATTCCCGGACTGTCTGAGGGCTGGATTTAGAAGGTGATTGGGGTGGATCTGGCCCCGGGCCTTAGTTTGCCTACCCATGCCTTTGGTGGATGAAACTTTCTTTCTAGACTACTGGCACTTCCTGAAAGTAACCACTGCACCACATATAGAGTGAATGTTTGCGTGTGGTGTTTTTTAATGCTGTAATATGTAGTGTCTTTAGCAAAGCTTCTTGTCAGGCCTGACACTTTTGGGGAGATGCACCAGCTGAAATTCATACTGATAAAATTATTAAAATTCATTTACTTATAGGCACAGGATCACATAGTGAAAAGTTAAACAAAGATAATTAAAAATATTTCTGTTATACATTCCACACAGAATTTTTTTTACTCTTAAGGATTTTGTTGCACTGCTCAGAAAACAAAAAGAAATCACATTTCTAAAACTGTGTATAGCCAATTATTTTACCCTAAAAAATATCTGTTGTGGTCTAAATGTTTTGAGAACTGAAGCGTGAACCTTAATGAACAGCTTTCAGTAATTAAAATACTCATTCTTCGTCTCTGCTTTTATGTTACTGCACAAGCTCCACTAAGTTTTCCCCCTTTTATATTTTACACTAATACTTCTCCAGAATAACTATTCAGATTTAATCTTAAGGGCAAATATGATCTGTAGATATTGAAGCATCCAGCGGTCTCTGATAGGATATAGATTTCAATGCTATGTTCTTCACTCCAAAGTGAACTATTCCATTATCTAAGGCTGCTGCACTTAGCCTAGTATAAAGCAAAACTGAACACTTTTCAACCCAGAACCTGACCCATAACATTGATGAGATCATGGACCAAACACCATGAGTTTATAAGTCCTTTGGTCTCTATTATTTGCTACAGATGTATCATTATTTGCTAGAGATGCTCAGTGGAAGAGAATGAGAGAAGGAAAAGCTGGCTTCCTCCCACTGCTATGACTCATTTTCAGATTCGTCATTCAACACACACATTATACTAAGTGCTGGTAGAAGCCTCGATTTAAAGGCAAAAAGCATCGTTTCTCCTAGTGACCATCTTCCCATGTGGTTTTCATGGCTCTGTACCATCTTTGAAAACAAGCACCTTTGCCTTTGATTATGCTAGTGAAGGATAGGAGGTGAAGTGAGCTTATTATCCCCATTTAGTACTCCCAAGTGTTCTGCAGCCAACTTTAATTGTTATTTAATGATTATGTCTGCCTCCAGAAGGATCAAATGGAAGTTGGGGAAAGCTCATGGAAGCAATCAATAACCCTGCCTTCTCCTTACAAAGGAAAGAATTAGCCTCTTTTGATGCTCTGGGTTGCTGCTTCCAAACACATAGAAATGTGTAAAATGTGATGTTCTGTCTTGCATCTGGAATGAATTTGAAATAAGTTGAGAGCCCCGGTTTTGGATAGTGGGAAAGTATTGGGAAGAAATGTCAATATTTGGGTCCAGAACAAATCTTGTTGCTGGTCTCAGTATATGCACACAAACACTTTTCTGTATTATTTCTAAGACTTTCTATATCCCCCAACCCATCCGTTTCCAGCTGTTTTCTCATTGTGCTATTAGTAACTATGATCCCATTTCTCACCTGGTCTTCTTCTCCACCACCTTCTTCATCATACTTCAGGATATTGTCTCTTACATCATCTTCAGGGTCAATGAGCAGCTGTTTGGCCTGACGTTCCTTATCACGACGTTTCATCCAAACAACAAACAGCAGAACCAGAACTACAGGAGGTGGAGAAGAGCAAAAGCAGATTATATTAGCTCGTTTTCAGATTACTACTGTTTTAAAAACACATGGGGACCCTGTGGTCCTTCACAACTTCATTCATCCCTGATCATTGGTCATGAGGCTGATGGGAGCTGGAGTACAGTAACATCTGGAGGGCCAAAGGTTCTCAATCTGTTTTAGAAAGTGCATGAAATTAGTACATTCAATACTAATGGCTGATTTGCATTTTAAAGATCTCAAGCATGGTAAGGAGAAGAAAACTACTGGATGCACATGTCTTTGTAAAGTCTAAATGGTCAAATGCAAATCTGACATATACTGTATGTTGGTGACTTGTGAAAGTCAGTTGATAGTTCACGACACTCAACTAGTGTGATGTATCAGTGGAGTATGAGGAGCCCCAGCAACTTCTTCAGAGATTTCCGACTCCCAGCAGAATAGCTTCTTCCAGAGTCTCTGGTTAAGGGACTAACTTCTCTCCCACCCACATCAAAGCAGCACAGGGTTTATTGTGTCCAGCCACAAGACAAAGCTAAACACTACTATCTACGATATACAGCCCTTCTGGTCTTTGAAGTAAAGATACATATGTACAGAGAGATGTACTAACACTATCACCATGGTAGCTATATAGACTCCAGTTAATTCTGAATCTGATCCCTTGTGAAGATAGCTTTCCAAAAGAGGCCATGAACTGAAACTCTGCCATGGAATGATCAACTGCTCACCATTTCCAAATGCAAAGAAATCACCTTATAGTTGTGATGAAAGCACTTCAGAAGCTACAATGAGTGTAGAAACGAAGCAAGCTGGTTAACCCATGTGATGGCCTGCCACTCATGCGAAACAAAATATTCCATTAAGGGGTTACTAGCTTCAGCATGTCAGTGGCGATCACAGTATACTGTGGATTGCCTTTTCCCACAAGAACCAAACCAGGCTTTGTGATTATAATCTGAGGCCTTTCTTTGTGTGCCTCGTCCATGAGAAGTCTGGAGGATGGCAACATGAAAACAGGAATTTTCTGCAGCTCCCTGTTTGTGGAATGTTCTCCTCAGGGAGGCTTGCTTGGCGCCTTCATTACATATCTTTAGGCTCCCAGGCATTTGGCTAATTAAATAGTCCATGGCTTTTTAAACTGGGGGGCGGGTAATTGTTTTAATTTGTTATCACGGTGTGTATTTTTGTGTTTTTATATTGTGAACAGCCCTGTGACCCTCAAATGAAGGGTTCTATACAAATTTAATAAATAATAATAATAGTTCTCGACGAGCAATTAGTAGACCACCTGCAGACACACAAATCTATAGCCTATCCTTTGGAAAGACCCTATCAGTTGAAACATGTGTCTTTGCATCTTACTTTATGAGGCACTACATATCACTGGTCACATGGCCCCAAGACTTACCGAGTAGTATGATGATGCAGAGGAGAATTGCAATGATGGCCCCGGTGCCCAGCCCTGCACCTACAATCCTGTCGGCATCAGTGCAGTCTCCATTTAAATCACATTGGCAAACTTTCACCTTCAAAATAGACGTGCTGGACTTGGGAGGATTCCCAGAATCTGTTATTATTATTGGAACATCATAGATGCCAGCCTCAAGGTACTTGATCCTCAAAGCCAATTGGGCTCGGTCACCTGAACAAGGAAACAAGCTATGTAAATATGCTTTATGTGGACATGAAATGGCTGGAGAAATGTCTGTTCTAGGACCTCTTTCAGAACTGCATCTGAAGTTATTTTCAAGTGCACTTCTACCTAAACGTAGGTAGTGGCCCTCAGTTTTCCACTAAGTTATAGTCATGTAAGAAAACCAGAGTATGTGGATTCTAACCTTTTAAGTCAGTCTCTCTGATGCCACAAACAGAATCAGGGAGCAATCCTTAAGTATGGGGAACCAGTGTTAAGCCGGCATAATGAACACCAGTTCCAAACTCTGCTCACAATCTGGGCTACTGCTGACTAAGCCAGCCTATGCCAGGTAGAAGGAAAACAAACCTTTAAAAGAGAGTTTGACTTACACCACCCTTTTTGCTTGAATTAAATTACACTGGGTTGCCAGGTCACGTGCCCAAGCAGATGGGGAACTAGCTACTGAACATAACCCCCCAAAGATGCAAATATTCATTTATCAAAAAACCAATGCACATTACCACTAATACGAATAATGGTCCAGTTATTCCTAACACTGGAAGGATGATGTGGCAGTTCAAAGGCAAAGGGCCCGGCATTTGGATCAATGTCATCGTCTATGGCTGTGATGTTTGTTGCATTGGGTTGCAGTGTTTGACAAGTTGTGGCTTCTTGAGGATCCACTCGGGGAGCATTATCATTGATGTCGAGGAGATAGATTTGAAGTGTGCCAGTCCCACTCATTGGAGGGATTCCTTATAGAACAAGGAAAAGTAACATTAGCCTGATTTCTACTAAAAAGGGGTTACATTAAAAAGGGGGTTACATTATTTATTGCACATATACAAACACATGGATTATGAGTGTGCATGATAATATTAATTATATTAGATGTGTTGCAAAGCGTAACTTTGCTCTGCAAAATTAGGGTTGTGTTGAAACTAGGAAAGGGCATGGGAACTCTTTGCAAAAGATTTTCACCTCACTGCAAAAAATACTTTGTGGAATCACAGAATCGTCGAGTTGGAAGTGACCCTGAGGATCATCTAGTCCAACCCGCTGAAATGTAGGAATATTCTACTGCCGTACACAGGGACTGAACCTGCAACCTTGGTGTTATCAGCACCATACTCTAGCCAACTGAGCTATCAAGCTTCCAACATCGACAATTTTTCCAGAGTGGGAGCAAACAAGTGTGATAATTCAGAATAAAGGCAAGTGAGCACAAAAATAAAATGGAAGCTTGGTATCTCTGATAATGAAAAAAAAAGCAGCTGGCTGGCACTGCAAAAACAATAAAAGCAACACCTGCCTATGAACAGGAAATAGCAAGCAAGCAGTTCAGACTGCTGCTGGATGGGCCACACTATTAGGTTGCAATTGTGAGGTCCTATGCAGCATGGGAAGGTAAGGAGACATCTAAAGTGTGGGGAGAATGATTGGAGAAGAGGCTTTAGGTGGCTGCTGGCAAATCAAAATAAAGAGCAAGTATCAACAGGGCAACCATTTTGCCCTGAAGGGCCATATGTGGAGGTCAACAGGTGGTTGGGGGATGTGTTGATGGAACTGGCTATAGGTGTGGCTTGTTACATACACACACACAGCCTTTACCTCTCCCTTCCCCCTCCCTCTTAAAAAGTCCTCCAGCATGTTCCTATGCTGCCTCTCTCACCTTTATGCACTTTTCCAAACTGAGATAGGCACCATAGGTGCAAGGGAGGATGAGCCTTGGAAACATCCTCAGTTGGAAACATACTTAGAGCTGAAGCTGTTGCAATTGTTAGTCTATGGAGTTCTGCACACTGAGGATCTGCAGGTGAGGGTAAGGAAGGTGGCCAAGGGATATGCAGGGGGACAGGGAGGCCCAGAAGGCTGCAGGTTGTTCGCAACTGATCTATTTAACACCTGTACAGAAAGAGTCTTTTGTGTACTACACTCTATTACGATGCTATACTTTAGTGCGTATTTATATCAATATTTTAGCGTACCCCTCTCTGGTGAAAAAAATGGTACAAGAACAAGCAAACAAACCTTTGATATTAGGTACATACCATTGTCTGAGGCAAGGAAAGTAGCATTATACATGTTGTTTTTCACGTGTGGTGACTCTCTGTCCAGAACACCAATTGTTGTTACCTGACCATTAATGGAATCAATCTTTAGCCAATTAGCAGGATCAGAGAGTTTTGAGTACCTGCAGAAATTTAACAAAAACACACACACCACATTGATTTCCAATGTGCTTTATAAAATGAAGAAGAGAAAAGAAGGGCTCGTCTCAAGACCAGATGGTTGTTAAGGATTTATACAGATTCTGCTGATCAAGAGTCTGCGGGTTTGTTTTTTTTTTTTTTGCATTCTTAGGTATACACACTGGGTGAATGCTGTATAATATTTAAAAGACTTGCCTTGAAAGCATTATATAACTATTTTACATAAATGTTACATCACTGGTTATCTCTGATGAATTATTAAACTACATTATTTGGTTGTTTTGCAAATGCAAACCCACTGCATTTTGATATAAATACCAGCTGCTTGGGACTGGGTTAAGGGTTAGTGGGACTCCAATCCACAAAGTTTTTAAAAGCCCTCATTTACAGATAACCTTTCTGCTCCACTGAAACACATTCAACCTAGACTGAACCCAACTGAAAGACAGTGTGATGTTTCAAGCAGTGCTAATGCTTCAAGCAGGTTCCTGGCAAGGAAAGGTGAAACTATAATATGGAAGGAGGGAAAGGTGACAAAACAAACAAAATTAGAGAAAGATGGACTAATGGAAGAGAAGTACCTAGCTCTTAATGTGCTTATTTGTAATCATGGCAAGTTTCTCAAATGGTATGCAAGTTTCCCTTATTCAGGGGAACATGTGCAAACATACATCCAATCTTATCCCATGGTTCACATCAGTCTGATCTGATAAACCACTGTGTGGCTGCTATAGTATGTTCGATTGGGTGCAAGAATCCCAGCACCTATATACAAGGTAACAGAGCAGATGCTGGCCCTGTTGCCTACCCTCTAAGCCTTGCAAAAGAACAGGCATGTCATGCTAGGGCTACTTCACCGGTAGGGAAACCAGAAGGCAGCATTTCCTCCGATCCTGTTGCACAATTTCTTATGAAGCATGCTAAGCGTTCAGCTGCACAGACTAAGCAGCTGTTGGAAATGGCTGGAGATAATGAGGACATTCATGTATCTGTCCTAGAATTCCAACTCAGCTGGCTGTTAGGTATTTAAGCAGAAGGCAGCCTAATTAGCATGACGGCTAACCTGTTTAAAGTTAATCCATTTTGAGGCTTGCTATGCTATCAAGGCCCAAGATGACACAGGGGGGCATGCAGTGAGCCAGTGGAGAGAACAGAGTACTGAAAGCATCAAGCCTTGCTATTTCCATCCCCCCACATTTTCTGCAATTCTACCCAGGGTTTGTGCAGGTGGGCACACTGGACTAAATACAATGGGGCGAGCGTTGCCTTTTAACTGCCTGGTTCTGGCAGTGCTACAAGGCTCATGCATAGAGATTTTGATGTATAAGGTTCTCATGTACAAAGATTTATAAAGGTATAAGGCCGTTGCAGGCCCTACCGTACCTTAGAGTAGTCTGCTGCATGTAACGATCAGGGTCCTGAGCAGTGAAGGACGTTAAGACCTTGCCAGCAAGTAGCCCTTCCTCCTGACGCACGAGCTTTGTGACTGGGACAAAAATCGGGCTCTCATTCACATCAATAACTGTAATGGATACAGTCGCCGTTGATTGAGGAGGATGCTGAATTCCTTTTGCCAAAGGCACTTGGTTTTCTGCAGCTACTGTCAGTACAAACATCCTATTGGTCTCAAAATCAATAGGCTGGCAAAAGCAAAATGAGAACTGTGTTAGTAGTTGCATTTGTCATGGGGCTGCAGAATTTTTCAACATTTTAAGCAGACAGTTTATCAGACATGTTGGGGGGTAAAAACATTTATTTATGGCCTACAAGGGAAATATTACTTGCAGCTTCTTGAAGTAATTTCTGTCTTTAGGGAATTGTAACTTAAAACACAGGGGCCATGAGCACTGGTCTCAAACTTGCTCCTGAAAATTAAATCACCTCTTCCATTGTGTTGTGCCCTCTTTCAGGGCTGCACTTTTTTTGGGGGGGGGAGAAATGCTTCCCTTAGATCTGCACTGATTTTGATGGACCCTGGGTATTAAATATTCTGCTATGTCTAGGGGTATAACAAATTATCATTAATATTTGCCTTTTTTCGGACAATGGGATTTGCAAAATGAAACTTTAAAAGCAACCTAAAATATACCTAAAACAAACTTAAATACTTCAGAATCCTGTAAGTTTCTTTAAGATTATAACTGCATTATGGCACCTTGGGCTAAAGAACGGCTGAATATATTTTCTCCCTACATAGCTTATGCTGCTGAAATCAAGGCATAGAAATTTTTCATGGAAACTGGCAAAGGATTGCTTACTACAATACATCTCCATCAGGAATCATTAAACTGGATTAGAGCTAATAAGGGCTTAGCACTTCTCTTGGGAGATTCCACAACATTTAATTTATTTACCTAGTTTTACCTTTTTTTGCCTCTATTCTGACAGTTTTAAAATAAAGAATTTAATTTGAAACAAACTGAGCTGCTGCAAGCAGATTATACTCTGGAGGCTTTAATTTGCTTCTCTTTGGTTTGATTTCAGTGTCTCTGTTCTGTTTTCCATTTCAGAGCATTCTAGTTTGGAACTGCGAGTACATCATTTGCACACGAATACAAAACACATCATCATGTGCTGCTTATTGGCAGAACCTGATACAATTGGTACCCTTGGAAATGTGCAGCTACAGAGTCTAGAAACATGTGGAACAATGGCTGTGGCTCTCTTAGAGCATAATTCACATTCCACTAAAAAAAAAAAGTATTCAATTTTCATGGTTCGAAAATGTATATTCTATTGAAAATCATAAGGATGCCTATAATATCCTACTTATTTGTAATTTTCAATGCTTGAATGCTGGCATGAGCCATAAGAGTCCATGTTGAGATGATAATTTAGGTGTATGAAAATACAGAAGGTCAGAGGACAGTTCCCACTATCATACACAGACATGTGTAGATGATATCAACAGCAGCAGCAGCAGCAACAACAGCACACACACACACACACACACACACACACACATACACACACAAGCAGTTGTGGAGTTGTGTTTTGCCTGCTGCTTTTTAGCACCTGAGCATGTACAAATGCAAATGTAGCCTTTAAATACTGGGCTGTAGCCTTTTAACCATTGGTCTTCAGAGGTTCCAACTACACATGATAGTGGTAGACTGGCTGGTTAAATTGGTGAGTCTAATTTTAAGAGCAAAATCAGCTCTTGGGTGGAGAGGGCTGTTGGTTTTCCTCTCCAATCTCTGTCATCCAGACTCCATCCCTTCAATCACACTCTGCTAGTGGAAGGAAACACTAGTAGGGCCAAAAAGAAAGAAAGAAAGAAAGAAAGAAACCCTGGGGAGAAGGACTGTGGTGCATTCCTCTCACTAAAGCATCAATTTTGCTCTTTAACTCTCATCGGGACAGACTTGGGTTGAAACAAGCGCGCACACACGTTGTTTGATCTTAAGCAGCATACCTTTGCATGCAATTAACTTCAAGCAAGTGCAAAATCTGAGTCACAGAATCATAAATGTTTACGAAGGACCAGAAACACATCAATCCTATACTTCTGTTCAAAATCAAGGCCCTATTACATCAGCCTCTTAGAAGTGAAACTTTATAATCCAATTAATAATTGCTTGATAGTACACAACAAGAGGACAGGAGTGCCTGGCGTGCTCTGGTCCATGGAGTCATGAAGAGTCGGACATGACTAAACGACTAAACAACAACAATAACAACACAGCAAGAGCAAACTAGGAGCGGCTCACATAACCTACTGTTGCTTGGTCTATATGTCCATGATATATCAGTTAGACTTCTTTAATGCAAGAAGTAATACTAAAATACCTTATTCATTTGGAGATAGTAATATATGCTATTAGAAACAGCTTGGGTATATATATTTTAAAGTTTAATTTAACTCAGCCTGAACATTCCATTTAGCAACAGTGCAGTTGTCAAAATTCAAAAACTACTCTAACTGATATATAGGTCTGCTATGAGATCATTTAATCTACTTTCTGCCCTTTGAGGCTGTGTAATGAAATCCACCATCAACAAAACTTTGAGCTGGGGGTCGAGACTGGTGGAGCTTAAAAAGTTTTGGTCTCCTGCAAATAAAAATGGATAACATGCTCCTTTGAACAGTCTAGTTAGGTTCTTAAAAAAATTATAAGCTAGAATGACACAATGCATATGCCTAGGGAAGCTTCCAGAAGATGAATGCCACCCTCACCAGAGACAGGATATACATATATTTTAATATCTACTCCTAATCTGCCTGTTGGGTTTAACAGCCGGAGCTGTTTAATACTCAGCGCTCTGCCATTTATCTGAATCTGCTTAATTTGGTCGATGGCATAACTTACCTTCACAACAGTTACCAACCCATCGTTGCTGTTTGGATCAGTGTTGATAGTAAACCGGCCTGTGGGATCGCCACCAGTCATTCGGTACATGGCATTCCAAGCAGGAGTGTGTGGCTGATCCTTATCAGTCACCGTTAGATTAGCTACTGTAACATCCACTCTGTTTTCAGGGACTTCACCATAGAACTGCAATCGTAAGGCACACGGAATGACATGTATGTCACTGGTCACAGTGGCATCATGCAATCTTTTCCATATCGCTGCTACTCAGCAACACAGAGGTCCCCAGTTTCCAACTTAATTCACTCTGGTTTGAATGGTTTTCAGTTTGTATGGGTAACTGGGGTCAGCCCTTCTGTACAGGGGAACAACCCGACAGACAACTTCTATCAAATGGGAATGTGAACATATCATTCTCATATATAAATAGAGAGGGGGGGAGAGAGAGAGAGAAGGTGGGGGAGGTTTTGCTTTACAGTTAAATGCTGTGCTTTGAGCTGCATTTACTATGCTCTAAGAAGTAGCTATGGCCTTAGTTAAACCACTGAAATCCACTGGGCGACCCAATGTCACAAACATATTAAATCCATTTGGCTGAATCAGCAAGAATCTTTCTTAAGTAAAGGCTATTCGTACACTTCATCCCCTTTATCACAGACTTACAATCATGGCAGTGAACTCTGGAGGATTGTCATTGACATCTGTCACCGTGATGACAGCAGTTGCTGTGTTTGAAAGACCATATGTTGGATTTCCTTCCATGTCTGTAGCTTGAATTATTAATGTATACTGTTGTACTTTCTAAAAAACACAAAATGACACCACCAGGAGTTACAGACAGAGCTAACACTCTGAGAGGACAGCAGGTGTTCAATAAATTGTGCTTTGCTATGCAACGAGCTTATCACGCTGCTCATTCTGGTTAACATCACTTGAACTGAGGGTTGCTGGATTTCCAACAACGGATTGCATCTAACCACATTCAGCTCCATGAATTTTTGTTTTGGGTGATTTATAACTGCAACAAACCACAGTCTTCTTGACTAGCAAGCATTCACCACCCTGTCCCTGTTTGGGAACACAAAGTTTTGATTCTGGATTAACATTTAAAAAATACAAATGCTGTGTAGCAAATTCAAACCTAATCAGGGATGGGCACTTAAAAAAAAAAGGTTCATGAATGCTGAGGCTGGGAGGGCACATTCTTGGGCAAATGATTCAAACTGCCAAGGCTTTGTTGTGGGGGAACTTGAGGGTAATGTAGCGGCAACTTCTCAACATCACTATGGAAACCAGCACAGGCAGGGCTAACAGAAACAAGTTACTGGAAGAGAAACCCAAATCCAAATTATTTCCACAAACATTCAACATTGGGAACTAGATAGTCCTTCTTCTTCGACAGCACAGCCAGCTTCGATTGTTTTTTGTTTTGTTAAAAACAGCCTTTGGTATTAAGAATGCTTATTCTTACATTATTGTTGGGATTAAGCCAGGGCCTAGGGCTCACCCTTATCCTGAAGCTAGAAGTCTCACTGTTTAGGGATTATACTTTTTGTTTAATATATTTTTCAAAATCATTTTTTATAGTATTTCCTTGAGAGACTCTGATAATTCATTTGGTTTTTGCTGATGCTGTATACTGTTAAATGTAAATACACATTACTTCCCCCACTATTTCTGATTTGGAATTCAGCATTTTAATGCTTTTCAGATTGGTGGAGTGATATTATTGCAGAGTTCACTTCATCTTCCAAGCAGAAAACCGGTAAACGATAAAGGAATTTTGTTATTACTCTGAACTGTTACTGTCTTGAGTGCTTTACTGATGGAGCAAAAGAGACTTTTGTGAAAATGAACGTATTTAGAAAAAATAATTGTCTTTCATTGAAAATGAATTTTTCTCTCTACTCCCTGCACCAAAAACCTTTTAAATGTTATTTCTTGATAGAATGAAGTTGATATTTTCATTTGTCAGCATGATAATAAAACAAAAAACTTTTTCCCTGCCCTAAAGAGAGGCATGCATTAGCAAGGGTTGCCAAGTTACTTCAAAACTTCCCTTTGCTTCCAAGTCTTAGGTTGCTTATTCTATGAAGTGTCCGTTCTCTAGGCATGCATGAAAGCACATTTAACTTCCAAGCAAAAATAAAGACAGAATAAAACGGAACAGGATTTAATGTATACAGAATTTTAGAAGCTGCTATAAAAAGTAATAAACCATAACGAGAAAAAGAAAGTGATAAATATCTGCAGTTTTGCCTTTCAAGGCTGTTCATTTCTGGCTGACCTAAATGGGTGCAGCTAGGCTGGACTGTGGCTCAAAGAGGTTTGGCTTGCATATTCTTCACAAGCACACAGAACGTTGTGCACTGGATTCGGCCCACACCTAAATCCTCAACCGAGTTGGATGGCCCCAGACAATTTGAGTACACAGAGCTATGGATTGCCGTGAGTCACTGGATGAGCACAGAACAATCTGTGGCATCAGGCTGGAAGGAGAAGCAGGCAGAGAAAACCGTGGGCAAAGAGCAGCATTATTCCAGCCTACATCTTGTGGAGTGCAGGTGTTGCTTTGCAAGAGACTTTCCTGCAGGAAAGCTGTATACTAGCTGATGCGTGAGTGGATTAGATCCTGCACAATGCTAGCACTTTGCTAGTACTTTCCTTTGTGTGCAGGGAAACAGCTTGTGAAGGAGCAACTGCTAGCACTGCATAGGCTCAGATCCCTCTGCTTAACAGCTGTTATGGGTGACCATCTGATCCTGTTTGGTGCCAATGCACCGGCCCTTGATTCTGCCCCTGACAGGGAAATTGTTGTTGTTAAAGGAGGAAAATACAAGACACGTTTCATGAATTCAACAGTTGACATCAGGACTGTCTTCACCTGCATGAAAATGAACTAAGCCACACACTGAAGAGAAGGCAAAACTTCTGTAGGCTTCTTTACCAGGTGGCCTTGCACTCAACCTGGCTATTACGTGGGATACGTAAGTTGTACCAATCCTTCAACTTGGTTGCACATCAGTGGTTTCCAAACTCCCCCCCCCCCATGAACCACTTAAAAATTGCTGAGTGTTTTGTGGAGCACTTAACCATTTTTCTGCCTGTTGCAGCAACTGTAATGTGCTGAGCCAGATGCTATATGATATTTAATTGTATTTTCATTGTTTCTCTTATTTCTTATATTTTATTTTATTGCATTAAATTCAACAGAATTCAAATTGCAATACAATAAAATAAAATGTAAGCAAGAGAAATAAAATTAACAATCAATATGGGTATTTACTGCAGGCATGCCATGGATCACCTAAATGAAGCTCACGGAGGACTTTTAGATCACTGTTTGGAAATCCCTGCTCTAGGAGATTGGCAATACAGCCTGAAATGGTTGCAACCAGTGTTAGTCCTACCTAGTGTAGACCCACTGAAATGAATGAACATGATGAACTTAGGTCCATTAATTTCACTGGGTCTACTCTGAGTAAAACTTAGTTGTATATAATGCAATCTTTGCTCCTGTATTATGTTGTTTACTAGCTACACTGGGGCAGTTTTGGTTGAGCCAGTGATGGTTTCTTTAGCATTTCTTTCTCAGGTCACAAGCAAACAAAATCTTAGAGTTGCAGATGCTTAGAAATAAATGCAATGAACACTTCTTTAAATGTAGGAATGCAGCAACATATATGCTGCTATTATTACCAGCCTCCTCCCTACAAAGAATAAAACCAACTTCAAAAGACTCTTGCGTTTAGCTTCAAAGTCAAATGTTTACTGCTGACAACTGAAAGATCCTTCAGCGGTATATTAACCCCCATGTTGTGCCAAGGTATTAAAATCAAGGCAGAATTCTGGTACAGGATAATATTCTTTCATGAATAAAATTAAGAAGTGAGCAAACAAACCGATTAAGTAAATTTAGTAATAATAAACTGTGTTCCAATTTAATAACCCGAAATGAGGCTAATAAAATGCGGGAAGAAATTAGCACTTCCATCACTTCTCTAGGAGCTTTCAAGACAGAAATCCCAATGCTGGGAATGTCTGGAGCACCACAGTAGCCTTAACTCCAGCAAGCTAGACATTAATCATAACTTTGCAAAAATCACACGCATTAAGTTTCTACATGGGCATATAATATTGGTAGCCATATATATGATGAGGCAATACGGTTAAACATTTGCAGCACAAGAGCCATCTTACCTCTCTGTCAAGGCCAGCAGCAACTGTGATAATGTCGCCGGTTTCATTGTTAATTGTAAACATGCTTGGGGAGGGTGTGCTTGGTGCTTGTGACAAGATTCGGTACCTCAGCATTCCATTCAACTGATTCGGGTCATCAGCATCAATAGCAGTGACCGTCATTACATAGGTTCCTAACGAAAGAACAAATCATCTTCAAGGTTAAATAAACAGATTACACATGGTCACCCAGAAGCTCCTAACTTGGGTCTAAACATTTACTTCCTTGGACAAAACATTTCACATTCTTTCTCTTATTCAAACCACACACTTTCCCCCAAGGCTCGTGAGGACAAACTGAGATAGAACCACATGTCCTTATTCAATACCTAGCTCACTTGTTGCGGATTATCATCTCCCTGCAGTCAGGTTCTCCAAAATTTTAAATGAAGATGTGTACATTTAAATAGCTATTTCCCTGACTCAGCTCAAATGAATAGCATCATGCATAAACTAGTGTTTTTAATTTCCAGTGTGGGATAAAGGTTGATTTTGCAGAGAGTTAACGCTTGTCGGCTCAGTATACAAGCCTGAACAAAGAAAGGGCATTTCTAGTTACCATTTACTTCCCCTTATTAAGCTGACTTTTAAAACAGTGTTGATTGTTGGCATGTGATAGCGGTACATTCTGTTCTGCAAGACCATGAAAGGCCATGTCAATGGGATGCAATGGGAAATTAAGACAGAGAGCATCTTCTTATTATATGCACAAAAGCAAATCTGATCATGCTCCAAGACTGAGGATGATCAGTTTGGGAAGTGAACATGCCTTCTAAGAGTCTGATCTTGTGCACAAAAATCTTCCTAAACCTCAAGCAGCAAAGTTGAAAGATAAAGGTTATCTGACTCCATAAAGACCAGCATAAATATTTGGATCAGTATCACTCTTATTTCATCCAATACATTTTAAGAAATCAAAAAGCAATCTGTCCTTTAGTGTACATTGTATATTTGAATAAAATTTAAAAACTTTCCCCCTGAATTTCCCAGGAAGATCTTAAAACTGCAGGAAGAAGTTCTTATATCACTTGATAATGGTAGTTTGCTTTCCCATCAACCACTAGGTAGAGTAACCCAATTTGGCTTTTATTGACTTTTCTTTGAGCTAGCACATCACATAAAATTAAACTTTTCCTTGGTTTACATATGGATTGCCTACTTTCTCTTTATTCCTGTTCTCTATCTACAAAAGGAACCTGTGTGTGAAGCCTAAGAACGCAGGCAGAACTGAGTTCAAAGGTGGTGGTCGTGTTTACAGAGAGTGGGTAATCAACCATTATGTGTCTTCAGTTTCCCTGGAGGCCTGGGTACACCTTGAAACCTGCACGGCACTTTTACAAAAGCCTTGCAACTTGCTCCCAAGCTTCATATTAAAACTCTTTGTCAGATACTGTAGTTTCCTCCAAATATTCAGGAATTCTCTACTCTGCTTTAAAATACATGCAATAACCGTTTTGAGCAGGGGTTATGCTCCTGACCCCTGCAAATACCAGCAGAGGTGCGTAATCCCATTTCCTGTTATGTTCCCTTTTCTGGCCACTTCCGGGTTGTGGCAATTCACATGTGCATGGTCCTGCACATATTGGACAAGTGTGGTCCAATACAGGTCATTGCCTGTATGTTTAGAAATACTCAGTGATTCACATTCTCTTTGGATTTTCTTTAACACTTTCCATCCAAGCGCAGTTTGTCCATTAGGGATTTCAAAGAATCCTTCCTGTTTTAAAAACATTAATAATGTCTTGATCTTTTTCCCGCCACGCACCACTGAACGCAATTAGCTTATATAATTTTTTTTTGGGGGGGGATGAGAAAATATATTTTAACATTTTGAAGTTATATACATAATACATTGCTTAGAAAATTCCAGTGATTTACCTGGCTTTGATCCTTCAGGTACTGAACCATTCCAAACCTGGTGTAAGAACTCAGGCCTATTGTCATTCATATCAATGACATTAATAACGATGTCAATGGGATTTTCCACCTGGTTTCCATTTACATCCACGGCATGTGCCCTCAGCTGCAAAAGTCATTAGTAATTGAGAAAACTTGCAAAACGTGTCATCAGGCATGGCAATTAGTGTTGCTGACAGGACATTTTAAATGGAACTCAGTTAACTTGATTTATTTCAGCATCTTCTTTTGTTACCCTCTCTCTTTTAGTCACTTTGGCACCACTTCCAGGCCATCTTTGTTTACAGAAAATCTTTTACTATCTAATTTACTGAGAATTTAGGGTCGCTTTAAAGATTGCTCAGTCCAAATTTTTCTCCATTAGAATCAATCTTAGATGGAACAGTTTTCTGTTAGGATGGAACAGGTTTGTGGATCATTGTAGAAGACATGGTTGACCCCTCACATGTGGATTTACAATGTTCAGAATGATGCTGGAAGTTTTCATGTTTTCTTTCTTTATATTACATTTAATCCTATATCTGTTATACTTTGGTGTTGTTTATTTATTTTTAAAAACCATATTCTGCTTTTCACTATCTACATCTGTAAGTGGCCTACAGTGATAAAAATATACAAAATTTTAAACATACATCAAGCCTCAAAAAAAAAATAAAAAAAAAATTTAAAAAAGCAAAAGTAGCATACGGGTAAACTACCAAATCCCAGAGCCCTCCAAGATCTGAGGCCCTATAAACAAATCATTAATGAAGAGTAAACAAATGTTTCAGTTAATAATTATTTATCTTATTTTGCTTTTCAGTTTAGACAAAAGTAATTAAGAGGGAACATGGCTGAGATTTCTAAAGCTGAAGGAGATTCGAGATAGACAAAAGGAGGAACTTTTTCATACATGTGTTTTTCATTTGTGGAATTTATTGCTATGGAGTGTGGTGATGGCTACTGGCTTAGAAGGGATTAGACAACTGCATGGAGTACAAGTCTACCAATGGCTACGAGTCATGATTATATGGAAGCTCTAGGTTCACAGGCAGCATGGCACTGAATACTAGTTGTCCAGGAATTACAACAGGAGGGAACTGTCTAGATATATCTTTCATCTGATGCTGCAGGGCTCTTCTTCTGTTCAGAAGACTTTTCTTTTTTAGCATTAGTCAAAAATGGAATTTTGTATTCTAATAATCTTGCTGAGAAATCTTTCTATCCACCCAACTTACTGTTTCCTTTATGGCAAGGAATGTCAATTCTTACTGGATTAGGCTGCCCTACCAACAAGATGACATTCAGGCCCCTAGAGAAGTTGCTGGTACAGCTGCAGAAAGGTCTGCTGGTGCAAATCTCTGCTGGCAGTGGGGGGAGGGAAGGTCAGGATGGCCTTGGTTCCACCCCAACCTAAAGGTGAAGGTAAAGGGACCCCTGACCATTAGGTCCAGTCAAGACCGACTCTGGGGTTGTGCGATCATCTCGCTTTATTGGCCGAGGGAGCTGGCGTACAGCTTCCGGGTCATGTGGCCAGCATGACTAAACTGCTTCTGGTGAACCAGAGCAGCGTACGGAAACGCCATTTACCTTCCCGCCGGAGCAGTACCTATTTATCTACTTGAACTCTGACGTGCTTTCGAACTGCTAGGTTGGCAGGAGCAGGGACCGAGCAACGGGAGCTCACCCCGTCATGGGGATTTGAACCGCCGACCTTCTGATCAGCAAATCCTAGGCTCTGTGGTTTAAACCACAGCGCCACCCACGTCCCTTCCACCCCAACCTATTTGTAACCAAATGTGAAAAGCAGAAAATACAAAATGCCACATTCCTAATTTGCTTTATTTCTTTTGTCCAATACATTAAATCAGATTGAAGATGCTCAACTATGTCAGCAGCATGCTCTTAATATATATGAAAAGGAACAATGTGTAGAAATGCAGATCCAGTACCAATTCTTTAAATCTCCCAACTATGACATATGTGCCCTTCAAAGTCAAAGCAGATGTTAAGATCCTTGATTTAAAACTCTGGCTAAGAACTTACGTGAAAAGAAGCTATTTGCTCCCGATCTAATGGTTTTGTCACTGATAGTTGACCTGAGATTGGATTGATGATGAAGATGCCTGTTGGAGGCTGGTCAGCTCCTGGCCCAGTAACACTGTATCGCAAGGAAAGGCTTTTATCACGATCAGATCTGATCTATGTAGCAAGAAAATGATGGTTTTGTTAACATACACAAGTAATCAGAAGTGCTAGCTCTAAAAATACAAAAACAAATCCACTCTTTTGTTATTTTTAATCTTATTTATTTGCTCACTGCAAAAAGCAAAACAAAAAGCAGCCCAAGTTAGTTAACTTATCATTGGTAAACTTTACTTTGGCATCTTCATAATGGGAAAGGTGGAACTGGCACCCAGGAGTAGCTAACACAGATTTATCAAACATCACCATATTAGCCGAAAACTGCTATGAGTTTACTCGGGACAGTCAACTTCCTTAGCAGCCACATGTTTCAGCAAAGGGTTGCCTCAGGCACATTTGGTATATCTGTAAAGAGTTCCTCTCTGATCAACATTGCATCTGAAGAGGTGGTTGGAACAATTTAGTATTTAAGGTAGAAAATCAGTAACAATCATCCCAGTGTTTGGCTTGGAAAGAAACTGTGTCCATAGATCAACCATCTCAGTAACACAGAATTTGGTCCAGAGTATCCTTATGGCAGCATGCTATTTGTGACATAACATGTAATAATAGTAGGGTGACTGGATTTGCAGATTTCCCATTGACTTTTGCAGTCATCTTAGGATATAGGTTTTTTTTATATTTGGCATAAAAACAAACATCAGAATGGGCTAAGATCAGGGGTCAGCAACCTTTTTGGACTTGTGGCAATGTTTTGAATTCTGAGAGACTGCTGGGGGTGCCTATCACAAAGTGGCTGCTATGGAGCCTGAGTGACAGAATGTAAAATGGCTGCTATGCACAACAGCCCCACTCCACAACCACTCCTGACAACCTCATGCTTACCATGGGAAGTGAGCTATGTCCTGATGGTCCTAATTATGGACCCACTCAGATGCACATTGATGCTGTTGCTGTCTAACAAGAGCAGGGAGCATTCCTCAGCACAGTCAAACCTCAGTTGTCGAACGTAATCTGTTCTGGAAGACCGTTCGACTTCCAAAACGTTTGACAACAGAGGTGCGGCTTCCGACTGGTTGCAAGAGCTTCTTGCCCTCAAGAGGAAGCTACATTGGATGTTCAGGTTCCGAAAAACATTCAAAAAACGAGGTTTGACTGTACTAGGAAAAATATACAAGCTCTCATTTCACAGAAATTGTTTAGAAGGTATTTGCATATTTGGCCCCGTAGCTTCCTTTTTTAGGAGGTCTAGAGCCTTACTTAAAAAGAAGAAAGCTCAAAGGCTGTGGGGCATCCAACCCACTAGAAGCCTTCACAAGCACCATGGTACCCATGACTTCTAGGATGGCAAACTCTGGTGGTTTACCTTGTCTATATTCACACAAGGGCTTTTCTGAGTAGGTTGAGGAACTGAATCCGAATCTGAAGTTTTCAAGGCTTCTCAATAGAGGAACAGTCAGCTGTGCAGCAACCTACAAAACCACCAACTGGTGAAACTCCTCCTGACTCCTCTCGCTGGCTAGTCATTATATTCCCTAAATGACCAGCCTCCTCTTTCTCCTGGCTGCCTTCATAATTTCCTAAGAACAGCGAGCCCTTGCAGTGTGTGGTATTAGAATGTCTCTCCTCATGTAAATACTATCTCATGCACCACAGCTTTTATTTTCGCTCCTAATAACTACTGTGGTGCTCAGACATGTAAGTACACCAGACAGGTGGTTTGCCAACAATGTTATAATTACTTTCAAAACACGCCCCCTCCACAGCTGTGTGTACGAGACCTTTGCCATAGAAGGGCACAGTCTGGCTGCACACCACTAGCTAATTTGTCTGAGATACTCTGAACTCATAAAGTAAAGCATTTCGATGCACAGCACCAAACAGTATGCATAAACCTCAAGTTTCTCCTTATGATTTAAGTTCAGAAGACATTAAGCACTTTATTTACCCACTTAGCTCCATCCCTATCCCTGTCTGTGAAATTTGCTTCAAATCCTAGCATAAAAAAGGTGAAAAATTAATGGGTTTTCAGTTCTATTACGTTTGTTTTTTGGCAGGGGGAGGGAGAACAAAAGCTCTTTTTTTTGCATTTGAAGCTGAAAATGCCTTTTCTCATAGTTTCGCTGGTATTTCAGAACAGGATGCACTGTGTTGCTTTGAAACAATAGTATCTTCATTCCTAACATTCATTTCCAAACTACAAGAAAGAAGATTCCACCTAAACATTAGGAAGAACTTCCTGACAGTAAGAGCTGTTCGACAGTGGAATTTGCTGCCAAGGAGTATGGTGGAGTCTCCTTCTTTGGAGGTCTTTAAGCAGAGGCTTGACAACCATATGTCAGGAGTGCTCTGATGGTGTTTCCTGCTTGGCAGGGGGTTGGACTCGATGGCCCTTGTGGTCTTTTCCAACTCTATGATTCTATGATTTGTATATTGCAGTTAAGAAAACACGTGTAGGAAAAAAATCTCATTTAAAATCACATATGTGAAAAATCATTTTCTTCCACACTTACTTTCAGATTTAAGTAACTAATTTTGCATTTCCCAGAGGCTAATCAAAGCATATTGCAACCACATGATGTGCCTTCAATCTCACCAACTACTGCAGGGGAAACACAGAACTTTCAAACTAAACCTTGGCAAACAAGTAAAAAAAAGAGAGATTTAGTGCCAACCATGTTTGTTCTACGGTGGAATTTGCCATATATTTGTCATAGACATTCCTCTCTTCTCAGTCTTACCCTAACTAATTCCTGAGGAAAGGGCCCTCTGGAGTTTTCTGGCAAGTTGATTGGAGGGATGACCCAGTCTCTCTTCTGTCTTCGCAGATGGCCAATGTGCTTATTTTGGTGTCTTGGAAATACAATGTCTTCCATTTTCTTTTGCTCCTTTCCATGATAGGTAATGAAAGCAAACAGAAATTAGAACCTGAATTGGTTAGCTAATTTTTCATTGTGTGCTTTTTTAATGTGTTAAATACATTGTGCATAACCCTAAACTGTTAACAATATTCACAGCATGACACAGTATAAAAATTATATGCAATATATTTCTTTCCCTATAAAATACTATCAACCTCTTTGTTTTTTAGCAAGGTGCTGGTAGAAAGAAGATGGAGTTTTAAACAATTTATTATACCTTGGTGCTGTGTAAACTACCTTATACGCTTTATAGTCCAGCTGGAGACTAGTTAATACTGTGCAGAATTTAATAGCATGCCTTTAGATATTTCTCATTAGTTGGAGCTACAGTTCAGGTAATGTGCTACTGTACATTAAATTTAGATCTGGGTGTGCTAAAATATAATTTGAGTTCCAAGGGAAGTTTAATACATAGTAGTAAGGAATGTCTCAAATATTTATGACCCTATTAAATCCCATAGAATTAATGTTGTAATTATTTTAAACCTATGTCAGCCATGATGGATGCTGTAGATGACCCACTTTGCACAGTGGGCATTAATCTCTGCTGGGTGTCAACAATTCCCTGCATTTGTAAGCGTTCTGGCTTTTAGTTCTTGTTGCCTGTGTGCATGCAAACATGCTAACTCACTTCTGCATATGGAGAAAGCAAAGGAGATTGTCCTACTTTGAACCTTTAGGAACAATATTGTGTACGCTCAGTTAATTGTGCTGAAGAACGAAATAATGGATTTTTAACGTTACGGAAGCCAGATGTTTTAAACTATAATGCATAAGTAATCCTGACTCTTCCACACAAAGCATCCTAATTGGGCTGGATAAGAAGGCTAAAGTTGCACTACTAAGCTCATTTATTGGGAAACAAGGGCAACTGAACTCAGTGGGACTTACATCTGAAAAAAGTGCTTAGGATCTGGCTGTAAATTAGGTAATGGAATAATTCCAGTGGCAGGGTGCAGTTAGAGAACTGGCTTAGAGCAGGCCTGCAGAACTGGTGATGCACCAAACAAAACACATTTCACCAGCTACGTATTATGGTCAATACGGTAACAGTATCTACACCCCTGATCTGTGCAGTCCAAGGAAGGAAGGAAGGATCTTGGCGGGCTCAAAAGGATACCTTCTGCTATGGTATAATGCCTTGTTTACTGCTTGGGAGGCATGCATTTAAATACAAAAGACATTTCAAAGTTAGCAGGTTGCATAGATGCCTCCAAAGCTCAAGGAGTCATAAACAGCCTGCAATTAGCAATGCAAGTGCAAACAGAACGTCTTGCAACTGTGGAAAAAGCCCCTATGAAGCAGGTGATAGTATTCATGGACTAACCTGCAATAACTGGGGGGAAAAACTCATGGCAGTGGGAGGAGGCAGTGTGCAGCATTGGTGCAAGGAAGTTGGTCGGCAAGAGGGCTACTAGCATTAAGGTTTTCTATACCAGCATTTGCCCAAGCTCAGGATGTCTGCAGATTATTTAAGGGTGAAATCATGACCTACTTCATGATGGTTCCAGAGAGCTAGTTTCCCTTGAATCGGTTAAATCCATCTGTTTTTAAGAGTACACTTTTTTTAAGTCTCACACCTGTGGCTGTTAATGTTATTTTGGCTCAATCTATCAACATAAAATGTCCGAAATAGCTTTTATAAGATGATGGAGCAGCTCAAAGGAATAGGGTAAGTACCATAAATCATGCATATTTGTTTCCTACAGGGAGCAAGGCTGAGCAACGCCTTCCTGCAGCTTAGCCTGGAACGATTTCCACAAGAGGGAGACTCTTCTCCTGGCAAGTGGGACTGGAGCCACAATGAATGATTCTCCGCCCCCCCCCCCACTTGATTAAGGAGAGCCAAGGCAAAGCCAACATTCCCTGCCAGAATCACTTTCCTGCTTCTGCTGTAAATCTGTAGTTCCAGTGTAATAAATTTGATTGATGGATCAGCGTAGAGAATTGTTTATTTTGTGGGTTTATTTAACTGCTTGAATAAATACTGTAATGCTTTCAGGGGGTTTAAAATAAAAGAATGGTCTCTTCCAATTTAAATTTGGGTATAAATATATAAACAACCCTGTTCAACCACAAAGCTCAAATGTAAATAACTTTAGCATTCTTAACGGACTACAGTTTCCCAGTTAAAAAAGTAGATTAAGGAATGTTATTTTTTAAGCTTAACAATTCTGTTAGTTACCGATTAACCTAAGATGTTTGGATAATTTTTTTAACTACTGTAACTTCAAAGACCTATTAGCCAATTTCTTACCTTCACTGAATCCTCTGGCTCAAGAGCTAGTTTCACAGCCACTTGCCACTTTTCCTGTGTTTCTTTGTCATTAGCGTATAAGAGGAATTCAGTAAGTCCTGGAGAAATCTGAAAGCTTCTAGCTGCATAAACCACGCCATCTTCACTCACTCTAAACTCTGATGGTGCACTGCTTTCAAAATTGACTTTTCTGCTTTCTTCACAGCTTCTAAACCTCACTGCAAAAACACAATATCAAGGGTCAAACTGGTGTAAAAAACACACATCCCAGTTTAAAAGTGGTGTAAAAAAAACACATCCCAGTTTAACCTGTATTATTTGCTGCAATTTGTCCAAAACCAATATTATCCCGTATTTAAATTCTGTTTCCAAGGACAAAATAAAAACTTCCCACCTTTTAGTATTATAAAACAAGAACCCCGCTGTTAATTTACCATCATAAATAAGTGAGTAAGAAAGGAACTAAAAAACGAACTTCAATTTCCCATTAATGCATTATCTATGAGCCACAATCTCCTAGAAAGGTGTCAAATGCAAGACTTGTTGAATTAATGAGAACTTTTGGTTGGACTTTGTTGGCAAAGTCCCAAATTGTAGTTGCCAACCCCAACCCCAACATTTCCAGCTTCCTCCCTCCTTTTCTGTTCCAAAGCATGAAAAGGGCTAGAAAAAAGAGACATTGTACATACTTTTGAAAACCAATAAATCTTTAATAAAAAATATGTTGTTGGTTTTTTTTAAAAAAAAGAAAAGGGCAGCAGGATTTTTAAAACTGGTTTTGCCCCAGCAAAACAATTCCCATCTTCCCTTTCAATTCAAAGCTGGGAAGTTGTGTCCTTTAAATATACTGATGCCAGAATAAATGCTGAACAATTCTCTCTAATAATGAAATCAAACAAGGAGGATGAGTGAGTGCTTACTCCTACACAACTTCAGGATGGACAGCTATCCTAAAACATCAGGCATCTCCACAAACACACTGCAAATTACATGAGTGACTTTGTAAGCAACCACTGAAAAACTCATACAACAAATTTAAGCAAAAGTACAGAAAAAAATATTGGCAACTACAGAGCTTACGGCCTTAAAAACATCCATCTCAAAGAGAAATCTAATTCACTGTCAAGTGCCCATCATTTTGCTGTGTGTTTAGGAAGGGGAATATTCTAACTGGATGGTTCTAATGTCATAGACGGGGTCTTCTAAGAAATGGGTTTGCGGTTGGGTTTTTTGTTTTATTTTTTTAGTTCATATATCAATATAGCTGAATAACTAAAAAATGAAGCTGGTACCTTCCTCATTGATATTCTTCCTTCAGGCAACTGAATGCTATGAAATTCAATGAAAATGGTTCTCTTTTGACAGTCCCTTGCTGAAAATGTATAAAATTGTCAGTGCCCTGGCAGAATAATTCTCTTCTGCAAAGAGTACACATTAACAAATTATACTGATATATATAACTAGCCATAATTAAATTATATATTGTGTTGTGGACAGTTTTTGCTCCCCTGTATGCCTTGAAAGTATGATTCAAATCAGTAACCTTAATATGTTTCAGCATTCAGCAAGAAAGAATAATTATCATTTTTCAATTAGTATTAGTGGTCAGATAAGAAACATTTTCCTCTGTAGAAATAGACTTTATTAATGCTGATGTTTTCCTGAACTAAATTGAAAGGTGTGTGCATGTTAGTCACAACACTATAACATATAGCAACTATCTTAAAATAAATGGTTTTGCATATATTCCAACAAAATATTTCTTTACTTGGTGTGCTGTGATCACTGAAGCACAAAAATCACCAAGGTGATGTTACTGATCGTTATATACAGTACCCAAATAAATTACTAGCTACAAACTGATTCAAAATATTATTTTAAACATTGTTTTTAAATGCTTTGCCATAACTTCCCTGACAAGGGCTCCTCTCTAAATATAATACCTCAAAGAACTGATTCATTCAGCAGCTCAAGCTTTGATATGATTACTTATTAATCACCATAATAGCATTCGTTCAGTGGGTTTCATCTACAGTACATTATATTAGTAACAATTGCAACAGCCCTGTAAAGCAATCCAAGAAGAGGGATGTCATGGGCTGTAAAGAATTGTAGCCTGAACTTGTGGCTTAGGCGAAATTTGGCTCTGCCATAACTCTATTAGGCAGTCAATGATTTAAGAATACAGTGGTACCTCGGGTTAAGAACTTAATTCGTTCTGGAGGTCTGTTCTTAACCTGAAACTGTTCTTAACCTGAAGCACCACTTTAGCTAATAGGGCCTCCTGCTGCCGCTGCGCCGCCACTGCATGATTTATGTTCTCATCCTGAAGCAAAGTTGTTAACTCGAGGTAATATTTCTGAGTTAGCAGAGTCTGTAACCTGAAGCGTATGTAACTCGAGGTACCACTGTAATAGGAATAGCCAAGATGAATGGCAAAGAATGAAAAATAACATAAAATAAAAAACCTTATTATTCAGAATCACAACATTCTAACTGGGGACCTGTAATAAAATGATGCAGTACATTACCAGAACCTAACAAGAGTTCTGTTTGAAGGATTGCACTACATACATTCCACCCCCCCCCACCCCCGTTGTGCTATACCGCACAAGTATAAAAGACCCTGCCCTAAACCTGAGCACTACTGGGTTGAGGGATGGAAGTATAGCATGGGGTACAGAGGTTTTCTTTTTCTTTTTAACTTCAGAATGCACATCCTCCTCACCTGAACCCTTACCTGTAGCATACAATACACTGACAGAGCCTCAAAAAGGTCCCCTTCCTTCCAACTCAAAGGTGGAGAACCTGTGGCACTCCATCTACTGCTGAACTAAATCTCTCATTATTGCTGGCCATACATGGTCTATGGTGGTTAGGGCTGATGGGACTCAATGTCCAACAACACCTGAAGATTCGCAGGTTAGCCACTTCTATTTAAAGTGATACTTTTAACCTGAATAGCTCAATAGTCTTCAGCCACAGACTAAATTTACTGACTCACACAATCTGTCTGGTTTAAAATGGAGATAATGGGTTGCAGTGCCATTTGCAATGTGTTTCTTAAACTAAAACCAGAAAACATCCACCCTATTTTTTCACATGAAATAAGACCAGAGTTAAAAGAAAAAAATGCCAACTCTTGTTTGTGGATGGGGCACACTGATGTCCCATCACAGCTATTGTTTTATGGGAGAAAATAGCATTCACTATGAACTCTGAAGCTCCCTCTCCAGACAATAAATAAGTTCCCTAGGAATTTTCTCATCTTTGGGTCCTCAACATACCATAGGTTCCAGAAGTTTACAAAGTCATCCCCCCCTTAAATTTACAAGCAGATATACTTCTGCATACCTAGGGGATCCCCCGAATATGAAATCAGCATATTATTTTTGGGTGACCCCGTTTCACTTCCACAATGAATTCTTTTCATTGTGGAATAATGATGTTTTAAAAGAAGATAGATGAAAAGCCAGCAATTTTTCTTAAGAGGCTTCAGGGAGGATTGCAGGAAAGTCAGAGTGGCCTCATTTTTCACTGGCCTTGCACGTATGCTCAGAAATATATTTAAGTTCAATGGCACTTACAGAGTGAGAATACCTGGGACTGCAGCTTAGGCGTGCTCACTTAATGGGGAACATCTATTATGTAGGCATAAGCACCCACAAAATAGGATAGGTCTTTTGAAAATGGGAATGGAGAGGTCTATGTTTCTTAATTCCATCTCTCTGAGGTGTGTATGTATTTTCTACCTCTGCGCTTGCCCTGGTCACTCCAACTTTCCTGTGATCACAGTTGGGGATCAAGAGATGGCTGTACAAATGAAGCCCATTTGAATGACAGCAGATGTATTCTGTTCTGGTCATACGGATGATCCTAGTCACCACAGACAATTCTAAAAATCAGGTTTCCTTAAGTTAACCGTTCACAAAGTCAACCCACCATCCCCATAAATCTAAATGGTAGAATTTTATATTTTGGTGGAACTTTTCCACAAAATCTTTCTGTACTCTACCTTGGCTCAACAGTAGTCAGAATCACTAGTACCCAACTAAATAAAAAAGGCCTCTCCCAAAAGGAAGGCCTTAAATCAGCCTACAAAATACAAGGAAGGAATTGAACCTTTTAAGGCAACGGCTTCCATCATATGAACTCCCTGGAGGAAGAATTTGGCTCAAACATAATAAGTAAATAAAAATAAGCTCTACCTAGTCAGGCTGAGTAGTCAAGGTTCATTCATGTTCTTGATAGGCCATTAATACAACTGTTTCACTATGAGCATCACTAAATGTTGCTGTCAGCTTAGATAGAAGATGGCATGTACCTAAAAGGCTGTGTTAATTGCTTCTCAGCAAATATTCAACAGAAATCAGTCCATGCTGTTTGGGGCATACAATATAAAAACAAAACTTTGTGGGTTGGATCTGTCCCATCTGATCTCTCACACTTATAACTCAAAGGGCGTATGTTCACATTATCTAATGACACAAAGTTACCCAACAGTGGAAAAAAATCAAACTAATTTATTCAACAACACAAAGTAACTACGTTCCTGAGTCTTATGGCATTATACAGGGTTCTCTTGTGAAACCGTATGTACTGAGGTGTACAATACAAAACCCAAAGTACTAAGCATGCAATCTCGTTTAGATTACACCAGAGAACTAAACCATTTACACTCATATCTAATGATATGAATAATTCATAGCACTTGTAAAATTTGTCTCTAATCTCATGTACCTTACTAGTATAATCTTCAATTAACCAGCTTCATTTATCAGGCAATTAAAGTGTATGTTCAGCAATAATAATCACGCTGCATCTCAAGTGCATATATTACTTTTTTTTTTTGTACAAGCCAAGCAATTTCTTTTCTTTGACCAACAACCCGAATAGCACAACAAGAATACTTGTCTAATTTTGGAAGACTTCTGTTTAAGGGGAAGGTGGTGATGGGGAAACCTTTATGTGAGTTTCTCTGTACTGCAGCCAACAACAAACTAGGACAACATCAAATAGGGAGTTCTGTTTGCCAGGTGATCTACTGATGGACATGTATGGCTTTGTGCTACTGAAAATACCAAAGTACCATTGTCACTGAAATCTATTACGGACTCTAAAATTAGGTAAAGAACACTGGGAACATGATGGACACAAGACAGAATAATTCAGCAAAGTGCTATCCTAAATAAATCTCTCACCATGGAAACAGCAAGGCTAGTGCAATCCTAAATGTCAAAGATTTGGTGGTAATCTTTTATAATGAGATTATACTGCAGGGGAGATTTGTCCAGGCTGTCAAATGCAGGATGCTACGGTAACAGCACTGGCACAAGCATTGTTGCAGCTATGTATATTGGTGGTACTGTGATACCATAAGCAGTGGCGATCCAAACAGATAGAAGGGAGACACACAAAAAAATTAATGTAAGATTTCTGAGCTAATACACTGCAAAGAAGTAATAGATGATAAAGGGAAATGATCTGCAGTCAATGACTCCATGGTGATGATCAGGCAGCAGATGAGAGAGGTTGAAACAGCAGGATATGGCAATGGTCTGGATGCAACAGGAGAAGGAAAAGAAGGTGTTTAAGGACTAAATATTATATTAAAAAAAGAGTTTGACACTGTATGCTTCTTTTTAAACTGTAAACAGAAGCTGAAGAGGGGCATATCAAGATCAGGGAGATTTAACCCTTTCTTCTAGATTGACACCCCCTACCAAATCGCTGTTTGACACAGAAGGGAAGTAGTCGCTGTCACAAGTTACAGCTGCCCTCCCATGCAAACAGGAATCTCAGGTAAGGGAGAATTTTAGCTAGGATGGTGCTGTGAAAACAAAAGGTTTGCCCTTTCCCATGTGCTATGTTTCTGATTAGTCCTCCTGCCAGTTATGATTTTTTTTTTCAAACCAACCAACCAAAGAACCAACCAAACAAACAGATACAGTATAAAACTATATGTTTAATATAATGCAGTTTGGTAGTATGGACAAAGGACAATTTTGGTTCAGATTGCATTTTTATAAGGACTGGTATAATTCACTTCCCAGAACAATATGCAAACTGTGACAAAGGTAGCTTTTGAAATTTGCACTCCTCCAAATTCTGTGATGCAATTTTCCAACTAAAAAGTTGTGTGCAAAATGGCAAATGTCCATAAAAATGCAATATTGCAAGACATTTTAAAAAATCAAAATGCATTATATTCATTGGATTCTCTATGGTTTAAAGTGTTTTTCCTGCATTGTAGGGGGTTGGACTAGATGATCCTTTGAGTAAAGATTCCAACTTTACAATTCTATGTGAGCATATATAACAACTAATGTACCGGTTATTTTGGCCTCCTAGCACTAATAATGGTTTGATGCAACTATTTCAAATGTGGTTCTGAGAATTTAGCCGATAAAAAATGTTTTTCTGAGAATACAGATTAAATAATCCCCCTCCCGGTAAATGGGATTATATATAAAAAAAAATCTCCATTGGGCAAATCAAAAGTTGAAAGGCATGAACTACTATTTAGTTTAGAATTACTGCATATTTTGATACACTCGGGAAACCTTTGCCCCAATTTTTGAAATTTGGCATAATTTCTTACGGCAAAATGTCAATGATAAGTTAGACCAATTTCACAAATCATGTTACTACAGTTTTGTGAAATTTTCCTAAAGAGATTGCACTGTAACAAATGTTTAAAGATTGACATAGTAATGCAATACACAGGTTAAGTTTATTTTTAAAGTGAAATAAAATCAGTAGATAGGAATAAATGCACTCTTTCAATCAGCTAGGGCAGGGGTTGATAACTCAGCACCTGTGGATGTCATGGTGCCAGTGAGGAATTCTAGGGGTGCCCCTGGGCAGGTGCCCCAGACTTTGAGCTATCATTTTTTTCAAAAAGTAAAGTCTGTAGCCATCCTAGAAAGAAAGTTATGTGGCAAAATGTGCAGGTACCTTCTGATTTATATGAAACGAGAGTGGTGTGGTTACTTTCTATATTTTGCTGGTAACTGAGGAATGCTACCTGTTTTTATTAGACAGCAACAGTGTGAGAGGGAGGGGGAGGTAGAGGGAGAGAGATGTTGATAATTAGAACTAGCAGGGCATATAAGCATAGAGTTTTTGTGGGTGGTTGTCTCTCTAATTTTGTGTGATGCGACGCTCCTCATGGCAACCATTTTGTGTTATACCACTACCAACGGCAGCCATTATATGTTATGCCACTCCTGCTCCAAGGAAGCAAGTTTCAAAATCTGCCCATTAGTCCAAAAAGGCTTGATATCCCTGAGCTGCAGTATCTAGGTATTTGTACAGGAGAGAAAACTTAAATTCTGTACTTTTATTTTTCAAAAGTGCATTTTCAAGAATTTCTTTTCTTTTTGTGACGATAAGAAATGTGGGATTTTGATGTTATACCCATGACTTGCAGCCACTTTTTAAAATGACATTTTAGATTCTATGTGTCTCCCTCCCCACCTGAGCTAATTAAATTAAGATAAATAGACTGTTTTTAAAAGCTACCTGAAAGGGAAAAATACTATCCTAAGAATGTTCAGTCCTCATATCCACAATGAAAGTCATTTACACATCTTTACTCAAACATCCCACCTAGTTCCACTTCCCATAATCCTCTTTGCTCATTGAACAAAGTCATCATAGGCATGCCAGAAAGAAAACAGGGATAAAGTTCTTTCTGTTTGATAGAAATGCCTATGCAGCTTTTCGGGGAGGAGAAAAAGGAATAGTGGCCGTCAGCAAAACACAGATTTGGTATCTCAAACATAACCCAAATTACATCTGATTCACTGATCCTTTTCAATTCATGCCCCTACCACATACTGACACAAAATCTTCCTGAGCACTGACATTTCTTTTGTCTTCATTTTAGCGGAAAAATGTAACAGAAAGGAGCAAGCATCTTAGGGGAAACAATAATGCTTGTATTTAGATGACTGCTTTTGTTTTCTAATGCAGACAAAGTATAGAGATTCAAGTCTCTCTTGTGCTCAGATTATTTAACAAACAGATGGCAAGTATAAGTCTGTATATACTCATGCAGAACTTTTTCTAAGCTTACGAAATTGAAAGAAGAGGGGAATAATAAATGCAATTTCAGTACAAAGAAGCAGCAATACAAACAAATACATGTATCCAAACATATGATTCTGGACAATAAAAGCAGCTTTAAATATGAATGCCATATAGTTATTAATTTTAGTAAACTAAGAGTACCACTTAGAGGATGATCTCGCACGTGAAGGGTTTTTTTGCCAATTCTTCTCTGCCCCTGATGCCTCCAGCATCACCTCTCACACTGTGCTGGGACTTGGGCGGGGATCCCTCTGGAAAAGTGAGAGGTGGTGCTAGGGGTTGCAGGAGGTGAAGGGGCTGCGAATCAACAAGGATTGCCTTGTCTCTTTCTCCAGTTTTGTGGATTCAAAGTCTTTGGTGGGCAAAAGGAGCACTTCAGTCATGGAAGGCAATGCCTGGATTCTATAACAGAATTAAGAGTGTCAGAAGTCTGACATCTATAATAAAAAAGTTTGGAGCATTCTGAATAGAAGAGGAAGCAAAAATAAAAGTTCCACAGAAAAGTTTAAAGCCAGAACATGTGGAGTTTGTTTTCTCCTTCATCTTCCAAATATTAGGGACATCAGCCAGACAAACTACAAATTGATTCTGGAATTAATAAAACTTTAACCAATGACAAATAAAAAATATCATTAGAGTGAGTGCCAGATGGCTTTTTTGGGACAGAGTTCCACAGTTGGAGTACTATCACCTAAAAGGCTCTCACCAACTGTGCTTTGGATATAGCAAGGACCCAAAGGAGAACCTGTTCAGCTGATTTGATGGGAGGAGACAATCCTCCTTAAGATATACCATACCCTAGCCTATATATAATTATCCATCATCTTCACAAGCTCTCAAAACATGGAGACGAGGAGAATAATAATAATAGTAATAGCAATGTAATAGTACTATTTCTTCACTTGACCACTATATTTCTGTTGATGCAGCCTAAAATAGCACTCACATCCAACGACAAGGAACGGTTAGTGAGCACTCTTTGGTTGTTCAGTCAGCTGAACCACAGTTATAGGAATTCTAAGGTCTCAAATATAGAATAAATGTTGATAATTGCACAAGGTAAACACACTTACATAAGTATATAAACCACATGTCTAAAATAGTATAGGATAGCAATCCAAAAGCCATCTTGGCTCTCCTAAAGACTCTTAATATTTCCTGTCTCCTTAATCCCCCTTGCCTGAGAACATGTAGGCAGATAGCAGTCAGGGGAAGTTCCTGAAGGGATTCCTCTCCTATATCTATGAGCCTCCTTTGTATTAATTGTCATTGTTTGCCCAGATGCTCTGCATTGAGGGATGTCTGATGGGCATCCTGATTGTCTTATCAAATGCTAATGTTTTGTGTAAATTGTGTCTGGAACTATGTAAACTTGCTAAATCCTCAGGAATATCACACCTTGGCCTGCCTGAGCCACAGTAACCCCACCTTATGTGTGATGTAATTTCTTGCTGTTTATAGAGGGGATGTCCTTCTCTGCGCCAAAATGCAAACCCTTAAAATAGATGTTTCTTCTCTTGCCTCCTTGCTAGGAGGGAAGGGAACTCTGTTGCAGCAGAAAAATAAAGATTTGCCTTGCTTTCACTGCATCCTGTCTCCATCAATTCATCTCTGACCGATCATGGACTTAGGAGACTCAGGGGAGGTCGGCAGCAAAAGCCAACCACCCCTATTTTTTCTTAATCACCACCTAACAGTTACCTCATCCTGTCCACATTTTACCAGCTTCTTCACAAGAATATAATGGAGCACTTTGTAAAAAGCCTTACTGAAATCAGGATATACTATGTCCACAGCATTCCCCTGGTCCATCAAGCTTGTAACTCTATCAACAAAATAAGGAGATTAGTCTGGCATGGCTTGTTGTCGAGAAACCCATGCTGGGTCTTAGTAATCCTTTTCTAAGTGTTCATAGACTGACTGTTTAATTTTCTGTTCTAGGGCCTTTCCTGGTATTGATGCCAAGCTTATCAGTTGGTAGTTGCCTGCGTCTTCTCCCCCACCTTTTGAAGATAGGGACAACATTTGCCCACCTCCAGTCTGCAGAGACCTCACCTGTTCTCCAAGGACTCTCTGAGGCTCTGAGGTTACATCCACAAGCTCCTTTAGTACCCTTTGGTGCAGTTCATTGTGCCCTTACCATCTCTTTTCCTGTTTGGGGCATGAAGGTTGGAAGAGCCTCATGGATGATGTGGGATGTGGGTAAGGAGGGCTGCTTGGGGAATCACACTGGTGGAGGCAAGACTGACTGAGCTGTGCAAAGGCACCAGTGGGATAAAAGGCACCTTCACAGAGTCTATTCTGCAGTCTCAGCCATGAACCAGCACCAGAGGTGGATTTAGGAAACTGGATGTGGAGCCTTGGGGGCACTGCAGGGGGTGCCACAACTATGATGTAAGCTGGAAGATGAGAGGTGCCAAATTTTGATGTCACCAAGGGCACTGCTGAAATTTGCACTGGCCTCAATCTACTTCAGTTTATAACCACCCATATCCAAGTCAGCCAGGAGAGAGTGAGGATGGGCTCAGTTAGAAAGTTGTTTTTGCATGCTCCCCTACATCTTATTAAAGAGAGAAAGAGACCTCAGTTTAGGCACGTTCTCTACCCTCCTACAGATAATCTTTTCAGCTGAAAGAAGATTAAAACTCCAACAGCTATAAAGCAGAACACGTGTCAAATTAAATGTACAAAATTTATTCTATTTTTATTAGCAAGGCTTTTAATTTCATACGTGAATAGGTAAACTATGGCAACTGTAGCGTTCTGAGAGAACATCATGAATAGCATAGATATATTTACAGCACTATACCAGAAGAGATATAAATAAAAAATAATAAAGTCTGAGGCATATTTTATCAGTTCATTGACTTGTATTATAAAAAGTGGCTGAAGTGTCAGCTTCATCGTATCTGGACAACCTTTAAGAAATTTTCATTATTTTTCAGATATCTGCCCTTTCAATCAAATATTGTCTAGTAAATTCATGCATGTGAATGCAGCAGACGTCACACTGAGAAACCCTTTCAAAAGTTCAGGCTTGGATATGCTAATATTTGGCACTTGAAAACAAGGGCAAAAGCACAACAAGTGCATGCAGCTCTTGAGTCTGTAGCTAGAGTTATTTTGAATTGGTGACAGCTACAGTGGAACCTCATGTTACATACTATCCACCTTGCAAACGCTTTGGGTTATGAGCTCCACTAACCCGGAAGTAGATGTTCCCGGTTGCGAACTTTGCCCTGGGATTAGCAAAAGTGCCACCTCATGTTAAGAACGGTTTCGACTTAAGAACAGACCTCTGGAATGAATTAAATTCGTAACCAGAGGTACCACTGTACTTGCAATATTCCTGTGACAACAGAATAAAATCCTGTGACAACAGAATAAAATAAATAACAGATTGCCAGTGGAATGCACAATTTGCAGATCATTAAAAAATAAATAAACAGGGGACTTGTGTGCAAAAAGATAGTCATTGCACTAATTTTTAAATATTATTCTCTACAGCTGTTTGAATAAATTTCATAGATTATTTGTTCTGTGGCAAAAGCAAAAATATTTTGACTGCGAGCCTCATTCCACTGAACAAAGACTCTAGATTACTAATGAAACCAACTATTCTAGGTGAACCCTTCTGCACATTCAGAAACTGGCAGCTTACTCCTGAGTAGGAAAAACAGACTAGTGGGAAGCCCTGGCACATCAAAAGCCAATGCCTGCTCAGCCCCTCGCTTGTTTGCCAGGCCCTGGTGCTGCAGGCTTTGGATGGCACAAGCCCTCCTCTTCCCCCAGCCCCGCCATGGAAGCTAAGGCCCTGCTGGGGCGATGGCGCATGTGCCCACAGAGAGGGCCCTGAGTGCCCTCTCTGGCACGGGTCCTATAGGTTCACCACCACTGGCCTATTCTAGTCAACTTGCTTGATGTTGGGTAGAAAAGTCACATTTTCTAGCTAGTGGGAGGGAGTAGCACTAAGGTGAACAGAGAAGTCCTTCTATTTACCCGCAGCACAATCACTGAACACTGATAAGCCTGAACTAGACACAACTTCCCCCTCTTTAATTAGAGGCCTTTGAATGTTAACTTGACAGAGCTTTGTACATGTCACATTAAGATAGTATGCTTTTGAAAGAAACAACAATCTCACCGACATATTAGTCAATCCTTCTCTTCAAACCAGGCCCGAACTGAAAGAAATATTTTGCTTGCACAAAACTGGTGAAATGTTTGCTGTTTACTTCTTTGAACAGATGATCCCTCCTACGCACCCCATCCCTGCTGCAATGGCATATCACACATTGCTTTTTAATCTTTCCTCAATTCCAAAATCAGATTTATTTCAATTATTTTTAGCTTGTCTTTGGATAAAAGTTCTTTCAAGACAGCTTACAGGAAACATCAAATTACTTGAAGATGTGTGTCCGCACACTCACATGCAATAAGCAATATCAACATATAAATGTGATCAGGAAAGCTGTCAGAAGATCACTGTGTTAGGCAAGAGAAAGTCCAGCTGGACCAGGCCCTGAGATGGTCTACGCCTTCATCTCTCGGAAAAGGTCTAATGCACGTTATTTTTTTTGGGGGGGGGGGTATAACATAGGTTGAAATCCTATACAGTGGAACCTTGGGTTGCGGACGTAATCAGTGATGGAGGCACGTCCACAACCCGCAGCGTTCACATCTTGAAGCACTGTGACTGCGTAAGCGCTGACGTGATTTGGCGCTTCTGCGCATGCGCGAGCAGCGAAACCTGGAAGTAACCCATTCCGGTACTTCCAGGTTTCCTGGGGTCCGCAACCAGAAAACAGGTAACCTGAAGTGTCTGTAATATGAGGTATGACTGTATAGTATATGCTTACCTGGAAATGTCCCATTAAATTCAGTGGGAATTACTTCAGAATAAACATGTACTGTGTAGCTTCTGTGGACTCATGGAAATACTTCCACCATTCTTTCTATCATGGGGCAAAACTAATGTCCACTCAGAAATTCAGGGATTGGCAGCCTGGAAGAGGCCATTCTCTGCAGCAACCCCACAGTTGTGAAATTCCACAAGAAGTGGATCTGGTGCTATCATTGCATAGCTTTCATTATATGCTGAAGATACACCTCCTTTGAATATCTGAAATTATTATTCTTAGGATTTATCCTATTGTTTTGATATAAATGATGTCAACTGATTTTAATATTGTGTTTTTATATTGTTGTGATATGTCCTAGGACATTATGGTATAAAGTGAGCAAGAAATCCTAATCATCATCATTCCATTTGAAAGAAGCAAGCTTTTTCAGTTCAGATTATATTTCCATAAGAAAGACTGAAAGAATCTACATTTGAAAAATAATGTTTAGAAGCATGGTCTTTTGAGTGTTCTACTTCTGCCAGACATATTTTAGGCGTCTTGTCAGAATATAAAAAGAGGAAAACCTAAATTAAAACAAAAAGATGTTCTGGCAATCAAAGTATTGGATAGAACTACCTTCTTGTTGAAATACACATGAGTACAAAAGCTACACAGCAGAAATACATATGATAATGCAAAAGGGAAGGAAGATGTCTGGAGTTGAAGTACAAATAAATGAAAAAAAGATGCAAATGTTATAGCATTCAGCTAAGGAGCCTCTCATGTTACAATGTCAGCACAAATTTAGACATATTTTAAAACACAGTGCCAAAACAGTGCTGTGCAAATTTATGCAATGTGTTCCAGGTAGCACCCTACTTAGGAAACAGTCTTCTGTAGTCCTGACTGAATCACTTTAATTCAACCATCAAATTTTAGTATAGCACTGAAGAAGGAGAAAAAAGGAAATGAGCAGACAGTTTGATATATAGGTATATTTGTTTCCTGTGATAAATCAAGCAAGTTTTTTGCCCGGGACTTTCCAGTAGTCCTAGCTAAATGAAAAATACAAAATACTGCACTTGATATTCAACCTGTGCTAGATTGAGATAACGGGGGGAAATGGCAAGAGGCTTGATTGATTATAGTAGAATGAAAATTCTACTTTTAGAAAAGCCTTAAGGGCAAGAGTAGAATATTACCTTTGAGGAATCCATTGCAGAGAGAACAAATTACATGAATTTGGAGATCACTGGATATAATACATGCACTACAATGAGGGCCTCCAATATGATGTGACTCATAAATAGATTTCATTAATGCATTCAGTAACAATCCAGAGTTAACTTTACAACGACTAACTGCCGAATGTCCTCAGTCGCAAGCCATGACATATGCTTCACACCTCACAACGTCAAATAATGTTTCTCAGCAAAATCTCTTATTTTAGAGATATGGAAAGAACCAGAAACCTGTTTGCTTCCGACATTACATTATGATACACAACTTATAATAATCTTCTCCAAAACCAGTAAGCTCCCAGAAAGATGGGAAGTGGCATATCCTTCTTGCAACCTAAATTCAACCTGCTCACCTTCATCTCTCTCTGCCTCCCCCTCCCTTGTTTTTTATTCTCTCCTGGATTCCAATTGTTGCTCACATGTGGAAGAGGCCTCCACATCATCACCAGCTTTTACCATGGTGCCACTGGCTGGAGGACACAGAGGGAAAGTCCTTCTCTCTCCTCCACTGGCCAAAGCAGGAGCTGCCTCTTGCACCCAGAAGACTCCTTGGAGCTCCAGGTCCCCTCCCCAACAACAGGTCATTCGGAAGGGGAGTGTAAATTATGGGAAATTTAAGGTAATTTTGACTATACACACAGTATGTCTTACCCACTGAACCTATTCCCTGTACAAGATGTGTTCCACTGTCTCTCGAGGCAGATGAATGCTAACAATATCACAGTTCTAATACTGTCAGAGAGAAAGGAGAACAATGCAGCACTTGGCTTTCTGTGCAGCACAGTGGTGAATTCATCCAATACACAGCTCTTTTCCTCACTGTCCCCAGCCCAGTTACCCTCATCACATTAACATACTGAGTACAGAGTCTGGACATCAGTCTCCTAACAAAAACCCTCTGGACCAAACTAAGTGTTTATTGAATTGCATAGTGTGCAGCAATGTTTCTTGTTTTCCCTATAATAATTATAAGGAGCAATGCCTTCCCAGTAAGAAGTAGGTTCCCATGTGCATGCAATTATTTAAAGAAGAACAATATACCCTATTTTTCTGTGTGTAAGATGAGGGTTTCTCCCCAGTTTTTTAAATTTAAAAATGTGGGTCATCTTATACATAGAATATAGGAATTAAAGATATAAATAAATATGGTACTTGCCGCCATACATGCTCTGGCAGTTGCAGCTCCTCGCAGGGGCAAGCCACGGGGCCTCTGCAGTCTGCTTGCCTTCTCCCACTCAGCCTGCCCTACAGCTGGGAGGGAGGCTGAAGGTGGTCCGTTTGTGCCACGCAGAGTCCAGGCGGTGGCTCTGCACGATTGGCACCGCCGCTCCAGTTGGCTGCGGCAATCGAAGAAATTTAACCCCTCCACGCCTTTCCATCAGGGCCTCCCGCTTGCCTCCTCCCACTGAGCCCACCCTATAGCTGATGGGTGGTCTGTTTGTGCCACATGGAGTCTGCAGCCAGCTATGCACGAGCATCGCTGCTACTCCACTTGGCCGCATCAATAGAAGTAATATCAAAACTGAGAACATGGATCTTGACCATTTTGCTGCAACAGAACTATGCAAACATTTACAAACTCTAATTGTTTACAGTAGGAGTTGGGAACCTTTGGCTCTCCAGATGTTGCTGAAGTATGACTTCTATCAACTCTAGCAAGCATAGCCAATGGCCAGTGATGGTGAGAATTGTGATTCAGCAACACAGACTCATAGAATTATAGAGTTGGAAGGGACCTTGAGGGTCATCTGGTCCAACCCCCTGCAATGCAGGAAATGTTTGCCCAACCTGAGCTAGAACTCGCAACCTTGAGATTAAGAGTCTCATGCTCTACGAACCTAGAGGACTTTAGTTTGTATACACAAAAGAAATAATTGCCTTGCACATCTTACTGCAGTACCTACTGATATAAACCTTTCTCTTTGGGGGCAATTATTACCATCTTGTATCCAGCAGTCTAAATGTAGCATCTGGGAAAACTAGACTCAGGAAGGAGTTTCATATTGTATCTTTATAACTTTTGAAATTATTCATGTTAGAATTTTCTTATCCAATGCATGAAGTGTTGTCCAATTTCTAACAAGATGCATTTTATATGCATACAGAACACTTTCTGGAAGACAGAATAAACTCAGTCACTGAAACAATATACAGAATTGCAGCTTAGAACAAAACTGCAAAGCATGAAATGACAACCTGCTATCAGTCGCTGAGAGCCTGAAATTCAGCACTGGCAGCTAAAACAACTGAACTCTTCCACCACCATTTCAGCAAATTGATGATACCATCTGCATGGCAGTTAGAATACAAGCCATGCCAATCTACTTACTAAAAGCCAAGCCTATGTTTAAACTTATGAGATGCTGTTTCACTTTATTCCGTTCTTTTAAAGAGACACTGCATTCGGATTCTGAGTTTTTAAAGTCACACCTGGTGGATAATGAATACACGAAAATGAACACCGATTTTACAGTTGGAAAATTAGGCTACACTCATAATATTCCTTTTTCCCCCAGTCTCTTTTCCCTTGGGTATTGTGGGGTTTTTTTTGGATTGTAAGTCTAGATTGTCTTCTTTTTAATTGATTGTATGTAAGCTGCTATGGGAGCCTTTTTTTGCTGAAGAGCTGGGTACAAATGCTCTAAATAAATAAGATAATAATAATGGTTTCCCAGTGTGAGGACAATTCAAAATAACACAAACTATTTAAAGGCAAAGAAAATACACATAGATCACTTGAGATATATTACCAAGGTATTTCTGCTTTTTATTTTCCTTTTTCCTTCATTTCCTCATTTTTAACTTAGCTGGCTAGCCAAGAACAATGTCAGATCTATCAATGGAGACATTTAAATCTGCTTAGCTTCCTTGCAAGATCAATGCGTAACTGTTAACCTCATTAATGGAATATTAATAGAATGGTAATGCCCATCAACTTTATTGGGGTGACCAAAGGAACCTCGGCCCCCAGGAACTGGCTCCTATGCTGGGAGGAAGAGGGGCGAGGCGGTGGTGAAGTTGTGTGGTGCAAACCTGCTATAAGAAGCCACACAACCTCACCCCTTCAGCCACTCCAATGACGTTGATGGGCATTACCATTCAAATGGTATGTGTGCACCACATCTTGTGATTGATTATGCAGGCTGGGGCTTACCTGCCCCCCCCCAAAAAAAATCTTATTCAAGTTGGCACCCCTGCCTCCCAATATATAGCACTGACTCAACTGGAAGGAGGTCAGAGGAGTGGTGCAGCCCACCATGCCGTCCACTAGTACCACTGATATAGCTAGATTCTCTTCTCTCCTCCTAGTGCCAATCTCAGCCCTTCCCATCCCAGTATGCAGCAGCGTAAAGTGTAGAATTAACCTACATACATGTAAATATAATGTGTGCTATTCAACTCAATGTTATTAGTACAGACCTATTGAAATAATGAATATGACCAAGTTATGTCCATAAATTTCAACAGGTTTACTTTGAATAAAACTGAGTTGAATGCTACTCTGTGGGGAGGAGGATAAGTTGAGGAGGGAGGGGGGCTATTCTTCCTGCTTTCTAATGCAGCTTTGATGCTTGCTTTGAGCCAGACTAAGGGACGTGGGTGGCACTGTGGGTTAAACCACAGAGCCTAGGACGTGCCAATCAGAAGGTCGGTGGTTCGAATCCCAGACGGGGTGCACTCCCATTGCTTGGTCCCTGCTCCTGCCCACCTAGCAGTTCGAAAGCATGTCGAAGTGCAAGTAGATAAATAGATACCACTCCGGTGGGAAGGTAAACGGCGTTTCCGTGCACTGCTCTGGTTCACCAGAAGCGGCTTAGTCATGCTGGCCACATGTACGCCAGCTCCCTCGGCCAATAAAGCGAGATGAGTGCCGCAACCCCAGAGTCGGTCACGACTGGACCTAATAATCAGGGTTCCCTTTACCTTTACCATTATGAGCCAGACTCACACCTTGTGTGAAGAACTTATTGAAACACCACATCCAACATGCAATAACAGCCTTCATCCAATATCAGCACACAAATGCTAAGTATTTTATATCTACTTATATTCCGTTAAATGAAAGAGGATTTAATTATTCATACATTCACAGGAAAACCCAGCAGGAAATGTCTTACGGTGGTGCAAGGCAATACCTGCATACAACAATTCATCACACAGTTGTCATAAACATATGCCATATGGGCAACAAAACAAGACAACATGGGAAATACAAGTAAGCTGCAGCCTGAAAAAAAGCATATGCATCAACTGAGTGTGGGACTGAAAAAGCAAAGGGCAGCAGCAGAAATAAAACGTAATTTATCTAAAGTACATAGCTGATCTAAAATTAGCTGTGTTTGAAGACTGGCTATTGGAAATAAAATGGTTGGTTTGCCAACAGTGGATGTTTTTTCCCCTTAGAAAGCACAGTGACTCGGCTGTCTTATATATATGCATAGGTGTTTTGATAAGCCAACACTTAGTCATTTCATTAACAAGAATTTGCTTTTCCGAGGAAAGTAGAAAAAAATTTTTTTGAACATGCAACCATCATGCACTTTACAAGAGGGGTGGGGAAGCTTTTTTGCTCCACTGGCCAGATCCTTATGAGGATCTTCCTCATGGGCCAAATGTGCTCTCTGAAACATGTGCAGCCAAAGCAAGCATCCCAATTTTCCCCCAAGCAAGGGGGAGGAGGTCAGGGAGAAGACTAAAGTTCTCGCTTCCCCTTGCCTCATACTTGGGAGCGGCTGACTGCTTTGGCTGCGTACCTGTGCTCCCAAGAGGGAACAGGCATTGGCAGCTAAACTGAGCCCTTTGCAAACTGCTCCACATCAGTTAGTTAAGTGTTTTTATTTATTTCCTTGATTTAGGGAGGCAGCTGCCCTCTGCCCCTCTGGCTATGCCCATGGGCTAACGGGGCTGTTTCAAAGAGCTGTGCAGGGAGGGAAAAGCAGTTTACATTGACTGGAATCCACTTCTTCCTCCTTGAGCAAGGTTTGCTTCTGCTACCCATCAGCTGATGTACAGGGGGGCACTGTGCCTTGCTCCAGTGAAGAAAACATCAAGAGCCCTCTCCAAACCCATAAGCACTTCTGGAACAACTAGGCGCCCCTGGGGGAATTGCATCTCCCAAGGATGCAATTCTCATAAACCTCCACAATGACTCTATTTGGCCATTATTATTCATGCCTCATACAGATATATAACAAGACACCCACTTGAGGGCAGAAGCAGCCATTCCATTCTCGAGCAAACACAATCCATACGGTCTACTCCAGCAATGTAACATTATTGTTTAGGTAGCTGGAAAAGGAATGGAACTCTCCCCAGCATTTGTACAACTGTCTAAGCCAGTGGTTACAATTACCTACATACTCCGTTTTTCAAAAGCAAAGCCATGAATTCCCTACTTCTGAAAATTCTGATATTTCTATGGTAGTTTTTGTTATGTGAATGGTTCCACAGACCCCTTGTGTGGGTTTCATGGAACCCCTGGGGTCTGCAGACCACCAATAGGGAACTACTGCTCTAAGGCAAAATTTGGCTTAGTGTACAAGCTTCTGGAGAGGAGCTCGCAGTGGCTTTGCTCTTCCCTGGTTCTCTTCTGTTGCACCATGAAGAGATACAGAAAGGTTTATCATCTGAACCCAGGCTTATGGTTACGCTCTCTGCAGACTAGCCACAAATGGTGACCAAAAACATACCTTGGTTACAGCTCCAGGGCTTGTCTGGAGAGCGATCCGAGGTTTGGACAACATTTGAAGTCAAGCCTTGGCTTGGTTCAGCACAGCAACTAGAATGACTGGCGGAAGCCCAAGGTGGCTGTAAGCTCCTCTCCAGGAGACCCCACGTTTGCACTGAGCCAAGGTTTGACTTAGTGCGGTGTGTGAATAATAATAATAACAGTAATAATACTTTATTTATATGCTCTACATCTGACTGGGTTGCCCCAGCCACTCTGGGCAGCTTTCAACAAATTAAACACATTAGGCACAGTAACTCTCCTGGAAGCAGCTGTTTGCACAAGTTGCAAATATTCCACACTATTTCTGAAAAGTTATAGTAACAATAATATTGTATTGCAACAAATTCAAGGCATTCTGTTTGTGTGTTTTGATAAAAGCTGTAAACAGTAGTTGTATATTGAGTTTAATATTTGCTATTGCTGTCTCTGCCACGTCCCAATTTCATGAAAATGGGACACTTAGTGTCCAGAGAAGTTTTTTTTTACTACTTAGCATAGACAATTACAGTCATTACACTAGATTACAGAAAAATATTTTCTTTAAAGTACCTGATTTCTTGATTTAATGGGGGGGGGGATACTCAAAATGTATTTATCAGTGACAATGCAAAGTACTGGGAACAGCAAACAATGTGGGAAATACAAATGACTCAAAAACAATCCAACCTGCTGCAGGGCCGAGCTGAGGCAGGTAACTACCTAGGGTAGCAAAACATCTGGAGAAGCAAGCTGTTTAATGCTTGCTTTTTGCCTTTTAACTAAGAGCAAATCATTCATCTCAGGATGCTAAGAGCGGTAACATTTCCAGGTGTATTCCTCTTTGGAGTAGCTAGACAAACTGGAAGAGGAGAATTATGGATTGCCTACTTAGTGTATCTCCATTCAAACAGTTTTATTTTTCATTTACCACAGATACAATATTAAGACCTATAATGGGAAGTACTGGGAAACTCCCTCACCTCTACCTGATTTTTTATGCATTCACAGATTTTATTCCTCCAAAGGAACAGCATTTGAGCCTATACGTATGAAACAATGTTAGATTTAAGAACACACACACCCTGAATATTTATAAGGCAACTTCAAAGTAAGTTTGAAAAATATGAAGAGTAAAGTTTTAAATTGGAATGCCCTTAAGTGGAACTACATTAAATACCAATTCCAAAGTAACAACACTAAAGACTGATTTTGTCATCATTATCAAGTTATTATTGTAAATGCAATTCATGTTTGAATCACAGTTATTCTCCAAGTGAAACATCACAGTGCAGCTGACTGACTTCAGCTATAAAGGCTGCTCAAGATGCCTAGAAGCCATCAGGGTGGGCTTTAGTTTAGCGGTTGGTGGGGAAAACATTTAGTTTTTAAGATAATGCATTATTTTTCCTGCTATTTGGATTGTGTTCTCGTAGGATATGCCTTATTATGAATTAGTTAATTGTTTGATCTTATTGTATATTTATTAAGATAAGATATTTTGATTAGCCTATTAACATCTGTATGATTATTGAGATTTGCTATGCCTTGTAATTGGTGCCTTATACTTGAATGTTATGTTTTATTATGCACATTTTTCTAATGCTGTGACATGCTTTGAGCATGGTTTACCATGGAAAAGTGGCCTACAAATAAGCAATGGTGATTATGATGATGCTAAGGCAAACATTTCAGTACTGGCCTGGAGAGTTTATTTCATCTTTGCTTCTCAAAAATATCTGAAACACAGCTATTCTTATGAAATTAACACATATAAAGAGGCAAAACACAAATCACTGTTATCTTTGAAGGCTGAAAAGGTGTCTAATAAATGTGTGCATTTAAAAGGGAAGGAGGAAAAACACCCAAGCTTTCAAAATGAAAATGTTGCCTTAATCTCAAACAGAAACAGTACATCAAAAGTCATAAACTGTTAAAGCCTATTACACTCATGCAACAACATCTCTGTGAAGAAGACTAAATTGTGTCTGTGTCAACGAAGGAAAATGAAAACTAATGATAGTCTCAAGGTCTTCATAACTGCGGGGACTTGATGCATAACACATTTGGTAAGCCACCAGAAACAGAGGACACACATGAAACAAGTGATTTATTGTGCAATTGAACAGCTAATGTAGGGCAGCCACATTATTAGTGTGAAATTATGCAAAGGCTGATGGAAATGCTTGTTCTAAACAGAATCAACTAACTGTAGCCTGTTAGTACATGCAATAGAAGCAGGCTGCAATACACTAAAAGCAAACTTTTCTCCTGAACCTGTCAAAAAGTTATAAACCTCAAGAACCAAGTTTTTGCTAGATCAGACTACTTGAGCCATATATGTGTTGTTTTATTTCTCCCCAGTCTCTTCTTGACTGCGAAAAAAATGGTCTATTAAAAGACTTCTTTGCATCAGGTTTTTATAGATGTAGCTATAGGAAATAAATGCTTTAGGAGACAAATTCTTGATCCACAGCACTATGTGCATTCTAGCGCACACACAGGATTCTGGCACCCATTTTCCTTACCCTGGGGTAAGGGAAGAGCAGCAAATGGGAAGTCCATGTAGAGCTCCTACACCTGGGATGGAGCTGCTATATTGTGATGAATCTATCTGCCACAGGGATTCTCAAATAAGCATGCAGATGTTGGACAAGCTTTAACTGTGTATTGCTGGACCAATGTAAATCAATGAGGTTAGTACAAGTGTATTGGTGTGGTGGAAGCATATGATGGAATTACTATGTGCTGGAACTATTTGTAGAAGGCATGAAAATATCTCCTCTAAACATCTTTTCAGAAATCCTCTTGCTCATATTAAGTCTGAGCACACAACACGGTTCCTGAAATGTCATTTACCAGAGTTTCCGTTATCAGTATCACTCCCATAGTTGCTGTTAGCTGTCTGGAGTCTAACTGGCAGAAGCCTTAGGAGCCCTTACAAAAGGGGAGCAGGGATGAAGTCAACCCTTATAAAATGCAAAAAATAGTCAGAGATATGCATGGTCATGCTCACACCCACAAATATGATGGATTATCTTATCCAATGTTGAGAGCCCTAAAGCTTCATTAGCACATTCTAATAAAAAAAGCTTTTCAAAGGCACACATTCCTTTCACCCACATGCAAAACTGAAAGTCAGCAGGAGCCCTGATACTTCAAGAAAGAAGAATGACATTTTCACATCGTGTTGATCAGTACCATGGCACAGCTAAATTAAATGAGCGTAAACAGATTTCAGAGTAATATTTCACTATGCAGCAACGCACTGTTAGTACATGTGAAACACCATATTTTTCAGACTGGGGGCATTGGCAATGCTGACCACAGAATTTCAGTATATTGCTTCTATCTGAACGTTTCAACATCAGTTGGTTGTATTTGTTCTGCCTCCCTTAAAATTGTCCACAGTATCTATTTTAATATGTATTTGTTCCTTGGATCTTCCAGCTGGGAAACAGGATTTCTTTTAAAAGCTACTTAGCGACAATGCACTTTTTTTTTTTAACGGAATCTTATTACTTGAGCTATACATTGTTCTTGCAATCCCCCAGAAGCTCCAATCATCAGTTTCAGAAGATGCCATTCAAAAGGACCCACAATACATGATTTTACATTTAAAAGAAAATTTAATGAATAATATCCAATAAGCAACTGAGAACATCATATCAGGCAGGGTCAAGTAGTCGTAGTTATCAAATGAGATGCCCTGTACTGTCTGTGAACTACCTTCAGATATACAGATATAGGGCGGTATACAAATTTAAGGAATAAAATAAAATACTCCTAAGACACAGATATTCAGCTAGTGGTTGGGACCCACAAGTGCACGCCATTTTCACCTAAGGTGGGTAGCAGAAATGGCAGTGCCACTATTCCTTTATTTAACTAAGAAAGAAAGCAAGTGACAATATAAGTCGTCAGAAGTAAAGAAAGAAGGGTTCTGAACTTTTCAGGAGTATGTATTGGGAGGACCTTTAGCAGATGCAGATTTTCTCACCTCTGCACAACAAGCTGCATTTACCAAAATTTCCTCATCTGTGCAATTGTTAAAAGGAACAGGAGCCCCATTTTCTCATTACATCTGGCCACCCTAGCAAGAACAGGAAGATGACCAACAGTGGTGCCTTGGTTTACGAACTTAATCCGTTCCGGAAGTCCATTCTTAAACAAAGGCATGCTTTCTCAAAGCAGCAGAGGACTCAATTTACAAATGGAACACACTCAACAGGAAGTGGAACATGTTCTGCTTCCAAGGCAAAGTTCACAAACCAAAACACCTACTTCCAGGTTTGCAGCGTTCTTAATCCAAGTTGTTCATAAACTAAGCTGTTCTTAAACCAAGGTACCACTGTATATGATTAGTCAGAATCACGCCCCATGGTTGTATTTATAGTTAAGGGAAGTTCCAGTGTTTAAGAAAGTAGGAATGTACTGCTGATTACATTTAGAGAGGGTTTTTATCTGCACTGACGTCAACTTATTTGCTTTTATGGTCATCTGCTCTTTCCCACACTTTATATCTGCTGCATTTCTTATTCCTACAATTTCCCATGCCAAGGATACATCAGAGGAAGTGAGCTGATCTTAATATGTCAATGTAAGTTTATATTAGCACACCCTTATTCCCTCATTGTCAAAACAGCAATTGCAAAACAGAGTAGCTTTGACATTAGCCACTTGCAGTTTAGTCACAGTATATTTTGACCACTATTCCCCCAGACCAACATTTCCATAAGGACATAAGAAGCTCTTTGCTGGATCAGGCCTGTGGCCCATTTGGTCCAGCATCCTTTCGTCCAGCCAGATGCCTATATGAAGCCTGCAAGCAAGACTTGAACACAAGAGCACCTAGAGTTTCCAACAAATAGTATGTAGAGGTATGCTGCCTCCAACCACAACCAAATCATTTGAAGAAGAAGAGTTTGGATTTGATATCCCGCCTTTCACTCCCCTTCAGGAGTCTCAAAGCAGCTAACAATCTCCTTTCCCTTCCTCCCCCACAACAAACACTCTGTGAGGTGAGTGGGGCTGAGAGACTTCAAAGAAGTGTGACTGGCCCAAGGTCACCAAGCAGCTGCATGTGGAGGAGCGGAGACGCGAACCCAGTTCCCCAGATTACGTGACTACCACTCTTAACAACTATACCACACTGGCACACACTTGGATGAGCCAGAGTGTAAAAGGTTTTGTGCATTTTTAAAACATTATATGCAAGGCAGGAAAAAACACAACACAGAATGAAGATTAAAAAACAGGCAAAGGAGGACAATAGTATGCTATCAACTTCACCTACAGCTGACAAACATTAAGGCAGTGTCTAGCAGAGCAAACAACAAATATTTGGTTTTATTCTAAATTAAAAGAGTGTAACTTGACCCCTCTTCAGTTGGGGATTTTTTTTTTTTTAGTAATATGGGATGGAGGAAATATCTCAAAAATCTTAAAAGATCTAGCATCAAATTTACAAGCACCTAGCCACACATGAGCACTTATAAATCATAAGAGTCCAACTGAGTTTAATGCACATTCCACTAGGTCAAATCCTACAAGGTTTTGGTTCCTACGTATGCGAAAGATGATCTCCCTTCTTCCCATTCCTTATCACAATCTTATGAGGAAACATTTTCTTATCCATTTGCACTGCTCTTGATATCATGGAATTCCTTACCCTTGAAGACTTGACAGATCCTAAGTGCTTTAAGGACTTTTATCTGCTTTCATTGCAGGCATGTATGACTCAAGTTACTCAGAGGGCCAGAGTAACTTTTAAGAACTGAAATAGTTTTAACTTAATGGTTTATTTATAACTCATGATCTGCTAACCTAGTTTTCTCAGTATTCCATAGAGCAAAGGTGAGCAGACTTTGAGATGGCAGAACCAACATAGTTTTTACTTCAACAGTAGGATCTTGAACAGTAAGATCCATCAACGGGAATCAGGTGCAAAATAGAGGTTTGTGTGTGGTCAGTTTTGTTGCCACAATCGTCACAACAATTAGGAGCAAAAAAAAAAAAGTTCTACCAGAAGCTCTCAATCTACCTTCTGTCCACCCTTGCCATGATGCACATTCTCCTCGGTCTCTGCCCGTTACAAGTGTACTGAAGTTGAACACCACTCTCCACTTTCTCTTCCCATCCACAGCATACCTTATTTCCGTATCTAATACTATGTGCCTTTAGGAAGAATGTTTTTCTGTCCTGTCACTGGCTTGCATCCCCATCTCTCAAATGCCTTTCCCCCCTCTGTGTAGCTCCTTTCTTCTCAGTAGAGTTCCATAAACTTCTTTTCTCTCTCTGATTAGCTTTGACACTCTCCTCTCCTTGCACAACTGGAAGTCTCTCTACATCCCATTTGCAAACCTTCCATTCTTCTCTGCTTCCCACCCCTGCAGATCTCTTCATTTATTCCTCTCATGTTTAGTTCCTCTCCCTTTTAAAAACTCAAGGGGGCTAACAACCCACCCCCAAAATTACAAACACTGTATTTCTAAAAAACAACAACCAAAAGGCAATTAGAGATTTTACAGCACCATCGTATACATCTTGACTCAAAAGCAGTTCCCTCTGAGACCCCTTTATGAGTTTAATGGGGCTCATTTCCTGATGAGTACACTCCAAGAGAGGAGATGCCCATCTAGATAAATAAAGTCACAATCCTATCCAGATTTACTCTGGAGTAAGACCCATTGAACTCTGTAGGGTTTACATCTAAGGCAATGTACACAGGATTGCACTGAAGCAAAACTGTGTGATTCTGAAAGTGAAATATGTGTCTACTAAAAACAGTTTAAGTTGTTGTTTTTTATAAAATCCAAATATCCAATATTTTCCAAGAAAATATGCACTGGAAAATTTGAAATGGAACAATAAGCAGCACTATAAACAAAACCGACTAGAAGCAAAAGAGATGGTAATAACTATACTATGAATAAACACCTTTTTTTTCTTGTATCATCCTTGAATACAAGCCAGATAGATGAAAAAAGTCAGTAAAGCCATATAAATCGCCTACATTTAAAAAAATCTGGACAAATGTCAATTACAGGTTGCCTGTATAAGGAGACATCAACAATCTGAAGGAAAAGCCATGAGAGATTGAAATTAGAAAGCCTTTTAGATGCTGTTGTCTAGGAGACACCAGAATCTACTGTATTGGTGACAAAAGAAAGAAAGGGCCGAGTGCAATTGCTAAGGCTTTCAGCCTACTCTCTTTCATGTTCAGTTTGTTGAGAAGGGGGATGGTTCTGTGACAAATGCTGCTAAGATGAATAGCTGATTAAAGCAGAATTTAGCATTCATTTTACAAGTTAGCTGAAGAGGATTCATGGCACCATCACATCTTGGAAAAACATAATAGGCACGGATCTATGAACAGAGAGCAAAGCTGGCTTATTTGGAGAGTTGGATTTCACATACGCATGTTTAGACAGAGAAATAAAATGACTCAAAATGAAATGCCACCAGCATTAATGAGGCACAATTGCAGATTATCAGAAGAGGAATCATATAAAAACATTTCCCCAGAACTATAGCATTGATAGCTATAAAAGTGTTTGCAGAAACTGAAGTAAGAGCAACACACGATTGTAGGTTTTAAAGGAAACCTATTTATTTATTTTTGGAAACATAAAAGGTGGCTCAGAGACCCAAGACAACTCCGTGGGAAAGGTGATAATTACACCTTGCATCTGACAAAGTGGGCTTAAGCCCATAAAAGACTTATGGTTGGTTTTACTGCAACTTCTACCCGCTCTGGAAACCTTGAAGGCTTTCACCATAAGCCGGCGAACTGTTACCTCTTTAAAACCACAAGAAAATTTAAATAAAAGTAATTTTTTAAAAATTAAACAACTATGCTTGAAGTCTGAGTGGGATGGCTTCTGCAGTTAGAACTACGGAGCTAAGGCTACATTCCATAATGGGTAACTCCTTCGCCAATCTACTCAATGAATGAGTATATTGTACCTTCAAATGTATTAACTTGATTGTGTGAGGGGGAGTGCTATACAAACAATTATTGTGCATACTTCTAACTGCCAGGAAATACTAAGGCAATAAACCAGCATTCAATTTGACTCAATTGCCTGGGCGTTCATAGCTTCTGAGAGGCTTAACATGAGCATCTAAATGCAGAGAACCTTGACTGAGTCACTTCTTTTATTATTATTAAACAGCAAAATCATTTGAAAATGGAGTATGTCTGTAAACAAACTTAAGGTAAGATTGTGAAAATAAATTTTGGATCACAGAGGCCAACTATCGCTACTTTAGCATGGGGATTGTGACTGGAATTTTCTACTGACCTTCCTCCCATTAATATCTGTGCTTAAGGGCCAAGCAACAAAACAATACTTCAGCAGAGCCTGATGCAAAACCCTACAAAAGGGCTTGATTAACTGCATCGCCTTTTCATTCATTACACCAGACTGGAGGGATCTTTAGCAACTCAGGCACCGCTGGAATTCATGTTCCCTCACAAGTCATCGGAAATCAAGGTTCAAAAATAATGCATGATGTTACCCCAATTCACAAAACATTGCCAGCAGCACACGTTCGCAGCAGAATTTGGAGCTGGCCCAAAACGCCTGCTCTGTGTGACTGAAAAATGCACGGAGTTAACAGTTGCAGATATTAGATCCTCTGACATGAACTGCCAAGACATCAAAGTGCTTTGTAGTAGCCAAAGCATGGACCAGGAAATATCTGATTAAACTCACAACCAGCCTTAGATAGTTAACAAAAGGGAAACGCCACCTTTAATTATACCATTGCCATTCTGGCTGTCTTGGCATTCTCTGTATCCTAAATTTCCCCCACATGTTCAGTGATTTAAATAATGCTGCAGTTAAAATGTATTATTCTATCTCTGATTATACTCAGATGCCACTAAAATGTGAGTATTCGTCTAATGCTTGTTGAATTACTCCACTGCTGTTCAAGCTATGCTAGAGACTCGATTTAAAAAGCAGCAACTAATTTCACTGTGGTTAGTGAGAAAAGAGGGATTTTTGGGATACCTAAATATTTATCATTTCTGTTTTCAGTTTGAAATACAGAATGTCATCATTTTATAGTATTTATCAGACTGCTCAATTTTATTTATTTGTAAGGTTCTCTTCTGCATGTGGCAAAGCTATACAGAATGCCTAATTTTGAAGTTCTTATTCGGCCACCTACAAAGCTCCACTTAAACCAAACCAAAACAATTTAAGGAAAACAAAAACAAAACATGGCATAATTATAACAACTGGAATCAGGAAAGTATTTTCTCTTTTCTTTCTCTTTGCACAGAAGAGAATGAAACTCTATGAGCAAATTAACATTTAGATTACAAGACTCTGCATGCTTTCTGTAACAGCGGTAATCAGTTAGCCAATTTGCCAAATCTTCCCAAAAGTAGTGAGTAAAATAAATATTTGCAAACGTATGTCTAAGGACTTCTATTACACTGAGTAAAATAAGTGCTCTTGTTCATTGCAGTATAATCCATCACTTTTGGTTACATACTTCAAGGGAATCCCTGCCTTTAACCAATATTTTGCATTTTTTCCCCTGTGGATAAAGGTTCACGGTTAGTACATTCCCTGGGAACACGTCAATGTTGCTGTCTATTGCAATGACCTTGTTCACAAACTGATAATTGTGGCATTGTGTTTCTGTTAAAGAAAACAAAACAACAGCATTCCAAATATTGTCCAAATTGAGACACACATATGTGGCAGATATAAAGAAAAATAATTATTAGCTGCACTACAGGGAAAGAGGATACTTTTCTGAAGTGTTTATATAGTTGAACACAACAAGTCAATATGATACGCACAGCGCAATCCTACTGTACCTTCTTAAAATAAAGGCCCAGCAAAGGTGTATATCATATTATAATGGAACAGGGAAGTAATTTATTGCTTTTGCAAGAATCTGACATGTATTATCCATATTGTGTGTATGTGATGTTTTTGGGACATGAAGAAGCATTACTGAAGATTCTTAACAAAATAATGAAATTCACTTGTTATTGTTTTCATATGTTATTTTATACTGGAAGAAGAAACACAAAACCAAGGGTCATGACAGGCTCAGGCACCAACTGAGAAAAGACATACAGCTCTCCTCACCACAGTATTGGGGAATTCATGACTGATGTACAAACCACAGGGGAGGTCGCTTAGTACATGGGGAGTAGAATTCTGCTCTGGCCACAGTCAGTCCTATCTGTCCTACCGCAAGACTGAGGAAATGCTGTGTGGTAAAATAATGCTGTCCTTGCTCTACTCGTTTGTAAAGTTCATCCGATTCTTGTTCTGTTTGCTTTGGCACAGATGATCAAGCTCTGCAGTTCGCTGTGGTTAGAAAAGAGAGGAGGAGGAAGAGGTCTTGTTCTTTTGCATGGTGCCACATTTGCTTCAGGATGCAAGCTGGTACAGCAAAAGAGATTTCTTCCTTCAGAAGCAAAGGTTTCTCACTAAGACAGGTGATGGTTCAATTTGAACTGCAGATTTGTTAAAATGATCTCTGCAGACCCTTCTCTGGTTGTCCCCTGCCTTCAAAAGTTACTTGGGGGCAGCTGGAGTTAGGACCTTTTTTGTGGTGGTGATCTAGCTTCAGAACAGCCTCATCTGGCACCTAATCTGCTGAGCTTTAGGGGGCAGGTCCATTATGGGTTTTGTTTTGTTTTGGTCTGGGCCTTTAGCAAACAACTACATTTTACTCATTATTGATTTATATCATGTTTTCTGCTGTTTCACTGACTTTGAATTTTATACGTTATAACATGTTTTTGTTGCGATTGGAAGCTACTTTCTGAATTTCTTAGGTAGCGAGTTATAAATAAAAGTATTTAATTAGGCAGGTTACGCATGAAAAATTCCCACTACATTTAAGATTAAAGGACTGGGCTGCATCTAAGTCCACATTGCACCCCAAGCATGGAATCAGAAAGGACACATTTATTCGCCAAACAAAGTGTGACAGTAAATCAGTGCAGCATGCTTGCTTCTCATTTGATGTTCCGGCTTAATGTGATTTCTTCAGAGCAGCTACAAACACAATGGCAATAAGGTATTAAAATGAATACAGAACAATTACACTGATCAGTGGTTTCTTCTAGCAGGTTTTCTATCCATAGGAAAGCACAAACATCAACATAATTAATAAGCATATTGCGTCCCAACAGTGCTGTTAGGCTTGAGCGCCAGACGTCTACTTGCATGATGGAACTTCCCCCCTCTTCTTCCCTTCAGCCCCACATGCACCCTCTGAGTAGATTTTGGGGTCACATAAGGAGAAGAGAGAAAGGGCAAGTCCTGTGATATGAATGGAACTCTGCTTGTGAGGCACAGGATAAAACTCATAGAAATTATCCAGAGGAAATTCTAGGCTCAATTTAACCAAGTCTTTAAATGTTTATTTTCAATCCTCATTTGGAATGAAAAATGCTTACCTTTTATTCCCCCTCAAACTATATTCTGTCTTTTAATAGGAAAGTATTGTAGTCTATTTAACAGGTTCCCACGAGTGAGAAGATTTCCAAAATATAGCAATAGTCATAGCTATAGAATTTCTATCAAAATGAAAGATTTTAATAAAATGTTGCTGTTGAAAGAAAACAAAACAACCAAGTTTCCTGTGATAAAATTGCCCAAGGAGTTGACTTGATTTCCATTCTCTGGGCGTGCAAGCAGAACATTTCTTCCACACATGCGATTTCTAAATATAGCACTCAGTAGAAAAATCAGCATCTCTTTAACCTCTCTGATACTCTGATGTCTCTAAGAAAATGCATGTTTTTCCTCTTTTTTGTTCCACAGCTTTAGATGTTTACATTTTTCCATGTTTGAATTCATTTTATTTTTGAGAAAGAGTAAACTTAGCATAGAAAGGAAACCAAGTTTTGATAATTTTATTCCCTTAGAATCACAGAATTATAGTGTTGAAAGGGAGCCCAAGGATCATCTTCTAGCCCAACTCCCTCCAATGTAGGAATCACAGCTAAAGAATTCCTAAGAGATGACTGTACAACATCTATTTAGCAACCTCCAAAAAAGGAGAATCCACCACACCTTCTGAGGTAGTATACTCCATGGCCGAACAGCACTTACAATCAGAAAGTTCTTCCTAATATTTAGTCAGAATCTGCTTTCTTGTAATTTGAATCCATTGATTCAGGCCCTACCCTCTGGAGCAGCAGAAAACAAGCTTGATCCATCTGCCATGCGATAGCCATTCAGATATTTGAAGATGGCTATCTTAGTCTTCTATATAAATATATCTAACCCCACCTCCCCACTGTTCCTCATAAGACTTGGCTTCCAGACCCTTGATCATCTTGGTCAAACTCCTCTACACATGTTCCATCTTGTCAATATCCTTCTTAAATTGTGGTGCCCAGAACTCTACACAATGCAGCCATTTGGGATCTGACCAAGGGAGCTATTATTTCCAATGATCTGGACATCATAGATCTGTTGATAAAGGCTAGAATTGTATTAAGTGTTTTTGTTTGTGTTTTTCTGCTGCTGCAGTCACACTATCGACTCACGTTAAGCTTATGGTCTACTAAGACCCCTAGGTCAAGTCAAGTGTCCCCCCATTTTGGTGCATCTATATATTCCTGCTAAAATGTTTAACCATAAACATAATATATAGAGGAAAATGCTGTTTTGCTTTAGCATTGCACAATCTAAAACCAGGAAGATGGTTCTAAAAAGTGAATGCAAGCTAGAGGATAAATCCACAGGGTGGGAAAGAGCCAGAAGGTGATTGTCCCAAAATATGAGTCTCCACCCTTGATTAATCCACATAGTCCAGGTCACAAACATGCAAAATTGCAACTGTTTCATCTCTCAAGTTTTAAACAAAAAACAGTTTTAATTCTGATTTTAAAAATAAACTATCATTTGCATTCAAAAGAATATGAGATGTATCTCTTTCTTGTAAGCTTCTTCATTTCCAAGCATATTGGAAGTGTGTAATCATCACAATAAACTCAATTTTCAGCTCTGTAAATAAACCATTTTCACAAATACAGTTGTTTATTTTCATTAGTCTCTATGAAGAATACAGTAAAAACTCAAAATGCTTTCATATTCCCTACAGCAATCTAAGCTGCTCTGACTACTATTTCCGAACCACTTATGGATGCATTTTAAAATCATAGAACTCCAGAGTTGGAAGGGACCACAAGGGTCATCTAGTCCAATCCGCTGCAATACAGGAAACTTTGGCACCAAATGGGACTTGAACCCACAACCATGAAATTAAGAGTCCCATGCTCTACTGACTGAGCTATCCCAGCTCAGCTTGTATTTAAAATGGGCAGGATCAAAACATTTACACAATTAGTTATTTGCACCCAGAATTGCCTTGGTTCTGTACTTCTCAAACAGTAGCTCTCATTTCCACAATGTAAACAACTTTGGAAACGGAAAGAGCCTTCCAAAGCAGTTTGTGATATGTCCTGAAACATCTGTCAGTGATACAGGGTGGAAAAAAATAGGGCTCTGAAAGCTGTAATTTACTTTTTCGAGGGGACTACTCTATGAAGCTTATTCCTCTCTCTCTCTCTCTCTCTCTCTCTCTCTCTCTCTCTCTCTCTCTCTCTCTCTCTCTCCCCTCTCTCTCTCTCACACACAAAGTGCCATGGTAAACAGAGAGCAAACTAAAATATAAAATATGCATATTTTCAGAATGTTAAATTAGATCCCAATTTATTAAGGGCATTTGGGGGGGTTTCTGTTAAATGTGCATCAAAGTCTGCTGCTAAAGGGGAAACTAATCAATGAACATTCCTAAACTGGCTCTTTGGATTCCAGACCGTATCACAGTAAATTGACTCAAATCATTCAACAACTACTCATATCCTGCTAGGGAGTTTTTAATCTTCTCCAATGATTACTCATAACTGGGGTAGATTTATCCCAAATCTAAGAAAATAAGTTGAAATGAAAGTCAAAAGTTGTCACTCTGATAATAAGAGTGAACTAGTGGTAAGATTAGAGCAGCTTTATATATATTCCTACTTAGCATAAAGTCTGTAAGCACACTGGTAGAAGAGTATGAAGCTGACAACTGCTACAGGATACCGATCACATTTTAATGTATTTAATTTAGTGATCGCATATACCTTTTCTACTGAGAAATATATTTTGAAAGCAGAATTGTTAGAAAATCCTCTCTCTTTTTTCCCTCTTGAAGGTTTGCCATAATGCTTTCTGTTAACTCCATTTTATTTGCAGACTGCTGCATTTCCTGGAACATGGAACTCTGGTAACTGTCATTCATACTTTTGTAACCTGGAGGACCAATTATCACAATGAAGGCTACATAAGAATATGGTTGAAAATGGTTCAGAAACTTCTGAAAGCCTGCTGCACCCTGTGCTATCCGTTGATGAGGACAGGGAGATAGATGGAAGCATATACCGTACATTAATTATCAGCCAGCTGCACCAGTGCTGGGCAATGGTCTAATGAAGTCCTTCATAGGAATACCTTAAGGAATAGCTCCCCATATAAGCCCTCACATCCTTTTAAGATTACCTCTAGTCTTTCTTCTCATTTTCACATGGGAAACAGTGAAATAAAGTACATGTGTGAAATGTCAATATTACAATGTCAGAATGATGCCTAGTTTTGAAGGGCTTTCAAATACTTAATTGAAAACGAAATAGCAAGGTCACGGTTTGAAGACTTTGGCCCTATTCATGTATCCATAAGGGATGGCGAGGATGGGCACGAGAACACTAGCTCCATACCCCTCTATAAGTTGCATGGTGACTGTCTGCAGAGGGGAAGCCTCCTAGACTTGGTAAGAATCTCCAGACATTTTAGAACCTTTGTTTCATAGGGATCCTTGCATGAGTTGAGGAAGTCTCCCAGATTCAGTCACTCTCCAACTTGTGGATAATGACTAGGATGGTGAGGGGGTTGGAGTCCATGGAGCAAATGGCTTGTGTCCACTCATCCCCCTCACATTTTCAGTTGTCATGATTAATGCCTGAATAGGAACTGAATCATCTTGGATATTACACCATATATTTAAGCCACGTTTAAAGCACACAGCTTCCCTCACCCCAATGACCCCGGGTAACTGTAATTTACCTCCCACAGAACTACAATTCCCACCACTCTTAGAAAACCGCAGTTCCCAGGATTCTTTGGGTGAAGCCATGCCCCTTAAATGTACAGTACTGATGTGACCTGAATCACTCCTTGGCCTGAACAGTGCATGAAATTTGTCTACCACTTCAAGCAAATTATGCCCCCTCCATTCTGTATTTGTATGCTGAAATGAGGGCTTCACAATATTCCTCTACTTTTTTTTATCAGTCTTTACATGTAAACTTCTGCTTAGCCACCTTGCATGCTGTCATACATTGCAACTGGCCTGCAAAGCATCTATTTTCCTTTGAAGCATATCTGCGGGAGAAGAGCTAACAGTTTGATTCAAAAAGGAGCTCTCCGCTTCAATCAGCCTTGTGGTACTCAGCAGTGCTACTGAGGCCACTGAGAAGCTTTTAAGGTGTGAATTCTATTATACAAACCTCAATTAAGGAGGTGGTTTAAGGTTTAAGGTTCCCAATTCTTTTTGATGGAATCTGGAGTAGAAAGGGGATGCATGGAGAGAAGGGGGCAAGTTTGGCACTGGCGGATAAAACAAAATCCATTGTTCTTCTCTTTCAATTCTCCACTCTTTTGCTTTCAGGAATCAAAAATGGTCGCACCTGAGGTTATATGGGCCTGAATGACAGAACTATGAAAAGTTTGTCTTAAGGAGGCTTAGCCAGGTTCTAACTTCATGATTGGGAGATGGTGTTTCAGAGGAACACAGGAAGCGACCTTATACTAGGTCAGATTATTTGCCCATCAATTCTGTTTTTGTATCCTGACTGGCAGCGGCTCTCCATGGTCTCAGATACAGATCCTTCCTATCCTCTCCTACCTCAGGGATGAAGAAGCTGTGGCCCTCCAGGTGTTGCTAAACTACAACTCCCATCAGTCCCACCCCGGCTGCCCAGTTGTCCAGCAACTTCTGAAGGGCCATGCTTCTCTATTCCTGTGCTACACAATCCTTTTAAATGATGACAACATGGACTGAAATTTGACCCTTTCACATGGAAAGTTTCCGCTCTATCAGTGAGCTATGCCCCCTCTCTTATTCCTCTGCAGTTGAGGTTGCTAGTAACAACAACATACAGGTCTGGAAAAAATATTGGAAGACAGAGTGGGTGGGCCAGAGGAAATGTGAAAGACTGTGAAAAGAAATTTTCTCATTTCTTTCACAGTCATTTGAGAAACCCAAATTACCAAATAATATTGAAACACATTTTTGCTGTTTTTCGGACGTCTGCTTCCCAGCGTTGCCAAACAATTATTTAAACGATGGTGTTGGCCTCTACTTAAAATTGATAGCATCAACATGTAAAAGCAACAACAAAATTAAGACTCCAGCTGAAGTGCAAGCAAGCTGAAAAGCTCATCTCTATCTGTGTAAATCTTTGTTTTTCAAACTATTCATTAAGAATTGCAATCAAGATATATATTTCTGTATGGCACTTGAAGAACTGAGTGCTGCTTGTTCTGGCATCAACAGGCTTTCCTGAGCAGCAGGATTGCTGGTTCTTCTGCTTTACAGCAGCAGATCTGCTTTAGCAGATCCTTGACTGGAATAAGCCTGGTAAGTTGTTCAGAATTAAACGAATGGCCCATTTTCTAAATATTATGTTCTTCTCCTTCTGGAAAGTCAGCCCCTGATTCAGTGGTGGCTAGCGAGCTAGGGCAGAGAGTAGTAAGCAGCCACCGTCCTCAAGCAGGAACTCAGGGCAAGAGGGTGCCAAAGTGGTGAGCAATGCCTGAGCTTGGAGCTGCTGGCTATTTATTGCATGCATGCTGCATGTTTTTGTCTAAACCAGCCCTGCCTCTACTTCTACTAAAGTACAATGAAACATCATGCTCAGCAGCTGCTTTAATGTAATCTGTCTACCCCATCTGACCAGTCATTGCAGTCACAGTTAGCAACTAACACCTCGATTGTAAACATGCCCATTCAGAAGAAGAAAGATGTAAGAAGATAAGGCATACTGAGAAGTGTGGCAGACAGACCAAAGGATTTGGGTGCCTCCACTCCTTCAGCTCTTCCACCCATTAGCTTAATTTAAAATGATGAACTTGCACCTAAATTTGCTCAATTCCTCTTCCTCCCCACTCCATTTTCCTTTTGTGCCATGTCTTTTTACGCTGTAAGCCTAAAAGGAAGAACCATCCGTTTAAAGAAGTGATCTGTAAGGAGCTCTGGGGACCTTTACTGACTGAAGAGGAAGATAAAATGTCAGCAGCAGCAGCAACAGCAGCTTCCCTGTCAATGGGCTAATTTTCATTTGTGCTAAGAAAAGGGCAACGCACCACGCATGTAAGTAGACAATTGCCAAGAAAGCCCAACAGAGTCACATTTGACTTCAAAAGAGGAAACTTCTCAGAAATAAGGAAACTGTTAAAAAGGAAGCCGAGAGACAAAGTCAAGGGGGTCAACTCTCTCCAGAACTCTTAGAGGCTATTAAAAACCACAAAATTGAAACTGACCTCGGATATTACCCACAGTTCAGGAAAACATTTGCCCAAAGGAGAACCAACAAGCAACACACTCTGGCTCTGCCTGATCCCCTTTTATAGGGGAGGGAGCCACTTTGGCCTGGAAGTCCCCTGTTTTGAGCTAAACTAATTCCTCTTCCCCTCTTCAATTCCCCCTTCCTTTCTTGAGAAGAGTGAGGAAGTGGGGTGAACTCTAATGCCTTCCTGGGACTGTGAAGTCATCTGGGACTCTAATGCCATCACTGCTCCTCAGAAGAGGACACTCCTTCACACCCATTAAATTAATCAGGCCCTCCTGATAACCCCCCCCCCCCAGTATGCTGTGAGGGACCCATATCTGGCTTGGATGTGCTTTTTGAGAGAGGAGGGAGGTCAAAGAAGTCTTTCTTCATTCAAGTTACAAGGCAGAAGAAAACTTCCTTAATTTTAAAATACTGCTAAGCCCCTGATACTTGGCTGCTGTCAGAACAAGTCTGGGAAAGAATTGGACCCCTCCCCAGAGAAGCCAGGCATCAAGATGGTTGTGCCTCCCAATTGGGTAGGAGGTGCTATCCCAGAGGATACTGACCTGCCCTCCTGCCCCTTCTCAAGAGAAAAAAGCTATGTACAATACTTAAAACTCCAAACAAACACACACTGTTTATGGTTGCTCAAGTTCACCAGTGCCTTACAGTTCTGTTCCTGGCTATGTTCTCATCTAATTAGAATTTCCATGTCCTCTGGGCTTGCCGAATTCCAGTTACCTTCTTTTGTGTTAAGAGACTAAATATGTTAATTTACATCTAATTAATGGAACCTGAGTCATAACGAGTTCTTTTCTTTTCCACATGCTTTGAATATTGAGTGTCCAAAACAACCAATAGGGTGAGTTTTTTTTAGTCCTTCTTCATCCTAACTTTTTACAGCACAATGCTCTGATTCAAGCTTTCTACTTTGCATATAGTCAAAGGGTTGGAGGTTATCCACATTGTGGAATTCTTAAGAGGGAGTGTACAAAGGGATTTAGCAGCATGCCACCAGCTTTAATATTTCAGCAAAGCAGCCATGTTGAAACAGGAGGGCTCAGTGACTCGTCCCTTGGAATGTGTCAAATCCCCCTCCACCTTTGAAATGGTATCCTTTTACCAGTTACTGAATTTGATAGCATTCTTTATGAGGCATCCATTTCCATACAAAAAGAGACAAAGGGCAGGATGAAAGGCAACTCAGAAGCAGAGCACACAGAGACTATGTAATTGTGAAACGAAAAGCATTATACTGCAGTTCTATCACTTGTCCATGTAATGTTAGACTGTAAATACAAGATCACTATTTTTTTTAAAAAAATGGAAGTGTCAACAGCTGCATTGCATGCAGAAATCCAACAGATGCAGAATTCTTCAATCGACATCCTAGAAAAAGCTTTAACTACTGAGCTTTTGGATTTAATATAATGATACCGTCCATAGGAAAAAGAAAAAATGTCAATCCTAGTGAAAACTTGGTTCAATGCTTTAAATGAAAAGTTCAGTATTAAATACCAGTAATAGGCTGAAGATTTAAAACAGCTTATAATGATTATTATTTATTATTATTATTTTTAAAAACATTTTTTGCTGAAATAAATCCATAATAAAATGAAACCCACTCAGTATTTTGGTATACAGTATTTCTTTTTCTGACACTTTTTTTCAAAATATATTTCTAATTTGAGTGTGAGGGTAAGCAGTTTTTTATTTAAAAAATCTATTCTGCAACTGCGGAAGTACTTGGCAGGGCAAAACAAAACTGCAACATAAAGCAGTGACTTGAATTTTGCCCAATTGGCTCCACATATCAACTGACATATCAAACACTTTTGCCAAAATGGTAGGCTGAACTCCAACTTATCATTATAATACTGGATTACTGGTGGGTGGGTGTGTTTAAATAGAGCTTTTTTGTTTTGAGTCTCAATGAAATTCTATGTTTGCTTGCTTGGAGGGAGTATGCTTCTGAACACCAGTTGCTGAGTTGCTGGAAACCAAAGGAAGGGAGAATACTCTTGTGCTCAGGTCTTACTTCTGGGCTGCCCACAGGCAGCTGGTTGGCCAATGTTAGAATAAGATTCTGAACTAGATGGGTGATCTGCCTGATCCAACAGACTTTTCTTATGATCTTATGTCCCCACTGTATACTGACTTGCATTCCAAAGCAAAATCACCCAATTCACAGCTCCCAAAGTAACCTGCATGTCAGAACATGCTAAACCCTAGAATCCATACTCCCATCAAATAGGAACAAGTGGTCCGACAACTGCCTCCATTTTTTAAAAAAAGAATCTGCCCCTTTTACCATTTCTTCAGAGTGGGTTCGAAGTGAGATGCCTGTTGTGCACATTTAAAATGTATGTGCCTGAAAATGTTCCTGGTAGGGTTGGGATGTCATGATGTGCTGTCCCTGCCTGGGGACAGGGCCAGTAAAAAAAATGGTTCCCACGTGTACCAGGGGAGCCCAGTCACCCTGTTTTTCATACAATGTCCTAATGGTTAACGAAAGCAAGAGGAATAAACAGCAATCCCCAGATCATCTTGTTAGATTAATTTTTTTAAAAAACAACAACAACACCCAAGAGATCATTTTGTGTGGATCTGAAAATAGGACCCAACATAATTTCAGTCAGGAACATGAAACGTAGACACAGAGTGCATTAATACTGTTCCCTGATTCCCCAAGTGTGCACAGGATTGCTGGTTTATTTGTGGCTTTATCTGAATGCAGCTTTGGGGAAGGCAATATAAAAAAATGTATATAAATAGAATAGTATTAATTTATCAAGCACTTCTAAAAATACAGTAATGTGGTCATGTGTACACAAGCTGTTCACTGCCAAACACTGAACATGCTGAACTAGAAAAGACTTTAAGATCCTTTTATAAGTTCTCTTCCTTAAAGTGTTTGCACAGTGTTAGACCCAGATTTTTAAAATCTGAAGTCTTTTAAATAACTGAACATACTGAAATGCAATGAACTGGGGAGTATATCCAGAAGTATTAATTTCCACTAGTCCTTACAAACAGCCACCAGTAAAAAATTTGATTATAGATTTTTATGATTATGATTGATTAGCTGCTTTACTCATAGAAATGACTCAAAGTGTAAGTCAAAGTGACTTACAAACGGAATAGAAAAACCAATTACAATAAACACAATCAATAAAAATAAAAGAAAAATCTAGTAGATCCTGTCCCACCAACAAAGGCCACAAAACTCTTCAAATTAAGGGTTAAAAGCCTGGGTAAAAGAAAAAGCTTTTGCCTGGCACCTAAAACTAGATAAAGTTGGTGCCAGGCAAGCCTCCCTGGAGAAGGCACTGTGAAAAGGGCCAGTCTCATGTTGCAATCCTCCATTATCCCTCATGGAGGGGGCACAGAGAGAAGGGCCAATTGCAGGGTCTGGGTTGGTTCTTGTGGGGTGAAGTGGTCCTTGAGGTATTGGAATCCTAAGCCAAATAAGGATTTATAGGTCATAACCACACTTTGAACTGAGTCAGTCGGGCCAGGATTGATGTTATGTGCTCAAGACTATCTTGCTGCAGTGAATTCTGCACCACTGAATTCTGCACCAGCTGTAGTTTCCAAACCATCTTCAAAGGCAGCCCCACATACAATACACTGTAGTAACATTCCCTCATGGACAACAATCTAGCGGCTGCATGGCAGTGGTGAAAAGTGGGCACAGCAGTGGATGGGATTGTTATTTTTGTACAGTACACTACAGTCCAGCCATGCAAATCCAAAGTTTCTACACCAACCACACCCATACATCTCTCCAGCCAGCCAACCAAGCAAATAGCATTACAGTGGTACCTCTAGTTGCGGACTTAATCTGTTTTGGGGTGCCATTCGCACCACAAAAAGTCCGCAACTAGAGCGCCTCTTCCACGCATGTGCATGGCACGATCGAGTGCTTCGGCGCATGCACGAAGCACACAGATCACTTCCATGCATGTGCGTATGGCGAACCCGTATTCATAAGCTGAAAGTCCGTAACAAGAGCGGAACGCAACTAGAGGCACCACTGTACTGCAGTTTAAGGAAACATTTTAGCCACCAAAAGAGGGCAGGAAGTAGGTATGGGGTGAAGCCTGGCCTAGAGGCTCGACAGAATGACCTGGAGGGCCATGTCCTGTCCCTAGATCTGAGGTTCCACACTCCTGCCATATTTCTTAGATGCTTTGTGTGCATGTTTGCAAACAGTCTCAAGAGACAGCATATTATAGCTAAACTTGATTTTCAGGAGTTAACGCTAGCATTTTGGTGCAAGAGCCAGGTATTTATAGAAAACACATTCTAGAACAGCAGATATGCTAATTATTCAGAAGAGGGAAAGAGTGGAGGAATTTAAGCAGATTTCTTCTCAGAACAATATGCAGGGCAGAAAGAGCAAGTAGTTTCAGGCTAAAAACGTGCTCTTGATCAGCCTCCTTACAGAACTTGGTGGAATATGCAATTTTTACTTTGTGGAGTTTTGCTTTTCATCTCTAACTGAAGCAGAAGTGAAAGGGCAACATGGGATTTGTAGGTCGTATGACTGAGCCAGTAACAGCTGACTGATGATCTTTGGTTCAAAATGTTGTATGTTAACCAGCAATACTGAAGTAAAAAATTATCCTAAGTCTACATTCTACAACAGGGTGGGTGACCTGTGGCCTTCTGGATGTTGCTGGACTCTCAACTCCCATCAGTCCCAACCAGCATGGCCAATGGTCAGGGATAAAAGGAACTGAAGTCCAACAATGTTTGATGGACCACACATTAGTCACCCTGTTCTACAGGGACAAAGGTGAAATATCACATATACATGCACAAGACTGGCAGTAGTTTCTTCTGTCAGTTATTTGATTATCTATTTATCTATCTAGACAGCAATTCTACTCCTAACTGGAGGTAGGCCCAACCAACTTTAATGGGGCTTATTTCCAAGTGGACTTGGACAAAATTGTACGGTTTGTTAACCTGAGAGTGTATTCCTTGCTTGTAATAATCTTTTGGAAACATCTGTCAAATGGGACTCATTCTCAAGACAAGGCTGATTTGCTTTCATCTTTCTTTTAACTCTAGACTTGAAGGACTTCTTACTTACTTGTATGACCTAAAACAAGAGGAAGCAGTATATCTCTGTTAATCAATGCAGCTGTGGTGAAACTTAGTAAAACACACACACACACACACACACACCCTTCCTTTCTTCAGTACAACTCAGATGTGGCCCTTGAAGGGGTCACTGGTCAGGCTGGTCTTGGCTTTGGTGTCCACCTGCCACCGTTTAAGCCAGAGCTGCCTGCACAATGCCATGTCAGCTGCTATGGCTCTTGCTGCAAATTTCAAGGCATCTGTTTAGGCATCAGACACATAGGCAGAGGCCTTGGCTAGCTTTGCTATTACTTGCTTAACATTGACAAACTCTGGTGGAACCTCAGTCACCCAGATGTAGGCCGCCCTGACCATGTAAGAAGCTGCAGTTGAGATTCTAATGGCTAATGCAGAAGCTTCGTGTGACCTATGCACAACAAAACCTCTGCCCTTTTATCCTCAGAGTTCCTGGGATAATCCTGCCCATCTCTGGAAACCATGGAACCATGTGCAAGGGAACATATGGGGGGCATCTACGAGAAGAACATCAGATGCCTGTAAGAAGTGTGCAAGCAGCAGTGTGTAGACTATCACACTGAATTTTCTGTTGATTGGGAATGGGAGGCATGCATGCAGTCACTGGGAGCGATAAGGCTAAGAAAGTTTAACTTTCCATGGCTGCACCTGTGAATGAGGCTGAAGATTAATATTCCCTGCATATACCTGTAACTAACACAAAAATCCACAACCTATCTGAACTAACCTTTTAGTATTTCAGTTATATTTGGCCCATTGATTGCAATAGGATTAAACTAGATATTGGGCATAGCACCCTTCCAAATGGCAGTCCTAATGAGATTGCTCTGATTTGACTTAAGTACCTATTTAGCTATGGATCAAACCCAATGCCTTATCTGCCCAAAGTTGTGGCAATTGCTATGAAAACCTAGGTGAAAACCTACAGACCAGCCAATTTGTCTGCACGAAAAATTCCTCTCTAGCCCCAAATAAGGCAGCAGAGTATTCCATAGCAAGGTCTAACCGGACCTGGCCGGTGCACCTTCAGGCCAGACCAACCGAAACAGGAAAGGAAGGCATGGAATCCAGCGACAATCTGAGGTTGAGGCTAGGTGTGGCTTTGATTCAAAACTTTTAGGCAGACCTGATTGAGAACTGCCAACTCCAGGTCTGCCAACACAGCCACACCTCCCTGTACCAACCAGATTGGCCTGTTTGAAACAGGCACCACACAGCTGAACATACAGCCATGGGTGGAAGGCATGAGTGTCCCTACAACAGCCATGTAGGGTAAACTGGCGGTGGACAAACTACTGCCATGATCTGCCTACAAACTGCCACTCCCCAAGACTTATAGGTAAGCGGCCATTGGTAAATGCAGTGGTTCCAGTGTAGCAGAAAGTAAATTCAGGGGAGTCTTACCCATAGACGTTAGTGTCACGGGGCACCAGATTTTGGAGGGCGCCATAGGCTGAGTGTCCAGGAAAGAGAGTCAGAGTGCGCTCCCTTCCCCGCTCTGGGGCAGCCCGCTCCTCTCCTTTAAGCCACCCATGGGAGCATGCTGCGTCCGGCTCAGGGAAGCCCCTTTGTGTCCCCTCCCACTGGGGCTGCCTGGCGGGTGTGATTGGGGATGGGCGCAGGGCACCCCTCTCTGGCTGCGTCACTGCATTTGTACCTCCCTGCGGATTTTGAGTGGAGCAGGGAAGTGCCCTGTGCAATCCCGGTGCCGAGCAAGGATGGCACAGCCAGCAAGCCACCTGATCTGCTTGCTGACCTTGCCCAGACGGGGGCAGGTAACGATCACCGGGCACTTAGAGGGAGGCTTCGCAGGAGGCCATCTGGGCCGCGATGTACTTACGTGCAGGGCCGAGCGCACATCGGACCACATGATGTAAACGAGCCGGACCGAAGTCCCCCCCCCCCAAAAAAGGTCGACAACTCTGGGAAACAGGGGTGAGGGCGCCGGAGAGATATTTAAATTTCTTCTAAAACTGTAAGACCTAAGTAAGTTTTTTTAAAAAAAACAGTGAAAATGAGGGGAAATCCCCACCTCAAATAGAATAAGTGAAAACAATCTCATGGGATTATAATTAGTTGCTTTGGAGCAGCAAGGAGTAGGATTAAGTGAAGACTACCAATTAACAGCTTCTAGAACAATATGTTGTCCAACAAAGCATCTTTCCTAAAGCTACTGACTAAAGTTCTATTCTAAAGGAACTCCTGGCTCACAATAGGAATAATTTTCTCCAGAGCACACACACAATCAACCCCAGAATTCTTCCCCCCGCCCCCAAAAAAGTAATGACAGGATTCTTGCTTTGCTGACCTCAGTGATTCTCCCTCTGTGATGCCTCCCTTTTAGGACAATGAGAGGCTATAGCTGGAGACACAGGAACTAATCAGTTGGTGCTAAAATAACTGGTGTAGTTGATAAAAGTATATGGCTAACTTTGCGGCACTTTCCCAACAACAGAAGAATGCATTATGAAATATCTAGCAAACAAAGAAACACCCCAACACACTGTAAATTTAAATCTCTTTAGCATATGCCTTCATTAACTTTTTCCTCTCATTGTAATCAGTGAGTGGAATTTTTAGCCATGGGAGGAAGGCAAACCATCGAGTATCCAGCTAAACAACTCCAGCTGTCAAGATAGTAAACAGATGAAATGCAATCCTGCACACTTGGGACAGCGCCAGTTCGAAGGTATCTTGATAGGCTGCTACTCAGTTTTTAATCAAACAGCTGCTGCCAGACTATTCAGAGCCTATTATAAGAGTCAACCTCAGCAGCACACCAAACACAAGGGATTATCAAAATCAAGTTTGTTCTAAACATTTTACATCTAAAGGCTGCTTGCTGTTCTCGAATCACAACCGTGCCTTGGGTCTGGCAATCCACAGCAACATTCTTTATCAACAATTCAGTGACATATCTGTGCCAGACAATACATTAGGATAAGGCAGATTCACTTGCCCTGTTTCCCCTCCAGGATTTCTGGTTGACATTTTGTGCATTCATGAATGCAATCTAAACTGGCAAGACTCCGACTTGCCTTAATGCTTCTTCAAACAGGTTTAATAAACACATATTATTTGTAATCATTTCAGTGTAACGTCTCACAAATTAATACCCCTCTCCACACTTGAACTGTTCCCCCAAACAGCTACCGAAAATAAAAGCTGTGCGTCAGTGCAATCAAATAACATGTTTCTCTGAAAGCTCAAGCAGTAATTTTGGGCACAAATCAGGTAAAGCGAAGTGCTTTAAAGTTCTACTGACCCCACTGAGCCTTAGGACAGAGCTTGCTGTAACAGAAACACGAGGCTGCCACTGTAGAAGTAAGTACAAATGTGACACATCATCATCTTGGTTCAAGATTCTTCATTTCAATAGCTGCCTTTCACTCAAAACCACAAACTGATGGGGAAATGTGGAGAACCAAAGTTGAGATTGGAGAAATGATAAACTGAGAGAAACCAAAATTGACATATTCACCCATCCCTACTTACTAATGGTTGGAAGTGAGGGCAATAGAGGCAATTTCTCCAGCAGTCTTATAAATGAAGAACAGAACGAAAGTTCAAGTGTGTTACATAAATTTTCAAGTATGTTTCATAACTGGTATGTTGTGGCCAGTGAGGTGCTGTTAACAAAAGGTTTGTAACAAAAGACACCTTTATGCATGAGGGAAGCATATTGAGCTAGAGTGTTTTACACTGTAGTGTACTGCACTGAACTGAAATACTTCAAGTGCTTAGGAAAACTTGCATATATTACTAGTAGTTGTAGTAGTAGTAGTAAAAATGATTCTATCATTGTAAACAATAATAGGGGGGCTTCTGGGAGAGGAAGATGGCAGACTGGATGTGTTTTGTTGACAGTCCACCAACAGACATAATTATGTGGTGGTTAATGATTGCCAAGCCATAAATCTTGGTTATCACATTCCACCTGGGAAGACAGAGAGAACCAGGATTAACCTCTGATGCTCTGAAAAAACTGCTTTCCATGCCAGGAGACTGAGAAGTTTCGAGAGACTCAGAGCTGGGTAAGTGACCTAGATGAGAGGAACATCAATCGTGCCCAAACACCATATAATAGTTCTGAGGGAAAATGAATGAATTTGAGGTGTCTGGGTCTGAAGACTGGGAAAATATCACCTAGCAGAAACACCTGGATATCATCCTGCAGTGAATACTTTGAATTATATATATCTGTCAGTTTATGTATGTGTGTGTGTGTGTGTGTGTGTGTACACACCCACCCACCCACACACACACACACACACTGACAGATAGAAAATCAGAAGCCCTTTTTATTTCTTCCTCTTTTTTCCTCTATTTTTATTTTCCTGCTTCATTTTATTGTTCTTTTGACTTGCATTGTTTGTGTCCTCTACTCTGGGTTACACACATGAAGGTGATAGCTGGCTGGTAAAGGACCTTGTGGGAGAGGAAGGGAAGGGAAGATCTGCTCGGGTGGGAGGCTGCAAGAAGAAAGGGAAGCTCCCAGGTGAGAGCAGGGAGGGTACATGTCCTCCTGTGTGCAACAAGAATTAAGATCTATCTTTGAGAGACGGCTTTGTATTTACTTCACTTTTCTTTTTTCTTTTTATTTAGATTAGTTAGTTTTTTATTGTATTGCATGATGGAAAAGTTCAATAATAATTTATGGTAAATAATAATAATCATCCAATATTATTATATACAGAATTCCTAGCCATAATTGAAGGTAGCAAGCGAGAAGGTAACAGTATCTATATTGCATATGGATGTTGGAGGGAATGTATACAAGGAAGTGTATCAAACAAAAATATTAAACAGATTTGGATAAAAGAATTAAGTTCCTACAGGGGAAACATGCTGCAGTGAATAAATTCAAGTTATCACCGTTCAAAAAACAAAGGTGTTTCTCATCCTCAGTAAAAACCATTACTCTGCCAAAACAGGACAGTTCTATTATCAGCTAATGTCATCAAATAAGGCTTCAACAGAGCTCATGGGAAGTCCCAAGAAAATTACTTGTCCTCTGAGCAAGGCTAGAGGAGATGAAACTGAGGACCTAAAACATATTTCTAGGTGTCTATTCCTCTCTCCTGGTTGATCGCAATACCCATCTGCTTGATAGCTGCTTTTTTTTATCTAGGTGTATGGCTTTTATTGACATTATGAGAAAACAGTGTACTCCAGGCTAAGATAACTACAAGGCTTACTCTCCAAATGCCAAAAAGTAAAATGAGAAAGAGAATAAACAACATACAACTTCTTAGTTAACCCTGCAATCTTGTTCAGAAAATGACTAACCCCTTGAGTTACATGCCGAAAGCATATTCTGAAGTTATGCCCACAAATATTTAACCAACTAGAGAATTACAGCTTTAGGAGACAACAAAAGCAAACCTAAAACCTAAGCCACGGACCTTGAAAGGAACTCTGATTGTTAAATGAAGGAGATAGCATCCCATTTGAACCTTTTCACCATCTGTAATCATGGCACAGTTATTCTTACTGTTGTTATGACAAAAACAGACATCCACAAATACACTCACCAGATATCTAGGGGGAAATCTTAGAACAGGCTTGTGTAGGAGAACAGACCTCCCCTCACCCCAGAAAAGAAACTTCAACAACACCACTCAATGGCACTGCAGCTGCTTTTGCACCTTAAAACTAGAATTTGCAGTCCCACATTTGCTGGCAAAAATTTCTTTTTAGTAAAGTGTAATGGTAGTTCCCACAGATAAGGCTCACTGAGGGAGCTGTGAGTAGGAGGCATCTAGGCTTTCTTGTGCTCCGGAGTATCTTAGACTGGAATGGGAATGAGGCTGCGCTTAAAAATGATGATTTTATAATGACCATTGGATATTTGCAGAAATTGCACAATTGTGAATTAGGCTGGGGAGAGTCACCTAACACTACATTCCACATTTTACTGAACCCAATAGCAAAACTCTCTACCACTCTCTCTGGAGTGACCAACCCTTGGCTTGCCATATGCTGCTGGACAATAACTTGTATCCTCCCTGACTATAATGGGAGTTGTAGTCACAAGAACACCTGAAGGGCCACAGGTTGTTTTTATTCAGAACACGGGTGTCAAACACAAGGCCTGTGGGCCGAATCCGGCCCGCCAGACCTCATCATGTGGTCCGTGTAGCCGCCGCCGGCCGCCAGCCTTCACCTTTTATATTCACTTTTTTTTTTTACACAAGAAAGCTGCCTCTTCAGCGCATGCGCGGCAGCCTACAAGCCAGAGAACGTCTACCCCCTAGTGGCGCCGGCCGTTCTACACAGGAAACCTCCACTTTACATGCATTCAGGAAACCCCCACTTGTTTTTATATTGAGCGCGTGCCATCCTGTGATGTGACAGAGCCAACGGCCGCCTGAACCCTTCTCTCCTGTACTGTGTTTGTCATATATGTAATAAACAGTGTTTGGCAATATTTGTATATTTTTAAAAAAATAAATTACTGTTACCAAAAATATTTTTTCAATAAATTGTACAATAATTGTACATTTGAATATCTACTTGCCATTATTCTGACTATGTTTCTGCTTTCAGAGCTAGTTATTACTTACATTATTACAAAAAACAGTAATAATTGAATGCAGTGACAATAATTTATGTGATAATAAAGAGTGGACACATAGTCCTACAGATACAACTGGCCCTTTGAGGGTGACCAAACTGCTGATGTGGCCCCCGATGAATTTGAATTTGACACCCCTGATTTAGAAGAATTTATATACCATTTGCTCATCAAAAACTCTAAGCAATCATCTATCCTTGCTACAGAAAAGTTGCTTGACCCTCATCCAGTAAGACATTAATGTTGCTAACAATGTCTGCTTTATACAGTGCCTTATATGGATTCTTTAATTTTCAGCTAAGCTATTTTATTTATTTAAAAATATTTAGGGTCGCCTTCCTGCAAAAATGCCCTGCCAAAGTGGTTTACCATCCAAATAAAAGTAAAACCAAAATAGTACAAAATTAAAAACTTTTAAAAATATTTAATTATCATTTTATCACCACCATCATATTGCCAGCAGTATCTTATTCCTTTTGTCAATATTTTTATTTAGTATAGCAGAAAGTCTATGAGCTGCAGGAACTGCCCTGGTTTCTCACTTTTTTAGGCTTTTCCAACACCAAATCTGAAGCAAAATATATAAGCAAGTTTTTATGGGCAAGCACTGGGCATTATTTAAATTAAGGTCAGATTTCACTTTCTAGTCTTTTAACAAATATCAAATCCAGGTAACAGCAACAGATGAGAAAAGATGACAAATAAATAAAGCACCCCCTCCTCTAATTTTTAAACCAATTGGTGCATCTTAATATCTAATGTGAATTCTTTAATGGCACTAGAAGTGTTCTCTATCACTCAAGTTTTATTTCTAGCCTTTTCTCAGCAGTTTGCCATATGGAATACAAAACTGGAATATTATGCTTTTAATTATAACTTTTGGTTTCTTGTAATGAGGCTCATTGAGTAGGAAATGGTTACAGATGGCTGAATCGTATGGTGTTCTCAACTGCTGAAAGATTTGGAAAAATATATTCTACTCGCTGTTGGATTTAATAGTTCTAGGAACATCAACAGTTAGTAGCTATACCACTGTCAAGAGTGCAGCTGTCAGTAGTTGAACTAAGTAACTGTCTGCTAAAACCAGGACAACATTTGTGTTCAGTGCTGACATCTAAGGAAGGGGATAAAACTATTTTCTGGGATTTGAGGAAGAGGTTAGAACCAACCTTCCTTCCTTGTCATCACAATGGAAGCCATAAAAGATCATGAGTTGCTACGGGAAAAGAAGAGATGAAAAACCAGTTTTTCACACAGAGATTATTATTAAACCAGTCTATGGCTGGGTGAACACATAATGCTTCATTATGGTTTCTTTTAATTATGGCTTGTTTAACAAACTATGGGTTACTTCTCCATAGTTTGTTTCCAAAGCTTGGTTTGTTTCTCAGTATCTCAGGGGGCGCCCTATGTCTTTGTAGTTTGGTGAGCATCTGTGATGGGGCAGCCAACAAGCAATGGATAAGCAAAGCTGTTGAGTGTGGATGTAATGGCAAATCATAGTAAAAACAAAAAACCCACACATGCCACGTTTTGCAAACCAATAACAAACCAGTTTCACATTATGGTTTGTTGGCAGAAAAGAAATCATGGTTAGTCTGCTGGGCTGGGTTCACATATTGAAATTAATACCATTGAGGATGGAGGGAGCTAGGTTTCAATCTGAGAAAGGGACAAAGGGTATGTTAATCATTCGCTATTACTTATGCTGTGATGTTTAAAAATGCATTGCTTTTTAAAAATATTTCATCATTATTTATTCTTTCAAGTTCATTTATCTTAGGTTCTACATGAGTCTGAAAATGTTCAGTGCCCTTATGTAGCTTCAGCTGCAGGGATATCTTGTATGACATTCAGTAATAGATTTAGCAAACACGCTTGGTCAATATGCATTTTATCCCTGCACTGTCTATCATAGGCAATTGCTCTAATCTAACACTGTAACTTTCTCTACCCAACTCTGCAAGCACATCCTCGGAACATAATAAACTAGAACCATTTTATACCATGATTAGAAACTGACACTTGTCTGAAGAACACCACAAGGTGAATTTTAATCAGTAAGAATAACTAATATATCAGCTACGATAGTTGTGAGGATGACCACTAGAAAAGGTAAAGGGAGCCGGCGTTTCCGTTGCGCCAGAAGTGGTTTAGTCATGCTGGCCACATGATCCGGAAAGCTGTCTGTGGACAAACGCTGGCTCCCTCGGCTTGAAAGTGAGATGAGCGCCGCAACCCCAGTCACCTTTGACTGACTTAACTGTCCAGGGGTCCTTTAACTTTACCTTTACTAGAAAAACTTCAAAAAAATATTCAAAAAAAAATATTAATCCTAAGTTCTTCTTTTCCTGTTAAGACCTTCCACAGAGTTCCCCTTCGATCCTAAGGTGCTATTAAGTGAGTAAAAGACACTTCTGCTTGAGGTGAGATTTCTGCCAATTCCCTTCCTGCTGAACTACATGTTATTGTGTACCTAAAGGTCCCCCAACCCCCAGGAGCAGATTTTAAAGTGGTTCAGGGGCTATGGAGGAAAGTGGAAAGGTGCACAGAATGGGTGCTGGATTCAAGCCTGTATGTTCCTTTTAGGCATCAATGTTGGCTACTACTGTTTGTGGAATACGTAGCTATTGAGCACCATGTGGGGTGGACTTTTCTTCCAGATTTCACTGCAGCATAAGCTATCATAAAACTGTTTTGAGTGTATTAATCAATATACCTTCTACACTGCTTTCAAATCTGGCATTAGTGCACTTTTCTCTCTCATATAGCCTTTCATGGAATGTTTGACAGGACTTCATGACATGCCCCAAAAGTGGGGATAGGTTAAACACAGATGGGAACTGCTTTTGGAATACCTTGCAACAGTAGTGGATTAATCCTTTCCTAGTCCTTGCAAAAAATAATGCCTCTACTTGTGTACATGAAAGAGAAAGGCGGAACAAGAAAACCAGTGGCGAGATCAGTTTCTCTACCCTGTCCAAGATAATGATACTTAAAAGCAAAGGGTTTTCGGGAGAGCAGTAGTTATGGCCTGCTGCTCCTGTGGCTAGGATCTGTTGCAGAACCTGAGATAGTTTGCTCCCTTGGTCCCACCAGGCTTCATCTTCCCTGGTTCTATCATGGAGTCATGCTTTAATGTCTAGAGTATGGCTGTTCTACCTCCCTCCCCAGCCCACCCAATTACTTCTGGAGGTCCCCTAGCTGTTCCATTGTTTTGTTCTGACTACTTAGAAGTATGGTTGTCACAAGAGAATCTAATCCCTCTTGGCTGTGTGGGCCACTGTGTGTCAACTTGTGGGCCATGACACATCAGCAGGGGTGGGTAAGTGGCACCACCATAATCCAGTGGGAGGCTGGGTCTGGCAGCCTGTCAGACACATGATCCGTTATATATGAAGCTAGAGAGAGGGAGAATTGCAGAAAGATGAACCTAAGGATGCATTTGCAGCACATCACGTCTCATCATCCAATTACTCAACAGTGATTGAAAGGTTTGGAGTTCATCACATGAACTGCCAGAACAGAGAACAGCACTGTGAACTATGCTAAGTTATATTATCTCTCCCTGAAATGTTTCATTGCACAGGCAAGCTAGAACAAGAGATTACAATGATCAAATGACGAACATGCATGTGTGAACTCAGCTTTAGTGATGCTGTATTTTTTTCAGGACAGCTTTAGCAGATGAATTGACATTTCCATACTTAATGGGCCTCATTCCAGCCTAAATGGAAGTAAGAGTGGCTGGAAGTGATAACCAGAAGATACAAAACCCCCTGTCAACAGCGCTCCAGTTCTTCTTGCAAATATCCTTAAAGATGGGTGTCACGGCCACCCAGGTCTGGTCCCAGCTCACAAGAGACCTCACTCCGTTGCAGCTTATTTACAGGAAAAGTTTATTGAAGATTTCTGCTTCTCATACAGTTCAGCATTGTGGCCGTACGTCTGCCACGTTAGACCGCTGAAGTCCCCTCTGACTCCTCCCCTCTTCCGCACCAACTTAATAGCCTGGCTCTAGACCACCTCTTCCTCTCCTTTCTTTTCCGCAGGGTCTTCCTGCCCCCCTGGGTTCCCTCTCTCCGTGACTCGCCTGAGGCTGAATCCTCTGCCGCCTCTTCCCCCCTCTTTCTGGCTTTAGGGCCGGGCTCCTCCCCTGAGCTCTCTCCACTTCCGCGCGCCTCTACGTTTGAACTTGGCGCGCGTACGTTGCTGCTGACCTTTCTTTCGACCGCTACACCACCCCCTGCTCTGCTCTCCACCCTTTCCGGCTGGACACCCTGCTCCAACCCCCTCTCTCTGTTCTCTCCTAATCCTGCTCCCTCCGAGAGGCTGACGACTCCACCCCCTTTACTCCGTTCCGGCTGAGACGTCTCTTGCTTCCTCTGTCTTCCACTGGGCTCCTCTCCGCTTCTCCCTTCTCCTCCCCTTTGCTTGATTAAGGTAACCCCCTTTTGAGAATCCTCTGACTCGCTGCTCAGACTCGTGGATTCCCTCAGAATTCCGTCATCTTCTTCCTCATCCTTCTGCCCCTCCTCCCACTCGCTCTCCGTCTCCTCTGTCATCTCCTCCTCTCTCCCAGAAACCCTGACATCCATCCCCCCCTCGAAGCCCCCCCTTCCCCCCTCCCGCTCGCCGGGGACCGGTTGTGGAAACTGCGGCTCTTCGGGGGTAGGCTCAGGATACAGGTCGTCTACGTCAATGTTCTCTGCTGGCAGTTCTGTGTAAGTGTATTCGAAGTCGGGTTCTTCCCCCAAATGCTTCTCAGTCTCTGCTTCCATCGCTACTTCCTCCGGTGCTGCCCGCCAAGGACCTATCAGCCACCTCTTACGCCATTCCTCCTCTGGCTGCTCCTCCCACCAATAAGGGGTTTCCGTGTCCACCCCCGAGCACGATCCCCTGGGCGGGCTTGATTCTGGTGTTCTTTCCTCGGGGGAAGAGAAACCCCTGAACGTGCTATCTGACAATGTGGGTGTGAAAAGCCAGTCATCAAAGTACTCAGCTGGCATGGGTCTATGTGGGAAAAGTGCATGGAACTCTTCTTTCAAAAGGGGTTCGTCTAACTCGTAGCCTGGCACCCAACTATTAGCAGCGGCTGGTGTGCCCTCCCTGGCGAGAAAATATTCAACTCCCTCCTCCCCCCATCTCGAGTCCAGTATCTCTGTGACCTCGTTAAGAGGTTCTGGTCTTGGCGATTCCCCCCTCTCAGGCGCCCTCCTACGTGGCTCTGGGGGTGCTCCTGACTCTTGAAACCTGTGTGGGGTTTTGTAGGGAGTGAGCACCGACCTATGAAAGACCGGGTGCACCCTGGAACCTTCCGGAAGGGCTATACGAAAAGCCACCGGATTGATCTTAGCCTCAACTTGATATGGCCCTAGCTGCCTGTGTCCTAACTTCTTCTTGGCCAATGACCTGGCCGGCATCGCGTGGGCTGCTAACCACACCCAGTCCCCAACCTGGATGTCCTCTCCCGCCCTCCTGTGCTTATCGGCCTGCACCTTATACGCCTGTTTTGCCAGCTCCAAATGTCTCCGCAGCTCCTCGTGCACCTCTTGCAACTCCGCTGCAAACTGGTCGGCATCTTGAGGCCCCCCCCCTCCTGGTGCCGCAAATCTCGGGAAGGTTCTGGGATGACGGCCATTGTTCGCGAAGAAAGGCGTCACCCCGGTGGAAGCGTGTTTCGTGTTGTTGTAGGCGAATTCAGCCATCGGCAGATAGTCCACCCACGCCGCAGGTCGCTGGTTGGCGTAGCACCGCAGGTACTGCTGCATGATCGCGTTGACCCTCTCCGCTTGACCGTTGGTTTGTGGATGCCTCGCCGATGTCAGGTTGATTTTGACGTGCAAGATGCCCAGAAGCTTTCGCCAGAAAGTGGAAACAAACTGGCGCCCCCTGTCGGACAAGACGGACTGCGGAAGTCCATGCACTCTGAAGACGTGATCGATGAAGAGCTTTGCGGTCTGTTCTGCCGTCGCCACCTTGGCACAAGGGATGAAGTGCGCCATCTTGGTGAACAAGTCCACCACCACTAACACCGCCGTCTTACCTCTGGAGCTGGGCAGGTCTGTAACAAAGTCCAACGCTACCCTCTCCCATGGTTGCTGCGGTGTCTCCAGCGGTTCTAGCAATCCCGCCTGCTTCTGGTGCACTGGTTTGGACCTCTGGCAGATATCACACCTGGCGACGTAGTCCGCCACCTCTCCTCTCATCTGGGGCCACCAAAAGTCTCTAGCCACCAACTCCATCGTCTTTTCTTTGCCGAAATGGCCTGCACTAGGGGCGTCATGCAACTGTTGCAGAACCTTGGCTCGAAGATCGTCGGTGGGCACGTAAAGGGCACCCTTACGAGTCAAAAGTCCATCTTGTAATTGAAACTCATCGTTGTGTCGCGACCCTCCGCGTAGCTCCTCCATCTTAGACTGTGCAAACTGATCCCTTTGCAACGCGCGTCGCACCGCGTCCAGGTCGACTGCGATGGTAGCGCACGTCCACGCCTGCGGTGCGAAAATGTGCTTTGCTGCGATTGGAGCTGCTTCCTCCAAGTATTGCGGCTTTCGGGACAGCGCGTCTGCAATAACATTGGAGTCTCCTGGGATGTATTCTATTTTGAAGTCGAAGTCCGCAAAGAACTCCGCCCAGCGCATGTGTCGCTGGGTCTGCAACTTAGCCGTCCGCCAATACTCTAAGTTCTTGTGATCCGTGCGGACCTGCACCGTGTGCTTGGCTCCTATTAAGAAGTGTCGCCACGCTTTGAAAGCTGCATGAATGGCCAACAACTCCCTGTCCCATATGGTATAATTGCGCTCCGTCTTGCTGAGCTTCCGGGAGTAGAACGCACCCGGTCGCCAGTTGCCTTGTGAATCCTCTTGCAAAAGAACGGCCCCAACCGCTCTATCCGACGCATCGGTCTCTACCCGCATGGGTCTGCCGGGATTCACGTGGAGCAGCTGCTCTTCGGAGGCGAAAAGACCCTTAAGCGTCCGGAAGGACCGCTCCGCTTGTTCGGTCCAGACGAACTTCTTCTTCTTGGAACTGAGGGTGTCAGTGATCGCCGCCGTCGCGTTCGCAAAACCTTTAATAAACTTGCGGTAAAAATTGGCAAAGCCGATGAACCTCTGGACCTCTTTCCGATTTCGAGGGCTTTTCCAGTCCAACAGCGCTTGAACCTTAGCCCTGTCCATGGCCAGTCCCTCGTCGGACAACTTGTAGCCAAGGAAATCAACCTCTCTGACATCAAACTGGCACTTTTCCAACTTGGCGTACAGCCTGTGTTCCTTCAGCCTCTGCAGGACCTCCCTCACGTCCTTATCGTGATCCTCCGGCGATTCCGAGAAAATCAGGATATCGTCGAGAAAGCAGACACACTTTTTGTAGAGGAGACCTGCTAGCACGTGGTGCATAAATGCTTGAAAAACGTGGCTGCCATTTTGGAGGCCGAAAGGCATGACTCTGTATTCGTATGTGCCCAGAGGGGTGAACATGGCGGTCTTCCACTCATCTCCTTTCCGGATGCGGATGAGATTGTAAGCTCCACGTAGGTCCAGCTTGGTGAAAATCTTGCCCCTCCTGACGGTCGCTAAAAGGTCGTCAATCTTGGGCATGGGGAAAGCTTTGGGCTTAGTCAAGCTGTTGATGAACCTGTAATCCACTATAAGCCTTTTTTGGGGCGTGTCCTTCTTCTTCACAAAGAAAACAGGGCTGCCTCCCGCTGCTTTAGATTCCTGGATGAAACCGCGCTTGAGGTTATGGTCTATGAACTCCCGAAGCTCTTGCATTTCGTCCTCCGACATGGAGTACAGCTTGGCAGCAGGCAATTGCGCCCCTGGCACTAAATCAATCGCGCAGTCGTAAGGTCTATGAGGCGGCAACTTGTCAGCTTCCTTCTCACAGAAAACCTCCAAGAATTCCTGGTACTTGTGAGGCACTGTTTGCACCATACCCAGATGCAATGGCTGCTCAGCTTCTCCTCCCTGATCGGTCTGAAAGCAATGCTGAGCACAATACGATGAACAAAAGTTGATCTGCCTCTGGTACCACGCAACCGCGGGACTGTGCCTCTCCAGCCAACTCATGCCTAACACGATGGGTGTGTCCGATAAGTGGGTGACATTGAAACTAATAAGCTCTCGATGGTTGCCAATCTGCATCATCATGGGAGGGGTTTGCTGCACCACTTGCCCCCCCAGCAACTTCCTGCCGTCCACCGTGACCACGTTCAGAGGCGTCGTTGCAGGCAGGAGCGCCATGTTGTGCTGCTTAACGAACTGCAGTCCCATGAAGTCGGCGTTGCTTCCCGAATCGATCGTTATTGGAACCTCGAGGAGTCTCCCATCAGGCAACTGGAGTGTTGCTGTGAGCAGAACTGCCGGTTTGGGAGGCAAAGGGTCCACGCTCTGCAGTGATGCTGGGGGCTTGTCTACAGATCCGCCTGGCTGAGCCCCAGTAGCTCTGCTTCCAGCCAGGCACTGTCGTTTCCCTGAAGCTGCTCCCCTGGTTGCACCTCTGCTGTTACAGTTGCCAGCGCTGCAGTGTGCTTCTGGAGCCTCTGGGGGCACTCTTTCGCCATATGGTGCGCACTGTCACAGATGTAACACTTCCTGGTTCCTCTAGGAGGCTTCGCTTTGGCTGCACCAGGGACAGGGCTCTGGGATGGCTTCTGAGCCCTAGCACCACCAATCTCCATTGGCTCCTCTCTGTCCTTCCCCATTGGCGAGGGGTGCGCACGGCTGAAGTCCCTGTGCCCAAAAGGGAGAGTCCTTGCTTGCGCACGCGCTTGGGGCCCGTCCTCCTCATGCCACGGACGCCCCTCATGTCGAATTCCAAGAGCTAAAGCCCGTTGCACCACGTCTTCTAGGGTCTGGGGTCTGTCCCCCCTAGCGATCTCATCCTTGATGGGGGGGCTCAATCCCTCCCAAAAAAGATCTCTGACCGGTTTACTGTCCTTTGGCCAATCTAAGGCGGTGAGCAATGCAAAAAATTTAGAGTGGTATTGGCGCACAGTCGCTTTCCCCTGCCTCAGCCCGTGCATTTGACGGCGCGCAATGTCCACATCCACAGAGGAGTGAAAACAAGAATCCATCGCTTTGATGAACGCAGCTGAATCGCGACGGGCCGGTCCATCTTCGCGCCACAAATTGCGTAGCCAAGCCCTGGCCTCCCCATGCAGGTGCGAAACAATGAACCCCACTCTCTCCTCCTCATCTTTAAAATCGTGACGGAGTAAGTGCAGTGCATATACAACGTCCGCTCTGAAATTGGGATAGTCTTGCAAGTTGCCATTAAAATGCGGAACTAGGGCACCCCCCCTCCGTCCAAGCGCAATGCCCTCCGCTCTGGATCCTGGGGCCCCCGCCTTGTCCGCGCGCTCCCACCTTGCCTGCAAATCCTGGCACGTCTTCTCCAAGTCGTCATTCTTCTTCTGCGAAGCAATGACTGCCGATGTGAGAGCGGTAACCTGATCCCGCAATGCAACCAGCTGCTCCTCAGCGCTCATGGCTGCTCCCGTTCGTGAGCTTCGCAAAAAAAATTTTTTTTGCTTTCAGAGAGGGGACTTACTGTCACGGCCACCCAGGTCTGGTCCCAGCTCACAAGAGACCTCACTCCGTTGCAGCTTATTTACAGGAAAAGTTTATTGAAGATTTCTGCTTCTCATACAGTTCAGCATTGTGGCCGTACGTCTGCCACGTTAGACCGCTGAAGTCCCCTCTGACTCCTCCCCTCTTCCGCACCAACTTAATAGCCTGGCTCTAGACCACCTCTTCCTCTCCTTTCTTTTCCGCAGGGTCTTCCTGCCCCCCTGGGTTCCCTCTCTCCGTGACTCGCCTGAGGCTGAATCCTCTGCCGCCTCTTCCCCCCTCTTTCTGGCTTTAGGGCCGGGCTCCTCCCCTGAGCTCTCTCCACTTCCGCGCGCCTCTACGTTTGAACTTGGCGCGCGTACGTTGCTGCTGACCTTTCTTTCGACCGCTACACCACCCCCTGCTCTGCTCTCCACCCTTTCCGGCTGGACACCCTGCTCCAACCCCCTCTCTCTGTTCTCTCCTAATCCTGCTCCCTCCGAGAGGCTGACGACTCCACCCCCTTTACTCCGTTCCGGCTGAGACGTCTCTTGCTTCCTCTGTCTTCCACTGGGCTCCTCTCCGTTTCTCCCTTCTCCTCCCCTTTGCTTGATTAAGGTAACCCCCTTTTGAGAATCCTCTGACTCGCTGCTCAGACTCGTGGATTCCCTCAGAATTCCGTCATCTTCTTCCTCATCCTTCTGCCCCTCCTCCCACTCGCTCTCCGTCTCCTCTGTCATCTCCTCCTCTCTCCCAGAAACCCTGACAATGGGCTTATTTGAAAATGATATAAAAGTATTTACATGGCACTTTGATTCTAATTCTAAAAGAGGAATACAGTCTTGTGTGTGATACAAGGCATTTTTAAGTATGAATGTGTGGATGGTAGAATTAATTCCAAGTTCGGTTTTCACTTTTGTGCTGACTAAAGACTACGGGGCCCAGTCAGTAATGAGCTCTTACAATTTTCTGCAGTGTCTAGGATTCTAAGAAGTTAAAACCAAAATAGTGCTCCTAATGAAAGCTAAGCAATATAACCTAATGGATATTGATGGATTGTATTATTATGTAGCTGATCAACCTTATTCATTCACGCCACCATTTGCTGCAACCTGCAAGAAACATCAAATTATTTGGACCTTTAGTGAAATAATTTACTGTACAGCAATTTGCCAACGTAGTGTTACACCACCCCAAATCTCTGCCAAGCAGTAGCAAGATTCTAGGGAGTTCTATCTGCTCACCCAAAATCAAGGCACAGCAGAGACTAGTGTCTTTAAGAAATATGGTTTATTTTTCACATATTTAAAGCTAAAGCCTTTAATGGAAGGGGTGAAGAACATTACACCTGAAGAGCATCCCTCGTTGCTCCTCTCATAGCTTCAGCAAGTTTGGTCTTAAGCAGCCACCAGTTATGATCTCTGGCTTCTGAGTCTAAAGTAGTACAACACAGATGCATCTCAGTGAGGGCTAGGCCAGTGAGATTCCTCTGTCAGATGGTATGGATACAGCTCAGTGAGAGAGGGAATTCAAGGATTTATGCAGAACATATCAGAGGCAGCCTCTGGAATATCCCTTCCCACAACAAGATAATCTGCATACACAAAAATTTTCTGAAGTGCACAAGCGGCAACCGTTTTAAGCGCATCCAATTAATGTGCAATGGCCGACATGTGGGTCCTTTTGGAGCCAGAAGAAGGCAGAATGGGGGTGTAACGGGGGTGTAATGGGGAGAACTTATACGTGTTATGCCGACACACGCATGGCCAGGAATGAAACCCCCATGTGAAATGATCGCTGCCTGTACAAAAATGAATGATCTTTTCTGAATTATGCAAAGAGAAGTAACAGTGTTTTCCTGTAGTTAAATGAATTCACAGAGAGGAGATTCACTGCTGGCCACATGACCCAGAAAGCTGTCTGTGGATAAATGCCAGCTCCCTTGGCCTGAAAAACAAGATGTGCACCGTACCCCCTAGTCACTTTTGACTGGACTTCACCATCCAGGGGTCCTTTACCTTATTTACCTTTGCCTATAAACAAGCCCCGATGGAACAGTCAGAGATAGGGATAACATCCCTGCCCTGGAATCCCAGCATATGCCACATTTGCATTCCTTCTGTAAAGTGTATTAGGAAGAGACACAGAAACTGCCCCACGGCCACCAAATGAATTTCATGACACTCTTCATGTACATTAGATAAAATCATGGAAGATAAGGCCACCAGTGGCTAATAGCTATGTTCTACTTCCAGTGAGGGAGACAGCATGCCTCTAAATAGAAGTTGCCAAGACTCAGAAAAGTGGAGAGTGCTGCTGCACTCACGTCCAGCTTTCAGGCTTCCCACAGGCAACTGGTTGGTTGCTACGAAAACAGGATCCTGCACTCAATTGTCTTTTGGCCCAATATTCTTATTTTCACTGGCTTTCTCAATGAGCATAAATGATGTTATGCAAAAGAAAACCTTCGGATTCAGCCTTGAAAGGGAAATTATCACCCATGCTAGCGAGTATCATTAGAACTTTGTACATGGTCTGGTCCAATGTACCTGAAAAAAACACATTTCCTTTCCAGCTCCAGGTAACACCCCACTTTTAATTAGGTTACATCTGCTAGGATACAGTACAGGACATTTTTCATTGTGATTCCACAACTATGGAACTCCACTGCCCAGAAGTGCCATGAAATGATGAATGACAGCATTGAGGAGGCAGGTGTAAAACATTCTGCTTTCACAGGCATTTAATATGGTTTCTTTTGAAATGTTTTGGATATACTTTGAAATTCTTGGCTAATCTTGGTCTTTTTTATAGTCCATGTCTTTCATTGTCATTTCTAGTTTATCACCATTATCTGTGCTGACTTAGATTTATTGTAAGCTGCCTTAAGTTGTCTAGAAAAGTGAGGTATCAATAAAAAGTATGATAAATGTTAGAAACTAAAACTTGAAACACCAAACCATGAACTTAGAATTGTCTCCTTGTTGTTTGCAAGAACTTTACAATACTGTGCTGATTTTATGAGAACACGAAGACAAAAGGCAGACAGAGGCACTGAATTCAAATGAGAAACAGTTTTAAGTATAAATGTCAGGGAACTGTTTATTCTTCTCCTTTTTAATTCCAGAAGTATAGAGTTTTGAATTTTCAAGTCGCATATTTAAGCCAGAACACTGTCAATGAAAAAAAAAGTTGGAGAGAGGAGAGAGAAAATAAATAGATGTCACATTAAATTAATGTTTGTTTCCATCACTGGAAACATTATTTAAATAATCAGTTTAGGAAATTAAAACTATTGGCAGTAGCAACAGTGTACAGAGAGATGACCCCTCTAGCCACAGATGTCAGCTTTGGCTTTGAGATCAGAAACTGCCTATGGGCTCTCTGAAAGCTTATAGCCAACAGGTTTATTACAAGTCAAGGACAAATTATAATAACAACAAACCAAATACTTCACCCAATAGTAGAAAGAAACTATTGGAACTAATCTAGCGAGCATTTGAATGGTGCCTTTGCACACCCATTCCCAGAAAATTACATTATTTCACTAAGTTGAAAATTTGGGAGGAACTGAAAGTGAACATAGGTTAAACATTGCCACGTATCAAAACAAGAAAGAGTACACATGACTTATTTGATGAGAAAAAGGTTTTAGGATGAAACTGTTTATTATTTATTTTTTTACTTTGGGCAAGCATTTGTAGAGTGTCACAACAGCTCTATGCTTAAAAGGCCAGAAATGCAATGACTCATCAGAAAAATGTCAGAAAATAGTTATGCGCTACTGAAGAAACTTTAAAAAAGGAACTTGCATGTGGTAAGAGGGCCCACAGAAGAATGTGCAATTTTCGGTTTAGCAGTGGCTTTCCCCAAATCAGTGAGATACTTCTCAAAAAGGATTTTATGAGTTCAGCAGGCTTTTTGCTCACTTTTACCCAGCAGCAGCTTCCTTGCACAGCATCACAAGGTTCCATGTGCTGTTTCTTATGATGTCCACCCAGCATGTGCTATTCTGTGTGGTGTCAGCCTGTATTTTGAATAGAACCAAACTCCTGATTCTACATCACACAGGCAAAGAAATGCATTAATTTTCCTCAATGCATTGTAACTCCAGTCATCATTCTCATATTCCTTGCACTATCGAACAAACATATAACCTTAATAGTAAATGTCTTATTCACAAAGCCTTACTGATTACTTTTGTTAAGCACATGAAATTAGAAAGTGCTTTTGATTCGACTTATCAATAACAACACAGAGATAAAAGACACACTCTGTATGGTATACAGAGCCTAAGGTGGACCTAAAACACCATAAACCATTATGCCAAACAGAACTATTCTTCCTCTATGTCATGCAAATTAGTATGGATAGATTACAGAATATCAGCGTGTTGGACTATAACTGCAATTACATTCACAAGGTAAGAAAAAAGGAGAGCTGAAATTAAATGTGGCTTTCTTGTATTTCATACCACGTGTTAATTAACTGTCAAACAGCAGTGACATATGCATTTATTATAATGTAACAGTAGAGGGAAGTACATCTTGTTAGCATATTAGGTGACCATCTCAACACTGTTGCATATTCATATGGCAATAAAATGAACACTCCTTTCACTAAGAGGCAGCAAAGTAATTTCATACTGAATTATCACATAAAACCTTTCTTTAAGTCCAACCAGCCTATTGCCACATACTTCTCAGGTATCTTCCAGAGACTTCTATAATAAATTTTACACTGACATTGAGCTCCAGGAACAATCATTTTTTTGCATTTTAAGGGGATTTGGAAATCATAGTTTCCTTTGTAATAAATGAAAGTGATGCACTTGGATTCTCTCGATCCAAATATCCATAGGGACATAAAACCCTCCCACAGATAACAGGTGGACATGTAGTACACAGAGAGGTCAGAAAACAAGTTGAAAAAGAAGAATGAAGGATCCTGTCATCACCTGAGAACCTCCAGCAATCATGACATGAAGTCAGAGGCTGTAGAATAACCAGCTGAGGAGCTAAACTGGGTAACTCACTCTGAGCCTGGGATTGAAAACCAGGTGCCCCTAAATCCGGGGCAGGAGCACCCTGAGCCAGATCCCGGGGTACCAAAGTGCATATAGCCAGAGATGAGGCCCTCACAGTGGCGTAGTGTGGGTTGTCAGCACCCGGGGCAAGACAAGTAATTTGCACCCCCTAACCCGTGGATTTGCGCCCCCTAACCCTAACCCCCAGATGTTGCGCCCAGTGCGGCCGACCCCCCCTGCACCCCCCACGCTACGCCACTGGACCCTCACACTCACCTTCCCCTGGACTGAAGTGCCTCCTAACCAATCTACTCAAGGCATGGATCCAAAAGTTAATCACTGGAGGCCTACTAACCATGCCACCCCTTCCCTCAAGTAACAACCACCAGCTTATTATGACTGCTATTCCTGAAATAAGGTCATAGGAAAAAACAATGTTAACAATGCTATCTGAAGAAGTGTGCATGCAGTTAGGACTGTTACAGTGCATGCAGACTGCATACAGTGCATGCAGAATGTTACAGTTAGGACTGAACTCCAGATTAATACCCGTATTTTTCCATGTATAAGACGCCCCCTACTTTTGGGGACCCCAAATTTAGAAAATGGGCATATGCACTATCCATTTATAAGATGCCGTCAGATTTTTAACCATATTTTAAAGTAAAAAAAAACTAGTCTTATACACAGTAAAGTACTTTACTTTTAAATTAGGCACTGGCTCCATTGCATGCAACAGCTACTGAAGCTCATCTTACAAACTTTACATCAAAAACACGCCTAGAATATGGGGTTATATTAAAAGTCAATGCTCTTCCCTCAAGTATGCATTTTAATTTCAAAATGGATTTTTCAAAAAAGGATTTATAATACCCCGTCAACATAACAAAGGCAAGAAGTCTGAAGCAAGTAGGATTTCATGGGCTTATATGGAAAGGCATGTATGTATCTTGCAAAAGAAAAGTCATAAAAATGAAAGTTCATTTCCTAGGGCACTTCAAGTGGATTTCTAAAGGGGATTTCTAAAACTGGAGAAGAAGAAAAATAAAAAGTGCAGTCCAATCCTTGTATAATACAAAAAATATTCACTATAATGTTTGCTGTACTTTACAACACAGAAACAGACACCTTCCTATCCCCTGCAGTGATCCTTAGCAGGGAATTGGAGCACAGACTTCATTACATCGCATCGATCTTACTAAACAAAGGGATCTGAATTTATTGATCTAGTCCAACTAAACCCTGAACTGTTTGCCAGATCATGCATGATATGCAGTTCTGGCTTACTCAACAAGAAAGTAACACAACACTTTTTTCTTTCTTTTGCCCTTAGTCAAACCCCAGTGCGTTGTTTTTTTTAATATAAAGTCAGTGAAAGATGGAGTGCATCATTAAAAACCGTGCTGGCCTAAGCTCAGGCTTTAATTTAATAAAATGTCTACATTCTGCCTCACAAAATGTCTGTTTCCAGTACTCTACAACTGTGGTCAAGATTCCAGTGGCAATTCTACATTTAATTCTGCTCAAGAGCAGAGAAAGTGTCCTTTATATTTCATGACAGATGTAATAGCCTTAGAAGAAAAAAAAAAAGCAAAGCTCAAAATAGTACCAGGCTCTATCTTGTATTGGGACCAATCTATGTCAGAAGCTGGAGGAGAAGAGTTGCTACTAATACACTAGCAACGTGACTACCCTTGCCCATCATTTCCCCTCTATACAACCATCATGTGAGGCTGGAGATATAAAATGCATGTGAAACAGGGAGCAAAAATGCCATACTTCACAGGTCCCTGAAAATAATTGCTGGGTATCCATAATGTGTGGACCCATGCCCCTTTCTCTTCAGTCTATGTATCCATTGTGGCGGCTTACAAGAAGAGAATTACGTAAGTCAAGAAAATGTGGTGGTCTACAATGAACCTGAAAACCAGAATACTGTAGTGGTTCACAACACGGCATAAAACGAAAGAGAAATTAACTGGTATTGCTTTTCATATGGGAAAGAAGTCAATTCTCACTTGCAGCATGATAATGAATGCATTGTTGCATGCCACCAAACTCTGAGTGGTACAAGAATTCCACTTACAGGCGCTTACTCAAGAGTTCGGTTTCTTCAGAGTGAAGGACAGTGGAGACCTTTCTTTCTTTCTTTCTTTCTTTCTTTCTTTCTTTCTTTCTTTCTTTCTTTCTTTCTCTCTCTCTCTCTCTCTCTCTCTCTCTCTCTCTCTCTCTCTCTCTCTCTCCACCCTTGGGCCAGTCCACTTAATCTCCTGCTCCAAGATGCTGATCATAATCCGACCACAAGTCTTTATACAGTGGTGCCCCGCAAGACGAACGCCTCGCAAGACGAAAAACCCGCTAGACGAAAGGGTTTTCAGTTTTGGAGGCGCTTCGTAAAACGAATTTCCCTATGGGATTGCTTCGCAAGACGAAAAAAATCTTGCATCCCCCCGCGGGTTTTTTTCGCTTTTTTCACCCTTTTCTTAAGCCGCTAAGCCGCTTATCAGCTGTTCCGCTGATAAGCCGCTTAACAGCTGATCGCTGGAAGCCGCTTGACAGCTGTAGCGCTAATCCGCTAAGCTGTCAATGGGCTTGCTTCGCAAGACGAAAAAACCGCTAGACGAAGAGAATCGCGGAACAGATTCTTTTCGTCTAGCGAGGCACCACTGTATTGGAGCACTTTTTCCACAATCAGCTGGCCCAGTTCACCCAAAAAGATGACCAGGATTCCCCCTGTAAGCTTACTCCTAATACATTTCATGGGCCCAAACAAATACAAGTAACCCCCCCCCCAGTGGCTCTTGCCCCCAAAACTCATGGGACTCTGAGTGACCCTGGCTGCTGGGGCCTGCTTAAGGGATGAACCTAGTATAGGCACATGAAAGGTCATTGCTGGGTTTTATTTCACTCAACTCAGCAGATGCTGGCTGCCCCCCTGGTGCATGTACGCAGAGCTCCAGCTTTTCCTTCAGGTTTTCCTCAGCCACCATTTCCTCAGGCGCTGGTGCACACTCAGGTGCACAAATTCCTTCTGCTGCTCCTCCTCTTCAGGCATCTCCACAGGCACTGATTCCTCTCGCTCATGCATGCACACACACGGCGTGAAGAGCTCTATAAACAACAGATCTTCATCTCCATCCTCTGAGGCACTTTCCTCCTGCACTCTTCCTTCCACAGCACTCTCCCAAGGGATAGAGAAATAAATTAGAAGCAGCTCCTCAGCCTGCTCACTCTTCTCCCAACACACTTTCCACCTCCTTCACAAGGCCTTTCTTCCTACACCGCTCCCCTCTTCCACAGCAGGCTCCCAGTGAATGGAAAAATCAATCAATCAGAAGCAGCACCTCAGCTTCTGCCGGCTCGCCCTTCTCCAAGGCATTGTCTTCCCCCTTGCCTTCAGCTACTGACTGCATCTCTTCACAGTCCCAGCCCCTTCCACTGCCCATCCACACTCTGGATTTCTTTGGCCACCCACTCAACATGAGTGTCTTACAAGCTCGGCTCCTGTGTCACTTTCAACCCCCTGTAGCTGTTAATCCAGCAGGGCCCTCATCTCTCATGGAGTCATGCTTTCCTCTCCACAGAGGCTTCTCATCTACTCTACTTGAGGCTGCTCTATTTTAGCAAACTGCTGGCTCAGCTGAAGCTCCTAGGTAGGATATTATGGATTTATATGGAAAGCCATGTATATATCCTGCAAAATAAAAAGTCATAAAAATGGGCAAACCTCCACCATCCCCTTACATGCTGCTACTGATCTTAATACAGCTTCCCAGGTAAGATAAGGTGCAGTAAGTTACAGAAGTTGGGTGGGTGGCGGGGTTTGGTTGGGAAACTGCTGGTGGAGAGGCCTTGTGGTGATGGGGAGGACAAATGACAAATGGCCCTGCAAATATGGGGGATGAGTCCAGTAATAATTCATGTGAACAAGCTTAATTTCTGTCTTCCTTACAGTCTGTATCAACATGAGAATACCCCTTATTTGTACCCAACCATCCATTAATCATCCCTAGTTGCATTCTACCCTTGCTTAAGAATTAATATGGTTTACAATAACACATATATTGGTGATACACAAAGATGAGCTATGTTCAGAACAATGAAGTCAAGTCGATTAGCGCAAACTGAATGACATCCAATGTTTTAACACAGTATTATTTAATTTAATGGATTCATTATGTTTTTAGTTAGTGCTAGAATGTGGTTTTATTTTTGTATTATAATCTGTATTTTAAGACACTTTTTAAAAAAACAACCCATTCAATAGGAAGTTCTAGTAATTTCTGTGTCTTCTGATGCTAAAGGATGACAAGTCAACAAAAGATCCCATTGTAAATCTAAATGATAGAACTGAACATATAATTATATACACAATGTGAAAACCAACAGTTTTACACAGAAATTTTGTGAACACATACTCTGGCTCTTCTACATTTTTGCTAAGATTATAATAAGCCAGTGATTCGTGAAAAATCTGCATATTTAAATAAAAGATTTTATTTTTAAAGCTGCTATTCACAAGAGATTATGCCCCAAAATGGAAATTAGGCATTCTGTTTTGGCAACTATAACCATGGTTTAAGGAGCCATTTGCCACCTACCTTATATAACTGAGTTTCTAATATTGCATGTCATAGAACACTACTGTTTCCCATTTTAGAAATGTTTTTAAATTAAAATTTTTGCAAGCAACTCATATGGCTATAAAGCAGTTAGGTGATTATTAATCATTGTTCACTCATCTGAATAAAACTCAAAAAAGCAATGATGTCTATCTGCTTTCGCAACACAAATTCACTTGGACAATTGGATTTTTCTCTTCTTCCCTCTCCAGTCCCCATAAAATCTGCTCTAGAGGGTCTCCCAATCCTCTGGAACAGATCTAGGGGTGGGAAGAGGACTCCAAAAGGGTGGAGATAAAGGAGAAGTGCTGCTAAATTGAGTGGACACCCACTTACACTATGTGGAATCTTACGCTATAGCAACTTTTCTAGTATGCTAAAAAAGCATTACAATAACCGATTTGCAGTAACCCAAGCAATATGCATGGCAAATATTTGCAGGGCCACAGTTGTATAAAAGGTAAGCATGATGTTTTATTAATCGAAAGGACTGCACAAAAGCATATCAGAATCTGCTATACAGACTACCCAAGATAGCCATTGGAACTGATGCAAGATTTCTGTGCAGGAATTCCTTCATTGAACTGTACAGAATGTGGTGTTGAAATGGAAAACTTATTAAATCTTGGGATACTTTTACAACAATAAAACTGCATTAATTCCTAGCATACCACAAGAGTTGTAGTGGTGGTGGTGGGGGATCCAACAGGTTACATGTGCTTGTGGAGCACATTTGCTATCAGCAATGAGAAAGCTGTCATAAGCTATACTTTGATGAGACAAACTTCCAGGCCTGAACATAAGCTGCGGAAGTGATAAGAGCTGGAAAAAACCACTCCTGACCACCAATAGGACGTTGAGTAAAATTCCTTTCCCAAACAGAGTGATCAGTTAGATGCTTAGAATGCCAGAAAGCTCACCAGTAAAGTACCTAAGATAAAAAATTTGACAGCACTTCACTATCAAGAAAGCAGTTTTTCTAATGTCCATCTCCTTAACTTTTATTCACTGCTTTACAAATTTCAGTTTTATCTCAAAAAGGAAGATCACTATATTTCTGTAGTAATTTTCAATGCACCTTATATTCAACACACTTTTTGTTTAATTCTGAAGGACTTATACCCGTACAAAATCTGAAAACAAATTATCTTTAATTTAAAACATGCTATTAAAAACATAGAAAGATTTATTAGAAACCATAAAATCACAAGGAGCAGCATAAAAACAAGAGACCTCATGTAGAAAAAAAAGATAAATTGAATTAAAGGTTCTAAGAAATTAAGTTCTTTTTCTGACGCCAAAATGACACTGGCGTAGGCACCAAGCAAGTCACCCTGGAGAAAGCGTCCTACTTTGGGGGCACCACCACCAAGAAGAGTAGAGAAGAAGAAGAGTTTGGATTTGATATCCCGCTTTATCACTCCCCTTCAGGAGTCTCAAAGCGGCTAACATTCTCCTTTCCCTTCCTCCCCCACAACAAACACTCTGTGAGGTGAGTGGGGCTGAGAGACTTCAAAGAAGTGTGACTGGCCCAAGGTCACCCAGCAGCTGCGTGTGGAGGAGCAGAGATGCGAACCCGGTTCACCAGATTACGAGACTACCGCTCTTAACCACTGCACCAAGAAGGTTGCTTTTCTGGCAGGCACCTGCTGTACATACTTCAGATGGGAAAGGAATGTGGATAAAGGCCTTCAGTGAGGTGCTTAGTGTAAGGAGACAGGCAATCCTTCAAGGAACTGGTCCCAAAGTGTAAGGGGTTTTGGATAGCTATACCAGCCCTTGCAAATGAATCCAGAAATGAAACATAAGCCAGTGCACCTTATGAAGGTCGTGTGAAGATTGTAAGTAGATGTAAACCATAAACTATCAGTAATACCTAATCAAATATAGATACGCGTACTTAAAACTCACAGGTTCATTATTCAACAACAAAAAAGCTGGTTTTAGAGGTAAAATATCTGAGAACAAGCTACCAAGTCAAAAGCACAATGCCTGAAAGCTCAAGTATGTGTACTGAGTAGTAAGTCCCAACTTCAACTCTATAGAAATGTTTTAGGATCAGGATGTGAGTCGACTGTAGAATCATTGCCCATTTTGTGTTTTCTAACTAGCAGCAAAGTTGCAAAAGAAGTTGTAAGCCTGAGAGAGGGGCTTGTCTTATTTTTGCTTTATGTAAAGCAAAGTATGTCCTGGTAGGCAATACAAATAATAATAATAATAATAATAATAATAATAATAATAATAATAATGAAGATTGACATACGAGAAATAGGCAGAGTCATCCTTATGTGTTTAGTGAAAGGGGATTGGAAACGGTGGTCACCAGATTTCTATTTTTCTGTCCCTACTGCCAAGCCATTCAGAATTGCAGTAATGTTTGAAACAGCTGTATTATTGTTTCATCTTCCAGCAACACTCCATCCACCAAGGAAATCGATTGATTCCCCCCGCCCTGGCAAAACAGTATGGCCTACATCTTCGCTTAAGCAACAGCCAGATTCTGGCTCTGTCTGAGAGTCTACCTATATTCTATTCTTGCTGTCTATTTTTCTCCCTGCCTATCTAGGCCTCCTGTAAGAGTTGCCACAGAACTGCTTTCTTTCAACAAATTATCTAACACTTACATGAGATGCTGTCTGGTAGATCTCTTTGGGGTGCGTTTTCTGTAACTGTTGCAGTGCAACAGGGAACTGGGATTTGTGCACCCGTAAATTGGATATTAACCCTATACATTTCTCAGAAGGAAGTCTCACTGAGTTCTACGGGTCTTACCACCAGGTAAGTGCTTATAGGTTTGCAGCCGTATTGAGGAGACATGCAAAAGCAGTATCTGACACAGATCTCTAACATTTCACAGTGCAAGTATAACCTTAAGAGTTTTCTGTTTTGAAGGGAAACAAATTAGTGTTTCCCTAATGTGTTAAAATTCAACAAAAAGAACAGAAACAAATGAAAAAAGTTTGGTCACTTTGTGAGTCTCTTGCCTCAGTCGCTGTATTTTAATGCTGGCTAAGAGGATAATAAAACCTCTATACCTCAGGCAACTGACAGTATAGTAAAAAAAATCTTTAAAAAGCTTCAACCCTCACAGAAAATCCATAACAATTAAAGTGCAGAATTCAGATCTCGAGCTGGTGTAAATCTGGATATACGCCAACAATATCAAGGGAAATACAGGGTTCCGAATCTGGCCCTCAGAGCTTTTCACCCTCAAAAGGGAGCACAACACAAAGCATGCTTAACTTCTATTGTCACATGCATCTAGTTTAATAACCAGAAAATGGGCTTTTGACAACAATAGTACTTCAAAATGACAGTGTAATTAAATTTTAAGTCAAAGCCATCCAATGATGGCCTGTACATTTATGTAAAACCAGCAAATGATATGCTTTCAAGCATGTCGGTACTTTCAAGAGAATTAACCATTAAAATAATTTGACTAAGGAAGTTGTAGTGAACAAAACAAACAAACAGGAAGTTTTTTTAAAAAAACTAATGCACACTGATTCAAATAAAAAAGAAATTAAAAGCTGTCTTGTAATATTCACTTTCTGTACATTGCAACTGAATTCCTGTGTTGTCTAGTGGTTGATATATACACAGGGTAGACTTAACTGACTTTAATGTGTCTACTCTGAGTATAACCCAATTAGATAAAATACAGTAAAATGCACCGCTGTAATCCACTACCCCAGGGTGGTCTAATCTCTCAGACCAAGTGAGTCAGAAAAATACTTTGAATTTCTGACAACACCGAAGCACAACAGTTTGTTGCTGCCACTGCTGGTCATTAACTGGAGGGGGGGCATAGCAAGGGCCATTTCAAAGGCCTCAAGGGCTGCATGTAGGCTATGTGTTGGACCACCCTGAACTCGACTGTTATTTAAGGGCACTTGGCTTTCAGGCCAAATGTTTCCACTGCAAAATAAACTTTTCAGCTTTATAGCAAATTAATCCACCAAGCTGTATTGTGACTAGTTTGTAAAGTCCTGTGTTGGGTTATCTGATAATGGAGAGGTTATTGTATATTTGGTGTCTACGTGTTTGGGGCGGGAGGAGACTGAGCCAAACTTTGGTTCGTTGAAAGGTGAGGTTTATGGTTAAATTTCAACACCCCACATTCTCATATAGCTAACTGCTTGCTACCTAAAAATTTATAGCAACCTTTCTTCTGGATGCTGGTACCACAAAACTCAAGAACAACCACCCTGCATTCCACACAATTCATGACCTGGGCTTGTCACATGGACATCACACAATCAAAGTTCTGGAAGAAACCAGCCTCTTGTGGCATTGGATTTGTTAGGGGCATTAGGCGTTGTCTCTGAAGGAAAAAATATAAAACATTCTCTACCTCATAGCTTTTTTACATGCCCCCCCAGCCACTTCTGCTGTTGGCACAGCATAGTTAAGATTAATCCATGCTAAAACAGGTATGAAAGCTTCCAAACTCCTCATAGCTTCACTGGAGGAAAGAGAAAAGGGTGTGAATCTGAGGCGTCATCTTGCAAATCATGGTTTAGTGTCTTGTGAAACCATGGTTTGGGTTGCTAAGCTAAACACTATCCCTATGGGTGTGTATAAGAAGACACCAGTGAAGCTTGCAGCAGAAGACCTAGAAAAGTACCTAGCAGAGAACTTCGGAGAGGCAAGGGATCTCAATTAACCAAAGTTTGCTCAGTACAGATGTTAACATTTAGCCATAGTTATACAAACCATGGTATGCCAGCCCCCTTCAAACTATGGCTTCATATTCTGGGTTGTGGCCAATAGTTACTCAGCCATGGTTATGTATGCAGATATAATGAGTAATGTTAAACTTTATGTCAGTATAATAGTAGAATATTAACTGTTAGATGAGTAGCATATTGTGATTGTTTTCCCCTTTTTTATTTAAATAGGGATATTTCATTATTTGTCTTTACAATGTTGTTATATATTGAAAGAATTTAACAAACATATTGTGATTGTACTCCCTTGGGATCAGTGTAAATAATTTCAAAGTTCTTCTTGAAACAAAGATTTCACACTTTATCTGCAGTTCCTTTGTTCAGATCCTTCACAAACATTTTTCTCCACAGGGCAAGTAGGAATACCTCTAGAAGACTTGGAAGAGAAACTTTACCAAAGTGGCAGCTCTTTTCTTTTAGGTAACAAATTACTAGCAGAAGTGTGTGGTACTTTTTGTGAACTAGTTACTTTTCTGGGCAAATTATCTGCAAGTCTTCTTAAGAGGGAGGATTATTTTATACTTACTCGTATATGAATGTGAACAAAATCATCAGGAAACATTCTTTTGAAAACAGGGAAGAAACTGCTGTTTTGACTATTATGATAGGTGTGAATTGCAGCTAATTGCACTACCAAATTGAACTCTAGAAATTCATAGTTAAAGATAGAAACAGCAACACAATTCCCAATATCAAGAAACTAGTTTTGAAGAATATTCCAAGTTGTCTTATCATTTTTGAAACCTACTAATTAGTGAACCAAATATATGGAATTTATTTCCTTGCTTTAAATGAATCAAGGAAGTACTTTATTAAAGTCAGGATTTAATAATCTAAAACCAATAAATTCCTTTTGCATTTGAGATTCAATTATTGTTATGAAAGCACTAGGAAGGTCTGTAAAAATATAATTATGAGCAGACACTGCTGAATAGAATACGTTAAATACAGAAGAAAGCTTTTGTTTCAAGGATCAGTTTGATTTGTGGCTCCATTTTTAAAAAAAATCTTTTTCATTTATGTTAATGGCTTGATCTATGCAGCAATATTTGTAGAAGAAAGAAACAATGGATAGAATCAAATTAGTTTTTATTTAAGATAGATTTGAAACTCACTGAAACTAATCCTCTTGATCAGCGCCATAATTTCTAAATTAGCTGCAAAGTAATTTCTATGATATTCACATCTTATAAAACAACAAAATTAATACATTTTTCTTACTCTGAGGCCCTCTACTGACAATTAAAATTCTCTCTCTCTTTGTATAGAGAAATCTGTCTAGCTGTGAAGTATTAGCAATATATTTCACACAATATATGTTTCTCACAGAACAGAAATAAATAAACAATTTTAATATTTTTGTGTTTCTTGAGATTTCTGCCAGCTTCTATGGCATTGAAGGCTGAAGAAATGGGAACCGCCTCTCTTTTTGTTCTCATTCTGGTTATTATGCCATTTGGGGGGAAAGGATAGAGGGAATTTTTTAAAAGTAGGTAGCTTTCACAAATCATATGACAGCTTAGTAAAAGGCTTTTTTCACGTGTACAAAAAACACTCAGAACGAGAGAAGTGGGTGAGGGGAGATGAGAACATAGATATTATACTATTTTATCCTTCTATGAACACTACCCCTGCCACATAGCAAGCAAATTTTGGTACAGGGAGGGAACTGATTTGGGGACAATCTTTTTCTGTAATAAAATTTCAGTTCCTATTTAGGATAAGAAAGGTCCTTGTTATAATTTACAAAATTGAGAATGATCTTATAAAGAGGGCTAACAGGAAAGTATTGCAATGAAGCCATCTCACAATGAGTTCTGTGGAAAAGTACTCTGGAAAAGGCATTTCAATGGCAAACCTTTGGTCAATCATTTCTATCTAACTGAATTCCAAAACTACATCTAGTAGTATATATCTGGTATATTACTGAAGTAAAAGAGGGTTCTTGTGTTATTTAAGGAATCCAAACAATATACCTTAGAATTAATGTATGCACAAGAAATAAGAAACTAAATGTCACATGCAACTGTACCATTTAGAAGAGGCTGTCCTTCATGAACTCCCCTGGATATGACTGCATTGTAAACGTCTTCAGGAAACCCAGTCTTGCATAATGTGCCTTCTTCACAAGTTGCCTTTATAGGTGCCTGAAATGCAAGACAAAATTTATGTAATACTCGCAACCCCATTCAATTGAGAAGCATTGCACTTGGCATAAACCCCGATTTTGCTACTATCTTGTACAAACAACCTCTTTGTTTCTAAATGGCTGCAATTAGAATTCTGGGGGCAAAGGGTTAATCTTTTTGATAACTGGGATGCAAGGAACAAATCCCACTTGTCTAGTAAGATCTAAATAATACACAATCTTGATTCTTTATATAACTGAATGTTTCAGCTTAAACAGCCATTCAGGCTGAAGTAGAATTGTGGAAAAAACAAATTCATTTCTTCAAATAAAAATAAATGTTACAGAAAACTGATTATCAAGTTTGTCAGATATGAATCTGAGGCATTCAAGAGATTTAATGGCCAATTCAAAACATGTTCACTAAACCTGTCAATACATTTCAAGCTCTGCTCAACTCTGAATTTGTCTGATTGGATAAATGCAGTCATATGAAATCTCTATATACATTTGCAAATAAATGTTTTTAATACAATCGTCTTTGCTATAAAGTTACTGAAGAATAGTTACTCAGTTCACAAAGAAAGCCTGATTTGTTGTCTTTATGAAACTGTTAACCCTTAGTTTAAAAAACTGTTTTCATGCAGCATTTTCATTAATGGGAGTAAATAGTAATCTGAGTTAAACAGTTTTAAAAAACCACTCCTGTGTCATCTTACAGCACAACTTAAACAATTCCAATCTAAGCAGGCTTCTACAGACAGACATTTAAAATTTAAATAGTCCTTTGAACTATCACTAGTAAGCCATTTACACTGTTTGTAGCTAATACCATCAATTGGAGGCTTTCTTTAATATAGCTGATCTACCTAAATGCCAAGTATGACATTAATAACCATGCTGTCTCCTGCTCTTACCTCATTAAAACATACAACATTGTACAATTTAACAACCCACTTCTGTAGTGAAAGAAGGCCAAATAAAAGATCTACGTGACCAGAGTCAAAAACTATACTAGGGGGTGTATTGTACATTTCATTACCATAAACATTTTTAATCAGAGGACTTCCACTTCCCAAGTATTTTGGTGTCATATGAACATTAAGCTGCACACAAGATTTGACTGCAATTATCTTAGGCACCTATAGACAAACAACTGTGCTAAACAAAATGCACATGATTTCTGAATTATAAGAGAATTATTCTGGAAAATGCTAAGTACTGCTTTTAAACAACAACTGTAATAAACCCTGAAAATCAGAGTGGGAGGCGGTTCTTCAGCCCAAGATGCTGTCAGATTCCATAATTTAATAAGCAAACTCAATGTAACTAACAAGGAGGGGGGGGGGGACAGACATCCTAACTACCCTTGAAACAAATAAATCCTGGGTGGGCAGCTGAGTAGATAACAGGATTTTAACAAGCCTGCACTGATGTGCATGGGAATCAGTCGGCCTTTCCAGCACGCTATATCTGCTAAAACAACTCTTATAAACTGAAACAATGCCCAATGAAACAAAGACTTGGGGACATGAATAAAGAGGCCTCTTTATGCTTTCATTTGCAACCTCTCAATTTTCCCCAGAGACAAAAGACAGCACTCTGTTCCCAAAAGCAAGTCTATTGTAAAGATTTTGTGGCCATAAACACATGAGAGGAATCAGAGATTCAAACTTTGACAATGCCTTAGCCTCTCGTGTTTTGCATTTGGAATTAAATAAAACTGAATCTCGAATCACCACACAATCTGGGTCGTTTCAAGTTCAGTTGAAGAGTATGAAGCATCACAGCCATACATTTCTCTTTTACATTTTTATTTCATGACACAGCAAAACAATTTAAAGCCAAACATTGTAATCTTCATAATACTGTAGAAAGGAAGCTGAAGCGTGTAAGAACACCACTCCTTTCTGCCTAGGGTGCAGACTTCTCCCCTGAATGAAGAACGTTGAAATCATAAAAACAATTCCCCTTTCCCCCTTGGGAGAACTATTCATAAAATGTTCTTTCTAGTAAAGATATGTCTGTAGAGATCTGTAAGAATCAAAGTAGCTTTTCATGGGAATTCTGCAGTTTTAAGATATGACCACCATTTTTTAAAAGTCTGTTTATACATGCATGACAAAATTATAAAAACAAGAGTAAGGTGTTGTTTTTCAATTACTGAGCCATGGACCATTGCCAAACTAAGAGTGATTCTTCCCGCCAGTCCTCTGCTAGAGATTTGGCTCAGCTGCTGCTGCTGGGTGTGAAATCTCTGTTTTCTTCCTTCTGCAGAAGCAAATCAAACCAAACTTTGCCCTCCTCTCAGCAAGAAGATAAAGGCAACTGCGCATCTTACACTTGCTATAGAGATGCTGTTTTAAATCATCTCACATAACAGATGTCATATTATGATGAAACATTTGTTTATAAAGAGAGGCTTGTGGATCATTCTTTTTGGACAGTTGTAAAAGCATGAATTGCAGGATGTGGGTGATGAACTACAACATAGCAACAGTTCAACAGTAATAAACCCTGTCAAGCAATTTAAATGGGCTGCACACAGCAACTGTAACTTGCAAAGGGGCCTGAGATTTAAAAGCAGCAAAAACTCACCTCACTAGGGCCTTGAGTTCTCTAATAATCACTAGTGGGAAGCACTGGTATAAGGACCTAGGCAAAAATCCATCATAATTCTGCTCAAGGGGCCTGGCTGGTCATACCTTATATTTCCTAGTGTCATTGTTGTCTATTGGCGGGACTAATGAAATAGCTTAAAGAGAGGCCAACAAAAATGTGATGCGAATGGCCTCTGAAATGCAGATCTCAATACAATCTACAGAGCCCTGTTGAAAGTGGGAGGGCAACATCAACGCTACTGCACAAGTACTAGACCATGAAAAATACCCTAAGTGCCACCTTCATGAGGCACAGAAAATACTGCTAGTATCTTTTGTCTCTGTTCTTACAAAAGTAATTAAAGCAAAAATACTGTTATCAAAAACTGACCGCAATGTAAGAAAATTAAATATACTAGCTTAATGACCGGCATATACCCGGGGGTCTCTCTGAAGGTATGCCAAGGGACTGAGTAGGCTAAGATTGCTGCACATCCATGGTCCCTCCGCCTTGACACACCATGTCCATGCCTCCACGAGCTCTGAGTACAGATGGAGAGTAATTCGCAATGCCTAACCTTTCCATAGTTTTACTAGGAAACCTTGCACTGTGGACCTCCCTCTCGAACAGTGGTGAGAGAGATCTGCTGGATGCAGCCGCCCATCATCTGCTCTTCCTGGGGCATTTGGGATTGCTTAAGTAGGCATCAGTTCTGGAAAGGTTTAAGCAACATTAAGCAGGTAACTACTCAAATGCACAGGATAGGCAGGTCTTTTAGTCGGTGAAATACTATTACGGGAAAAGAACTGAAATGAGCTGGCCTACAAACCACCTGCAGGAAATATGTCACTCCATTGGTTTTTACTGAAATCAACAGAAATAAATTCTTAAGTAGATGGTAATTAAATTGCAGCTAGACAAAACATATCACATGTCACTAAAATGCAATTTTGCTTGGCTTAAAAAACATTTCAACTTTCACTCAAAACAATGAGAAAAGCAAAACACATACAGTATTCTGAATGTCTTCTAGATTAGTATCAAGTTTGAAAACCTAACTATAATATTGATTTACAACTGAACTTTTTAAATCATCATTTTTATCAACCTTGTGCCAACAGTCTACTAATTACTTTTAAATATTAGAAAACTGCTAGCCCATCACTGTAGATCAATCCAACTAGGCAGGGGGCAGAGCGACATTCCAGTTGAGGAAAAAATCTCAGTGGTCACTCAGCTGGATGCAAATAACTGATTCCTCAGTTAAAATATTTATTCTATCTACATTACAGTGTGTTATCTCACTAAAACAGATTGTTTCAAAATATGTCAGTGCTTGGCCCAATAGACGAGCTTCCTTAGGCTGAAAATAATCACATCTAAAGTGACAATATTTTTAAATTTTTAAAAATAATTATTGTTTGCTTGTAATTAGTAACTCATCTGGTTGCTTGTGACAGTCATAAGCAGCCACACCACTAAGGCAGAGAGCATAGATACAGATTGGTTTTGATTTTGCTTCTAATTGTATTTCACAGCTTTTAAATTTGTTGACCACTCAGAGAACATGGTTAATTGGGCAATATGTAAATGCTGAAAAATAATAATTAAATGCTATATTATTTCCCTGACTGGGTAAAGCCCTCAAATCTGCAGTCTCCTAGGAAGAATAGTAAGGGGAACAGGACCCCACCCCTAGCAGATCTCCAGGCAACCAGAAATCCTGATGAGCCATCTTCCCTACTCCAAGATCAGAGAACTACACACCAATTGCATAGCTTCCTAGCCTTGGACCCCGTCATCTCCCTAGGAGAGCAAATGGCAAGCCCAGTAGGAGTTTCAGGGCTGTGAGTGAAGCACCCAGCCAGCTTAATGTGAGGTTACTCAGAGAAAGAAGGATGTGTGTATAACCAGCCAACCAGATCAAGGCCTGGTTGAACCAGGAAAGGGAGCCTCCAACTCCCATATAAGCTCTCATTCTGGAATGATTCATTGCCGAAGCAACAGCTCCCTTAGAGGTCCAAGCATTCCTGAACAGGTGAAACAGACAATATCATTAAGCAGACAATAACATTAATTATTCTCTTCACCTTCTTGTCTAAAAGAGAGATTCGTATAGGGAAAAGATAGATCTTGTGGCTGCATTTGTAGTCTTCTGCAAGAGAGAAAGGGAAACAGAGAACATAGACTGGGATAGTCAAGTACATCACTAGATCCCTATGAGCCTTCCAGCTTTAAGGCCAAATGCAAAAAAAGACTCACTCCTTTGGTATCAGGTATTTACAAGTAATAACACTAAGGTGGCATCCACCCCACCCCAATTTAGGACAAAAGATGTGGAAGAGCTGTAACAGCTACACTGCAGGAGAAGGTAATGAAGGAGGGGAAAACATAAAACAGGATTGAGGAAGGAGATAATACCTCTCCCCAATATATTATTTGCAACACTGCTACCTTCAACCTTCTGATCATAATCTGATTGGAAGATAAACAAAACTGTTCCCAGTTCTGCTCTTTCTGTTCAACATTAGAAGCTTCATTTGTCTCTCCAGAGTATGAGACTGTAAAATGAGCAGGAGGTCTTTTTCCTGCAAGTACAGCTAATCTCTTCTCATAAATCATTACATCTTCCAGGGATGTTCAGGGTCATCGGCAAAAAACCAAAACAAAAAAACTAGATAAGGGGGAAATGTTTGAAGGTATAATTTTCAACAGAATTGTACAGCCTCAGTATTACATTAAAAGCCCATTACAACTACCATGCCCCATCACTTGTAATATTGGTGTAAAAATACTATCCAGACCACAGGTAGTCAACCTTTTTATACCTACCACTCACTAAGCATCTTTCTTGATGGTACCATCCTTACCGCCCACCAGTTCTCAATGGAAGGAGGATTTAGCTTGTGCCATAGAACCCCCTACCACCCACCTATAATCCTGAAACACCCACTAGTGGGCGGTAGGGACCAGGCTGACAATCCCTGATCTAGACCTTAAATAGCCTAAATCACTGTTTCACTAGCTTTCACTGAACAGCCCTGATGCGGAGAGCATACTGGCCAATCTGTAATCACATGTTTTTATATGATGTATCAGCAAACAACTAAGCAGAGATGAAAAAAGAGGGAGTATTGAAACTTAAACTTAAGGCACAGGTGCATGCAAGGTGATCTGCCCCCACTTCTCAGGGCACCCTTGAGCAGGAAGGTCTGAAGGGAGATTCTAACCACAATCTGCTGAACTTGGTTGTAACCTCTCCACAGAATTGTGTTCAAGACTGAAATGAGGATTCTAACCACATTTGACTGATCACAGTTTAAATCTCTCTGCAGTCCTTTCTGCTCAATGTACGAAGGTTGGGAGAGGAAAAGGCAGGGCCTATATCAATGGGGCAGCGCCAGCATGTGCTCACACCCTACTAGGGATGGAAATTTGGTTTTGTTTTTATTTCAACAAAAAAACAAACCCTACTTAATTCACATTTCTCACACCAATATGTGCATTAAAACACAGCTATCCTTCAAAATTCAGTTGTTTGGATTTTGTGATGCAGTTTCCCCCCAAACAACATGTACCAAAATGCATGTGCCTAAAAAGACATATATATGTTAGTGAAAATTACATACAAAAATGCCTAATATTAGGGAATAGTGTTCCAAAAATGTGTGTATTAATCAAAACTGCATACAAAATTATTTTTATTAGGAGAAATTTATGCTAAAGTGTTTTTTTTTAAATCAAGTTACTGACTGCATAAATGTGGAAAACAAAATGTAAGATTGGAAGGAGAAACTTAAGTGAGCTGAAACAGATATTTTTCCATCTCAAACTCTTGCCATCTTTGAGGCCTCACATATTCTTCTGAACACCACTACGGGGATAGGAGGGGGAAAATATCACATCTACCCTTAAAGTTTGAATAGGACCGTAACATTTCACAATGCACACAGGGAAATGTGACCTACAGCCACAAAGGGTTGTATCCAAGAAAGTTATACAGTGTAGACCCAAATAAGTTAATGGACCCAAATCAGTCATGTCCATTAATTTACATGGGTTTACTCTGAATAGTACCAAAATTGAATAGAACCATGGCTGTGAACTTTTCCCTTTTCTTGCGAGGAATCCTATTCAGAATAAGGGAAACATTGACAGCTATGAACAGAACACAACATCATCCTACACATGGAAAACTCACAAGTCAGGGAGGTTTCTAGTTGACCTTCTGATTATCTTTCCACCTGCAAATGTGTGTTTCTCCTCACTTATTTTGAGAAAATGCATACCATAACAACAAAAACAACACACACACACACACCAGTTTAAAAGGCCGTAGGTTTGTTTAATTAGCCGAAGAAGAGAAGTGTTTTTGCCTGGTACCTAAAGATGTATAACGAAGACGCCAGACAAACCTCCTTGGGGAGAGCATTTCACCAATTGGGAGTCATCACAAAAAAGGCCCATTCTCATGTAGCTGCACACAAGCATGGGCCTCAGGTGATGATCGCAGGATTTGGGTCAGTTCATCTGGGGAAAGGCGGTCCTTGAAGTATTGCGGTCCTGAGCTGTTTCAGGTTTTCTAGGTCAAAACCAGCACTCTGAACTGGGCCCAGAAACTAGAGTTGGCCCAGGATTGGCATTATATGCTCAAACAGTCTCGCCCAGGCAAGTAACCTGGCTGATGAATTCTGCACCAGCTGAAGTTTCCGAAACGTCTTCAGAGGCAGACCCACATATAACATGCTGCAGTAATCTAACCTAGAGGTTACCAGAGCACAGATGGCTGAAGTTAGGCTATCCCTGTCCATGCAGGGGGACAGCTGGGCCACCAGCTGAAGGTGATAGAAGGCACCACTGAGGCCACCTGAGGCTTAAGTGACAGGAATGGACCCAGAGGAACCCCAAGCTGCATATCTGTCCCTTCAGAGGGAGTGTAACCCCATCAAGAGCAGGCAGTATCCCATCCATCCAGTCTAAGGAACCACGCACTAACAGTGCTTCAGTCTTATCTCGATTGGGCTTCAGTTCATTGGCTCTCATCTACTCCATTATTGAGGAAGGTAACGGTCCAGCACATCCACTGTCACACTGCTGGGTTGCCTACATACACTGTATAAAAGGATGGGAGGTCCTTTCTCTGTACTAAACCTTTTATTTGTCTCATATTTCCCTATGTGATTTTCCCTTCAAGTTGTATTTTTAGTGATATAAATAGCCTAGCTTGAACAACACTGCGAGTAGTAACCTTTATAATAATAAATGCCAATGGAAGTGTGGGAACTGTCGTCTCTCCTAAAATTAAGAAAACTAACCTCTGTTGAGCCACAGGTCTGTATGATGCATTTCCTTAGTGTGCACTGAAACTCTGACCCCAGTTTTGAAGTCCTTGCACAGTACAGCTATTTTAAATATTGAGTTCTCTTAACTAAATTAAATGCAGCTCTTGTGTTCCTTAATGCTTCAAAGCTCTTGGAAGTCAGTGGAGGCGCCCATCAGCGCAAATGTGTTGTGGGTAGGGCAGCCAATTTTAAACTGTGAAGTTTGTCAAAACACATCCCTTAGACAAAGAGATGAACTGATTTTACAACGGCAGAAGAGAAACACTTACAGTTAAATTGATTGGTCAGCTTTGCAAGGATGAAGTGGTATGTCTACTCTTTGGTTTATTTCATTTGACAACAGCACTTTCAGAGCCCAGGTTTGCAAAGGCAGTTGTGCATGCTTAAGAGTTATAGTTATAAAAGCCCACTGGAATTAACTGTATCCGTAAGTAGTAATTTCCAAGGCTTAAACCTTGGTATGCTACCAAACAGAACCAGCTTCTTCATCTAAGTTTTAGGGGGGAAAGGACAAAAACATGCTAATGAGAAAACATATTCCTGAAAGATTACACAGAAAAGCTTAATGTATCCTCATGGGGGAGACTTTTCAAGTCTATTTAAAAAACAAAAACAAAATTCAGTTCACAGAATACTTACAAAGTAAAAAACAAAAGGATATTTTAAAAACCATAGTTAACTCACTACTGTTTCTGTTCCCTAGCAGAACATAAGATATATAGCTGTGTTTCGCACTGGGACAGTACAGCAATAATTTGGTTCAAACATAAATGATATTGCAAGTTGTATTGTAGCTTAGGCCACAACCCTTTATCTCTAGGTATGCATTAAGGCAAAGTAACAAGATTTCACATGGGCCAAAATTTCATAAAGCATTTTCAGCTACTTTTCTTTTCTTTGTTTTAACTATAGCCTGAAAGACCTAGAAAACCTTTTGTTTCCTATTACATTTTCTTAGGGTATCATTAACACTGAATGACTGAAGCGGGGGGGGGGGGATAGGCAATGTGCCAAATACAGGACTCAGGAGTAAACCTTTATTGTTTAGCCCCTTGTTTAATTAAATTAATTAATCTAAATTATTTTTAGGCTGCTTTTCTGGGCAAATGTCCCTGTAGCTTACAATACAATCCAGTTCAGTTCAGTGCAATGCAATGGAATTATGAAAAGAATAGTAATACAAAATTTTGAAATTAACTCAATACTACACTTTTTTTTTCCCCAACAGAGCAAAATGACACCCAACCCTAATTCCACTAGACCATCACACAGCTAATAAGCATCATGCCTAGAAGGCCAAATGAAAAAGACAAGTTTCAGGGCCTTCCAAAAATTCTGCAATGTAAAAATTTGATACAGGTCCAATGGAAGGGAATTCCATAGCCATCAGGCTACCGCAGAGAAGGATTTGTTTCCTTGTGGTCACCCACCATACCAGCTGTGGGGAGAGAAGACACATTAGAAGAGTCTCCAAAGCAGATCAAAGTCAGCAGCAGATTGCATGACGGGGTGGTGGTACTCAACTGTCCATGGTTGGTTGTGCTGCTACTTGTTGCAGAAAACAGAGGGAAAGAGCCCAAGGCAGTTGCGAGGTGCAAATGCACTGACAGGAGCACCTGACTGGCTCCACTGGTGCATTTGCACAGCACCGACCTCACTGATGCCCTGCCCCTCCCGCTCTACCTCCTGGTAAGCAGTAGTAATGTGACCAACCAGAGGTCAGGTGAGCACTGCCATTCCACCACACTGCCTACTACAGCTTAAAGTGTGGTCAGATAGTATGTCTGCAGGTGCTCAATAAATAGTTTGGACCCAAACGGTTCCAAGGTGTGTTAGGACATTGTTGAAATGAAATATCACACTGGAAATTCTTTCTTCCTTTCCATTTGTATTAATCATTGTCTAACACTGAGAATGGTTACTACAAATAAAAAGGAAGAAAGGACAAATCTCTCCAAACTGAGTGAATGGGCATTATAATGGCAAATAATTGTTCAGTGCAAGTACATGTAAAGTGAAAGCCAAAAAAATCATAACTTTGAATATATACTAATGGGGCATGAACTGACCAGGAAAGAGAGCTTGGGACCATAGTGGATAGCTTGCTGAAAATGATGACTCTGTGTGCAGAGGTTGTGAAAAAGGCGGAGTCATGTTATAGATCATTAGGAAACTGCTGATATCACAGCACCATTATACAAATCTGTGGTGTAGCCACACTTGGAATATTGTGTTCACCGCACCTCAAAATAATATTGTAGAGCTGAAAAGATGTAGAAAAACACAGCCAAATGATCAAGGGACAGTAGCAACTCCCCTATAAGGAAGGGTTACAACATTTGGGCACTTTTAGTTTATGAAAAAAAGTGAGTAAAATATGATAGAAGTATACAGAATTATGGATAATGACCTTGAGATCCCTTCCAACTCTATAATTCTATGATTCTCTTATTTATTCTCTACGTTTTAGTCGGCATAGGCCCACTAAAATTAATGAACATGACTAACTTAGGTCCAACATTTTCAGTGGGTCTGCTCTTAGTAAAACTTAGCTGAATACAACCCCAGGAATTTCTATCCCACAACCATTGTTAAAGCAGCATAACCATTGTACTGATCTTGCATCCATTTGAGCTTCACATAGGAATGTTATACTGTACCTCTTGCATTTACTGACCAAATTATAGATATATCCATATGGGCAAAAAGAGATAATGTTCTGTGTACCTGATAAAGTGGGAACTAGTTCTTGAAATCTTAAAATAAAAATAAGCGTTAGTCTGCAATCCTAGCCCCACGTATCTGCCCAGCTGAATTTAATAGGATTTACTTCTGAGTATACATGGTTAGAAATGCGTTGTTAAGTCTTTGAAGAGTCACAAGGCTTCTGGGAGACACAGGAAGCTGGTTTTTACCAAGTCAGACTACTGGTCTACCTATCTCAGTACTGTTACATTGACTGGCAGCGGAGAGACTCTCTCCAGGGTTTGAGGTAGGGGTTTTTCACAGCCCTACCTATAGACACTAGGGATTGAACCAGGGATCTTCTGCATGAAACTCAAGATGTTCTACCTCTGAGCTACAACCCTTCTCCAAACTTCGGGTTGTTTAGATAACCCCTTTTATATTATCAAAAAGGGAAAAGGGGAACTTCAGAAATGTTCATCTATTTTAAATTTTAAGGAACTTAAAAGCAGATGCTGCATAGATATGAGCAATTCACTTTCTTAAATAAGGAATTGGAGAGAGAGAGACCGCACAAGTCAAGGAAAGAACCAGGCGTGAGTCACTCTGAGTGGTCACCATCACTTAATAAAAATAGCTTTTCTCAATTTTATAGTCTACACAATTGGTGTCTGTAGTAAAAAGAATCTGAATGTTTTTACCCTTTCTATTATTAGATTGTTGGGTGAGTTTGAGCTTCTTTCTCTAGCCATCTTATTCCACAAGACTTGGCTTCTGCTGACGTTACTGGGAGTTTCCTATTCTACTCACGGGGTAGCTGAACATGCCCAATAATGGGTTCCAACTCACCAGCTAGAAAAAAAAGTTGAGTAGATATTGACTCGTACACAGGAGGGAGATAAAAACTGCAGGCACCAACAGGGTAAAAACTGCTTATACAAACTTGGATAAAAGTATTTGCTCACAGGATGCAGTAAGTTCATCTTAGCGGAGAAAAGGAAATCTGTATATTTTATCTTCTACTTCTATACAGTTTTTATACTGCTTTATTGTTTAGTTGTACTTTATTTTTTATTATTTTATTTTCAGCCAGGGTTGGTTTTAACTAAAAACTGTTTCAAGGATGAAGTTCTTTTAAAAAAGTGTGGTAAATATTTCCAAACAAATCGGAGAACAAGATAAATAATCCTCCCAGTTGATGCTTCAGCAAGACATTCTGAAAAACAAACACTGTGGTTCAAATTATCATTCTGCTGCCACCTAAAACTTAATAGGAATTACTGAGTCTTGCATGATAGCGAATCAGAATGTGAAATGGAATGGGGAGAAGACTTTTAAAATAATGTCAATAGATTGAAAATATCTTATTATAAATGTGCCTTAAAGATTTATTTGAAACGCTGATATTTAGTATAATGAAAATGTCTCCTAAAATGTTAATGTATTCAACATTTAAAGGCACATCATCTTGACTTTAAACCAGATAAAACAGGTATGCAATGTGCATTTTGTCAAATAATTGTATTGCTCTCAAAGTCAGTTTCTGTCTTGTTTCAGAAACATATTTGAAATGCATCTGCTAGGTTAATATGTATATAAAACATTTCCTTAAAAAGAATGGCTTCTTCCACCCATCTGTCCAAACAACAGTTCAGTATTTCCCCAGAAATGATGGTGAGATCATCGATAGAAGAAAAGCTATTTGAAGTTTGAACTGTATTTTATACTGTTTTATTTTGGTTGGTGGCATTGCATGCCTTTTATTATTTTGTATACTGCTTTGAGATTTTTAAAATGTTTAAGCAGTCTAGAAATATTTATAATAATAAAAGAAATATCAATAAAAATTGTACTTTTTGGGTTTGTCACAGATTTGAATGACGTCACTGATATTGATACAAAAGAAACTAGAATTTCAAAATACTGATCATTTTCCAGTAATCAGAAATTAAAATTACTCATAATAAACTTCTGCAATGTTTTGCAAAAATGTGAAACATAACCCTGGGAAAGAAAGCTAAAATATTGACAAATTCTAATTTAATATTAAAAAAACCCACATTTCAAAAGTAATTCCAGATATCTGGGATATAGCATCATAGTCTAGAAGTTTCCACTGAGAAAACATGATTTGTAGAGGCAGAAGAATCATAAGTAGACTCAAGATTCTTTATATTAACCTACTGAAGTGATTTGCCACTTATTTTTATTAATTAGGACTAACCTACCTATGTAGTTCCGTATCCCCAAAAACATGGGATGGGATGCCATTGCACCATGCACCTCCCCACCCTAGCTTCACATCATTGGCTGGCAGAGACAGGAAGATGCACCACATGATAATGCCATGTCACACCATGTTAATATTACATTAAAAGGAAAAAGCTACAGTGTGCTTCTCCATGTCTCTTATAAAGGTCTAGTTTGGCCCCTAGATCTCCATAGCCCTATTTAAGAAGCTGGAAAGATAACGAATCTGCACACAACTTCAAAAACTGGGGTAAAGGCAACAAAAATGGTAGTAGCACTCATAAATTAATAATAATTAATAATAAAGTAATTAATAATTAATTAATTAATAATAAAGGAGAACCTCGTAAGTTTTGGTGCCAATCACTGGGACCTGAATGTGCATCTGCTTTGCTACTAGTCAGTTTTAACACAACTAAAATCCATTTCCCATAATCAATTTTCAATACTCATATTAACTATTCAGACCAATATCTTAGCCATACTCAGAAACCATACAATGAAAGAAACTAGAATTAATAATTAGGATTGAAAATTTAACTGAAGCTTTTCCTAACAACTATTGCCTCTGGAGGTCATTCGAAGCCCTTTTGTGATGTTTTACCTCCAGTTTTCCCACACAGACTTCCTCTTTTCCCAATTCAGAAGCACTTATGGTTTCTGATGTTAAAGTATGTGTGTTTGTGTCACACACACACACGCACACACCCACCCACCCACACCTTTCAAACTTTCCCCTTTTCCTTCAGAGCGCCAAGCTTTTGCGTAACAACCACAGATTTTACCTAAAGTAAATCATCAATGAAGTGAGTGTTTAATCATCAGTTACCAGTATGTTCCTAAATGCTGCATTATTCCAAACATTGACTGAACCTATACTGAACAAGCTGTTTGCTCTGCTGTGCAAATGATGAGTGATGAATTCATAAAAAAAAACCTCAAGGAAATATCTGACAAAGGCTGAAAGCAATATAAAACAATTTAAATAAAACCTAGCCAAGGTATAGGTCCTGAAACAATATTATTTTCTTATAACTGAAATTCTCTTGCAGTAGCAATGTACGCAATGTAAAAGTTTTAAATAATTTCTGACTTGCAAGAGAAAGCAAAAAAAAAAGCCGAGCAATAGTTAAAAATCAAAGGCCACTTTCCAGACACAGGTTTAGAAAACTGATTTCATACCTAACTTTCAGTGTTGTTACACCCTGTTAAAAAGAGAGTCCTAACCTGATTTAATGTGTACCCAAACAAGGAGGAAATTGGATTTTCCAACCATGACATGCCACTGGAACTCTCTGATACACAAAAGCAATAAAGACAGTTCCTGTCCATAATTCATAGATCGCTTTAATTTAAAAACAGTACTTATAGGGGGGAAACCACACGGTGAAATAAGAGTTTAGCAGAGAACTCAAGTTTTAAAGTTTACCAAATAACACCTGGAGATTTTAAAAAAAATTGGAGGCATTATAAAAAGAGAGAATGAGCCTGACAAAGAAATTGTGTCATGGGGGGGGGGGGAGTGGACTCTACCTTAAAAATTTGTAGAAAAGCAACCCAGACTCCGGCTATAAACAGACCCTGAAAACAATAAACCTAGCTAAAAAGTTAAAACAATCCTCCCCAAAGGGGAGGCAGAGTTTGAAGGAAAGACACAGAAGGTGCAACATTGACACTTTCCCATCAGGGCAAACTAACCTCCTATTAAACCAGTGAAAAATCCCCCCAGCTGTTTAGGATCAATGTTTCAGCACCTCAACTGCCTGATGCAGCCGTCAGAGCTACAGAAAGAGAGTATTGGCTGCACAGGAGAAAGCAAAAAAAAAAAAAAAAAAGCAGTAATTTGAAATAAAGGGCAAGGGAAGGGAGCTTTGCAACATGCCAAGTCTGTGTTTACTACGTTTCAGAAGCAGGGATTCAGTTCACAGCCAGAGAGTAATCTGAGCTCTGCACCATGGACAGTGACTGCTGCTGCAGCTACTGCAGCTGCCTCCCTGTACCCAGATCACTCAACCCCTGCAGGATTTAAACCGGATATCACCCACTGCTGAAAGCCAGCCCACTCACACAGCCCGCTACACAAATACCCCTTTCCCCAGAGTCCCTTGCCCGTTCTCGACGATATGCTCCAGCCACAAATGCCATTAAGAGGCAATGAGCTGCACCATCTGTCCCAGAGATTTACTCCTGCTTGCCCTTTGCACTAGGAAGAAGACGAGTTTCGCTGACCAAAGTGCCAGCATCCATCCTCTGTCCCCTGCCTTATTGGAACTCACTTTAGGAAAATCCCAGGACACCCCTCACCCCCCCACTCAACCCTACACAGTTCCATTTCAAATGCACATCAAATACAGTATCAAATACAGTTCATCCATTACTCCAGAGAACCTTTCACAAACTATTTCCAGAGGCATAGCCATGTTAGTCTGTTGCAGCAAAACCAGGGGAGTCCGGTGGCCATGCAAAGAGCACACACCCTATTCCAACAGGATAAGCCCCAAAATGCAGGATAATCACTTAATTGAATTTTCATCAGCATATGTCAAGTGGTATCTGCTTCATGAGAGACAGCCCTAATGCTGGTATCTATCTATACAAGCTGTCCCACATCCCAGATACATTCCTTACACAGTCGATATTCACTGAACAAGCCATGGCAATGCTCCTCTACCTTCAGATGCACAAAAACACCCCAGGAAACTCCAAGTAATTAACCCACCAATTCCTGCCCAGACAAATCAAATCCTTACTCTGGAGACCTGGGCCCACCCTAATTTAGCACTTTCGGCATTGATGGACTACTGCCCACTCCTGGTGCAGAATCACAAATTATCAGGCAAGACATCCAGCTTGCTGGTAGAGAATCTGATTTGCATGCAGAAACTCTCAGGTTCAATCCCCAGCAACTTTAAGTAGGGGTACTAAGGTCCTGTCTGAAACCCTGCAGAGCTGCTGCCAGTCAGTGTGGACAGTATAAGGCAGATTCCTATCTGTCTCCCAACAAAATGGTACACAGCCTAACCCCCATACCCATCCTATGCATTCCAGGTGACCAGTGTCCACCAAATGCAGAAACACCAGCAATGCTCTCCAGGCAGACCCCTACTTTGCAAAAGTGTAAACAAACCAGTCTTAAGCCTTCGCCAAGGCTTGCAAACCTCTCGCCTCATAAAAGCATACAGCCTTCCCTTGTCCAAGTCAGCTCACTCTTTACTCAGCAAAGGACCGAATCCGATCTCTGAAATATTAATTCCTGACTTGGGTGAAAGGCGACTCACCCCTTGCCAGCAAGCATCACAGTGGCACAGACCCTGTCAACTTTGGGCAGATCTCCAAGGATGGCGGCTCTTTCAATCCCTACAAGTATTGGCCAGAACCTCAGTCTCAACTATTGGGGTGCATGGACATGCCTCCCACTTGCCTTCGCGTGGCCTTCCCGCAGCGCCCCCTGTTGGGCGAGGGAGGTGGCAAAGCTTTATTAAGCAAGGAGAAAGAGTTCGCCTCAATGGAAATTCCCGTTAGCTGTTGCAGCAGGGGTAAAAAAAACACAGCAGGACGCCAGCGGGGGAGGAGGCGAGCGAGGCTGCCGGGCGGAGGCGGAGGCTGATTAAATTCTTCCCGGGAAGGGATTAGGGAGCCGAGCAGAGGGGCGAGGCAGCGGCTCCGCACGCTCCTCTGTACCGGACCCGAGGCTCCACTAACCCCGGGGTCCCTGACCAGGGTGGCTGCTCAGGTAGCAGCTCTCGCCGGATTCGTTAAACAGGGGCAAAAGTGAAGTGCACACCGTTGCCTTAAGACTCTGTGCCGGTTAATCCGAAATAGCCGACCGGCGCCCTGATTCTGGGGTCACAATTACTACTAAACACAGATTAAAATCCCACGCGATTCACAAACAGGCCCTGCGGTGTGTTACATATGCTCCCTTTAACCTTCCCGATTGCATACAAGGAGGGGGGATGTGTCGTGGTTTTTTTTTTTAAAAAAAGTAACTCATCAATTCGATGAGATCTATGGAGTTTGCACTTCGTGGTTGTGTAACTGCGAGACCCGAGTGGGCTGGCAATCTGGCATCCGGAAGGCAAAGTAGAAAGAGCGCGCGCGCGGGTTGAAGAGGACAACAGGGAGAGAGGGTGGTCTGGTGGCCCCTGCCATGGGAAATACATCCCACCCCAGCCTTCGATTTGCGAAGCAGGTGTCTCAACACAGACACCGGCCCCCCCTCTGTTTATCCAGGGTGACTTCCATCCTCGGGGAAGTCTGCTCTTCCAGAAGGAGCGTGCGCATCTCCGCCTTGCCAGCAAGGAGCAAAGAAGCCCTTGCTCCCATCCCAAGGGAAGAGGTGGGTGGCATCCACTCCTTTCCCACGCTCCCTCCCCAAGGAAGAGATGGCGCCAAGTCCCTGCTCGTCCCCAGGTCGGAGGGATCCCCGCTCCCCACTTAAACTCCCCATCCGCACGCCCCGCGGTGCCTTTATTTACAATCATCGGTCTCATCCTCAACCCGCAGGCCGACTTTTGTTTGACCCCACCCATCAGATCCAACGCCAGTGCAAGGGGTGGGGGGGGTCACTGGGTCCTAACTTTCCGCCATAACGCTTCTGCACCCCGGTCTTTCTTCGCTACGCAGGCAGATGCATCTCTCCACTATTAGTCTTCTTACTAACGCCGAAGCGAGCACCTGCTCCTTTCCGCCGTGGGAAATACGAGTCCCTAACTCGCGTTCCCGAGGAAGCTCCAGCCTCCCCTCTGCAACTCCTCTCCCGTCCCCCTTCGCTACACCCCGTCTTCGTCCCCCAACACCTTCCGGGATCAAGGGGGTCGCTTTCCCCCAAGCCCCCTCCCCGCCCCAGCTTCGCAACCCTCTTCCAAGCAGGCCCAGCTTCGCCTCCGGGGCAGCGCGGGCTGCTTCGCCCGCGGCCCCGGCGGCGGCATCCTCTCGCCAGCCCCGCCACCGCCCTTCGGCGGGAACAAAGAGCCCCCAGCCCCGCTGCTGCGGCTCTCCTCTGTCTGTCTGTCTGCCTTCCTTCCCCTCGCTCGGCTCTTTACCTGCTGCAGGGCCGCCAGCACCATCAACAGCAGCGGCGGCAGGATCCGCGGCGGCGCTCCCGCTATCCGGCACATGGAGGCGAAGCGGTGGCGGGGGGAGGCGTACACAGCGGGGCGAAAAGTCCGCGGATGGGGGCCCGGCGGCGGCGCGGGCCAAGGCGGGAAGGGCGGCAGGGGGCGGCGGAGGATCCGCGGCGCTCGCCTGGGAGGAAGGGGCGACGGAGCTCCCGGTCCGGCTGCCGCGTCCGGGGTGTCGGCGATGGGTGACTCGCACAAAAGGCAGCGGCCGAAGGAGTCTCTTCGTGAGGGGCGCTGCCGAGAGGGGGGGGCTGGCGGCGTTAGCGGTTCCCGCGGGCTTTCCCCGGGCACATAGCCCGTCTTCTTCGCTCCTGCGGCGGCGGCTGCCTGCTTGTCCTTCTCGCCGGCCGGCTTGAGGCAGCCTCCCTCCCTCCTCCTCCTCCTCCTCAGCGCGTCGCCAAGTGCGCCCTGGCAGCGCCGCTCCGACGCCGGCTCTGCCGCTGCTGCATGCTCGCCGCGAGTCCTTCGCCTCCTTCACTTTCTTGCCTCGCTTCGTCTCCCCGCCGGCCAGCAGCCAGTAGCGGCGGCGGCAGCAGCAGCAACACCCCCCTCCGCTTGCACACACGAGGATAACAATACCACAGCAGCCTCTGCCTCGCTCGCGCGGCGTTCCTGTGTGCGCCTGTATGTGTGTGTGTGCGCGCTCTCGCGTATGTGTGTGTGTATGTGTATGCCTTCACTTGCGCTTGGCTGCTGCTGCTGCTGCTGGCAGCTTCACCTCCTCCTCCTCCTCTCCTCCTCCTCCTCCTCTTCTTCCCCCCTCCTCCCCGGCTCTCCCTGCTGGCCGCACGGCCAATGGGAAGCAACCGACTCCAGCTCAGCTCAGCCCTTTGCCCGGGCCAGGCAACCGCCCACAGCTACCCCGGAGCGAAAGGTTGAGCTGCTGCTGCTGCTGCTTCAGCCAGAGAGAGGTGCGCAGAGGAAGCCGAGGGTTTGTTGTGGGCACTTTACCCCTCAGCCAGGACCACGGGCCGGGCGTGTCTGGTCTGCACACACACAGAATGGGGATTTTAGGCGAGATGGTAGGGAGAGAGAAAGAGAGACTCGAGGTAACGTTCCGACACGACCGTGAGAAAGCCTCGCGCTTTTATTATGAGCCGGGCGAGAGGACTCTCTCCGGCGAACGTGAGAAATGCCTGTGCAAAACAAAAAGCTGAGGCAAGCCAAGGCGGGCGACGCCAGGGAACGCTGCTCTTGCCCCCATTGTCTGGAGGCGTTTTGCGACGAAGCCACCTGCTGGGAAAAGCGGCTTAGCTGAGGAGGCGGCGGCTGCGTCGCCTTTTGTTTTTGCTCCTCTCCCGCCATCGCCCAGGAGCCTGGAATGGGACCAGCGCGCCAATTAGGAAGTTTTCGGTCCCTGCGCTTCGTGGGTTGGCGGACCTTTTTTCAACCCGCGGGCGCCCCTCCTCGAGATTCTGCTACCTGCTTCGTTACTCGCCAAATGTGCAATTTAATATTGCACATACTGTATATGTAATTGCTTTTTTAAAATAAAAAACTTTGCCTCTGCTGGGCAGCGCTCCAGCCTGCGTACCCAAAAAATGTCAGGCTGCATAACGGAAATTAGGAAGGTTGCTGAGTGCACAGGAAACCTCGAGGATTAGTGCTGGGTCATTTGCAGAGCTGGCAAGGATTTTTCCCTCACCCTACAGGTCACTGAGCAAACTTGCTTTGTGTCCATGCATCAAAGCCTCCTGCCGGAGAGAAAGAGCAAAAAAACAACAACCGGGGGCAGGGAGAGGAGAGTTTGCAAGCGCTGGCCCCCAGACTGTCCTAGAAGCGACTAGGCTCCGGATAGCTGTTGAGAATCGAGCAGTTCGTTTAGGATTGTGCTTGCACGGAGGGCTGAAAAACATTGAATCTGGAAACTCTGCAAACGGCTGTGCAGGTCTTTTCAGGCCAATGCTGGCTTTGCAATTACACACTGTAGTAAGTAATAAGGGAAAACAGATACCCTTTTCTCCATTATTAGCGCCATCATGTAGATATAAGACTTCATAATCGAACACATTGCAAGCCTCTCTTACCTCTTGTTTTTTTCCCCCAAAAGATTTTTATTAAGGTTTCAACAGATTTTATAATAACAAACAAAACAAAACAACACAATAACAAACAATAAACAGTAAAAGACACAAAAATCAAACAAAAATATATAAGTTCAACTCTTAATTTCATATAACTTACTTTCCCGACTTCCTCACATCTCCCTTTTTTGTATTCAAATTTCCAATTTATTTTCAGCAAATTCTTCCTCTATTTTGACTGATTTTAATATTACTTAATTTCTTTTAAATTAACCATTCCCACTGCCATCCACTTATCTTCTAATCCCCCATCATTGATTAATTTTGCTGTGTTTCTTTACTTGTTACTTATAAAACATCTTTGCACATTCCTTTCTACTTTGTCACTAATGCCACATTATCTCACTATCCTGCATCACTTTAACATTCAAATAATTTACAATGTCTTTGCAGATAATCTTTAAATTTCTTCCAGTCTTCTTCTGTTTGTTCTTCTCCCGTGTCTAGGATTCTGCCAGTCATTTCTGCCAGTTCCATGTAGTCTATCAATTGCATCTGCCAGCAAGCCTCTCTTACCTCTTGGTTGTGGTGAATAAAAACCGAAATGGGCTGGCTGGCTGCACAATCATATTTACTTTGCAGCTGAATGGCTCCAGAGCAAATCTATGGCCATTAGTGATGGCAGGATAGAACCTGGGGGCAGGTGTCCAGGCCTCGTTTGCAGAATGAGCAGGGGCTCCCTAAAATGCTTGCCACCTTGTGAAGAAAGTGAACTGACTGATATTACCATCTAAAGGTGGGGAAGCAAAGAGTGTGGCATAAGATAGAGCAGAGTCTAAAATTATATAACTACAACCAGCATGGTGGTACTTTGCAACAATTTTTTTATTATATTGCTACACCCAGGCATCAATATAATAATTTACTCCACAGTTTACTCTGAATATGAGTTGTGTAGATGGTTACGATGCTAACTTATTGCATTGCATTAAAACTATATAAAAGTTTTTTGGGGGGTTTACTAAAATTTGGCATTTGTCTATGGCCCTTGAGGTAGTATAGTAGTGGACAGAGGGTTAGGCATGTTAAACTGGGCCTCAAAAACCCTATGAATATTGAGCAATTTGCTATCTCACAAGCTAATCAACCTCAAAATGCGCTTCCTTGAGCCCCTTGAAGGAAAGGCGGGATACAAATGTGATAAATACTTTAAAGAATAAATAAATCCCAGTGTGGACTTCAGTGCTGAAGAAGTTACACTCCCTGAGGGGTTGTTATTGTCCCAGATCTTTTGCACTCAAGCTCAAATATCCAGCCCATTCCCTCGCTTTTATAAACCAATTATCTCCCCAACCCTGTTTTTGCCTGCAGGGTGCTTGGTGTGCTGCAAAGCACAGTGCTAGTGATATCACGGCTACTCACCATCCTAATTTGCCCAAAGGTGCTTCTATATAACCAATTTCTTGCACAGTGCAATGTTTATTAAGCTTGCAATCCTACACTCTCATTTACTTGCTAATAAGCCTCACTGAATTATTGTTTGAATTATGGTGCAGGAGGAGACTCTTTGAGAGTCCCATGGACTGCAAGAAGATCAAACCTATCCATTCTGAAGGAAATCAGTCCTGAGTGCACACTGGAAGGACAGATCCTGAAGCTGAGGCTCCAATACTTTGGCCACCTCATGAGAAGAGAAGACTCCCTGGAAAAGACCCTGATGTTGGGAAAGATGGAGGGCACAAGGAGAAGGGGATGACAGAGGACGAGATGGTTGGATAGTGTTCTCGAAGCTACCAGCATGAGTTTGACCAAACTGCGGCAGGCAGTGGAAGACAGGAGTGCCTGGCGTGCTCTGGTCCATGGGGTCATGAAGAGTCGGACACGACTAAACAACAACAAGCCTCATTGAACGCAATGGGTTATACGACATAGGATGGAGCTGTAAATTGTTAACATGTTTCAATAGTCCAAAAATAGTTTAAAGTATTTAAAAGATGCGTTTAAAGTATTTAAAACATGCATTCCCCCGTAATTGTAAGATTTATGGAATAGTCTCCCAGGAAGGCCCTCCTGCTGCCACTTTGTCATCTTTTTGGTGCCAGGCCAAAGCGCTTTTATATTTTCACAGGCTCTTGAGCTGCACGAGTGGTGTGATACTGTACTGTTAAACTTATTTTAAATACATTTTATGTGATTTTATCATTGCCTTTTTTCCCTTGGTTGTAAATGGCTTATACTTTTCTTTTATTGGAAGCTATGTATAAAATTATTTAAACATACCACAAGTTAATTAGCCCACAGTTACATAAATTTATGAGAGCTTTCTGACAATTTGTATGGCCAATGCCTAAAACAATAAAACTAGTATGGCGTAACAGTTAGTGTTGGTCTAGGACCTGGGAGATTAGGGCTTGAATCTCCGTTCAACCAGTCAGTGTCTCATCCTAGCCTATCTCACAGGGTTGTGGGTGAGGATAAAATGAGGGGAGAACCATGTACACCACGTTGACCTCCCTGAAAGAAAAAGTGGCATATATAAATGTAATAAATGTATTAAAGTAAATATTTAAAAAATGGACTGAAAGGGTTGGAAAACTGTCCTGCTACCATCCAACAAATAAGTGGATGTTAGGTTAACCTTTTTTAGGTAATCTTGATCCCAAGAGTTTCTACATGCAAGCTTGTGCCCTATCACCGAGTTAATACTAATAATATTTACTGTAGAATTTGCTTAGTGCAATAGGTCAGAAAGGAAAATGGAAATGATGTCAAGAGGGAAGAAAATGGGTTGAGGGAATTAATTTTTTTTAATGAAACTTAAGTTCCAAGGGTATCTTGGCAGTCCTAGTTTTGGGAGACGAGAAAAGCTCAGCACTACAGGTAAAGTCAATAATCATTTCTGCAAGGGGGAGGGGGGAACCCAACCTCTTTGCTTGCAGAAAGCAGCTCTCCTTGGATTCCCTCCAAATCTCAAAAACTCGCTGATGCCTTGATCGTGCATCATCATCGACTGGGATTTGGACAGCCTTATTGCCTTGTTCTAGATATGGATTGGACCGGGTGTGACTCATGACCCAGCTAGTGAAGCCTTTAGTCACCTTGAGTAACCATTTCCTTTTAGGAAGACCACTTGAGTTCAGATGCTAGAAAAAGCGAGTCAATCAAAAGGAAATGTATCATCATCTCTGTTATCTAAATAAGGCTTAAGTAGGGCTTAATTAAGTGTCTGAAATTGCCTTTTGTGCTGGTGTGAATTTCACCGTACATTAATTTTAACTAGGAAGAGTGCAGGCTAATAAATCTGATCACTAAAAATTCATACCGTCCAGGGTCCAATAGCCAAAAACAGCCATAGGGGTGCTAACTTAGAGATACCGATCACCAACTTCCTAACACCAGCATCTGTCAGCGAGGGAGCCTGAAGCTACTATACATTTAGTAGCTCAAACCATGCAACAGCAGAAGCTCTCTCCTGGTATATCCAGGAAGCCAACGTCCCATTCAGCAAACACAACTAAATCTGAAAGCTAATATCTTGCCCAAGGTCACCTAGGGGAGCCTGAGTCAAATACTGCATGCTAGATAGTTGGCTAGCCCCCAAATCTGACGCTTAAGTGAGCAGATTATAGCTGGCCCTTAAATATCATAAGGGGGCATTAATAAAATAGGAAGGTCTAAGGGTAATGATAATCAACAGAAATTAGATGTGGCGTTATAGCGGGAGGCTAGCAAAGTTCTGATTTTCAGCAGTTCTGACTACTAAATGAGATAATAATTTCTTTACATATCATAGATTCTGGAGAACCTATGGCTGAGCTAGATTTGAATATGACCAATGCTGAAGGCGAACAGTATCTGTTAGAAGACACTGGCTAATGCTTTATGTACACAGCTGTTTATCTGTCCCAAAGAACAGATGCCTCTTATTTCACAACAGCTCAACTCTCCACTGCATTCTGTAAATCAAATTCCACACTTCTTCAAAGGTGTTTTGAGTCACAGGCATGCAGCACAAGGCTATGCATGCTTACTCAGAAGTTGTATAGAGGAAAGCATTCTGTATGGCAGGATGGCTTACCCATAGTCCTCCAGATGTTGTTGGACTCCTAACTCTCATCAGCTTCAGCTAGCTTGGTCCGTGATCAGAGATAACGGGAAATGTAGCCCTTCTGGAAGGTTACCCATCCTGCTGGCACTAAAAGCAAGATTTAGTACAAAGCCCTGGTAAGCGTTGGCCAAAATTAAGATGCGCTGGCAGCACTAGTAGTGATTTATGTAAAATTCAGAATGTCATCTCATTGGTTTTAAATTGATCTGACTGGGTTTCCAGCCAAGTGCCCATATTTATTATTTTATTCATACCACACCCTTAACTGCAGAGAATGAAAACATTTGATGTTTGCATATATTTACATGAATTAACATATGCAGTTGAGCAATGATCATTCCACTTTGAAAAGTGGCCTGTGTGGTGCCCTTTACCACTGAATACTCTCATACCAGTTATAGCAGAGTGACATTTGAAATGGTAGCTATGAAAACTGTTTTCTGGATGCCGAGATGAGATGATTAAAAACTGCTGACACGAAGATAAACAATTAACATTTTCAGATACATTTCTTTTGGTCTTGACATTTGCAAAAGCAAAATATTTTCTGGTGTTTTCCCTGTAACAAAATGTGGTGAAGTGTACTGAAAAAAATCAATTTTCAAATAAAAAAACACTTTCTGCTCCTGAACTGCTTCAACATGTTTATGTTTTTATATTTGGTAAAGTGCTTTAAGATTTAAGAAAGAGGACATTCTAGCACATCTGAGAAAATATGAGAGAAAGCTGGTCATGAACCCTACAGACGCTGACGCTAGCCGAGTATTGAAGGTGCTTCAAGCCCAATATTCAGCAATAGTAAATCAGGAGATGGAGTGGAAAATTAAATTTACAAAACAAAGATACTTTGAGTCAGCAAACAAAATGGGGAAGTTACTTGCTTGGCAGCTAAGAAAACGTAAGAAACAAAACGTGATAAATAAAATAATAACGGAGGATAATATCATAGAAGAACCTGAGGGAATAGAAAATAGATTCACGCAGTTCTTTGAAAAGTTGTATGAGAGAGGTAGTGAAAAAGGCATAGAAATTAAAAATTATTTGGATAGAAATGAAAGGAAATATATATCAGAGGAGGATAGAGCACAACTGAACAAAGAGATCTCAGTAGATGAAATTAAGGAAGCCATTAATAGGATGAAGAACGGGAAAGCCCCTGGGCCGGATGGCCTGTCCGCAAAATATTATAAAACATTAGAGGAACATCTAACCCCAGTGCTTAAAGAGGTGTTTAATAATATCTTCCAGGTAGGGAAGATCCCAGCCTCCTGGAAAATGGCGTATATAACTTTGATTCCGAAGACAGAGAAAGATAAAACAGATATAAAAAATTATAGACCTATTTCTCTACTGAACAACGATTATAAGATCTTTGCTAATATCATGGCCGACAGACTTAAGAAACTCTTGAAGGAGTACATACATAAAGACCAAGTGGGATTTTTACCGAACAGACACCTGAGAGAAAATGTCCGCCACATTATAAATATCATTGAGTACCTAGATATGAGAATAGATGTCCCTGCAGCATTGATCTTTATAGATGCCGAAAAGGCATTTGACAATGTCTCATGGGAATTCTTATCACATTGCTTGGAAAAGGCAGGTATTGAAGGCCCTTATATGAAAGGGATCAGGGCAATATATACAGAACAACAGGCAAGGTTGATTATAAACGACAATTTGACCAGACCCTTTAAGATTGAGAAAGGCACAAGGCAGGGCTGTCCATTATCCCCCTTACTATTTATAATGGTTTTAGAAATAATCGCGAATAGAATAAGAGAGGCAGTTAATGTGAAGGGGATAAGAATTGGGAAGAAAGAATTTAAGCTTAAGGCATATGCTGATGACCTAGTCCTGTCTGTGGAGAACCCAGTAGAAAGCGCAAGCAAGGTGATAGAACTTCTAGAGGACTTTGGCAGACTATCAGGCTTTAAATTAAACAGGGAAAAAACAAAAAGTCTAGTAAAAAACATGACTGAACAGGACAAAACCGAGCTAGAAGAAAAGACTGGTATTAAAATCGTGAATAAAGTTAAATACCTTGGAATATGGCTCTCACCAAAAAATATAAACCTGGTTCAAGATAATTATAGTAAGGTCTGGCAGGACATTAAAAAGGATATAGACACCTGGCATAGATTGAAGCTTTCATGGGCAGGGAGGATGTCCGCAATTAAGATGTGCATCCTTCCGAGATTATTATTTTTGTTCCAAAACATCCCGGTTATTAAAGGCACCGCTCTCTTCAAAAATTGGCAAAAAACCCTGACCAGGTTTATCTGGCAGGGGAAGAAAGCCAGAATAAAGCTTAAATACTTAACAGATTCAAGAGACAGGTGCGGATTCGCTGTCCCAAACATCAAGCTATATTACGAAGCAGCCTGTCTATGTTGGCTAAAGGAGTGGGCCACCCTTAGAAACACAGACCTTTTGGATTTAGAGGGATTTAATATTAGATTCGGGTGGCACGCGTACCTTTGGCAGGAAAAAGGAGAGGTCCATAGAGGCTTCTCCAATCATATAATTAGAGGGCCATTATTGGAGGTGTGGAAGAGATATAGGAAACTGATTGAAAAGGGCATTCCATGGTGGCTCTCCCCAAGTGATATAATTGGAATAAAAAAAATTAATATGAATGAGGATAAATACACATATGAGGACCTTCTGGTAAAAACAGAAGAAGGATGGAGGGTGAAGCCCTATGAGGAACTGAAAGATAAAATAAAAGAATGGCTGCGCTTCTACCAGATCACCGCTTTATGGGGGGAGCATAAGAGAACGGGGATGAGCGAAAAAAAGTCAAGGTTCCAGGTAGAAATTTTGGAAAGTAATGATAAAATTCTCTCCAAAATGTATAAGCAACTACTGGAATGGGACACTAAAGAAGACCGGGTGAAGGGAATGATGTTAAAATGGGGAAAAGATCTAGGCCATACTATAGACTATAATAATTGGCAGTCGCTTTGGACAAAAGGTGTAAAATTTACAGCCTGTGTAGCCCTTCGCGAAAATTTAGAGAAAATGGTATACCGCTGGTATTTAACTCCGGCAAAGTTATCAAAGATGTATAAAACTGTTGATAATATATGCTGGAGATGTAAGGAGAAGGTGGGGACTTTTTTTCATACTTGGTGGACATGTGAGGTAGTGAAGAAGTTTTGGATACAAATTTATGAGGAACTGAAAAAAATTTTGAAGTATAATTTCCCAAAAACTCCTGAGCTGTGTCTTTTAGGTATGATGGGTAAAGAAATAAAGAAAGTAGATCAAACCTTTGTCCAATATGCCATGGTTGCGGCAAGAATTCAAATCGCTCAAAAATGGAAAACGCCTGATCTCCCCACGATTGAAGAGTGGCAAATAAAGTTGTACCAATATATTGACTTAGCGAGACTGACAAGGAAAATAAGACCAAATAATACAGTCAAACACAAAGATGAGTGGAACAAATTTGTACTTTATTTCGAGACGATTCAAGGAATAAATAATTTATCAGTAGACGATAACTAATATCATCGATGTAGAACGCTTTAAGAATACTGTAGAAATAACATAAGAAATGGAAATCCCAAGACTGAGCTGGATGGAAGTTTTATTATTGTATTTATTTATTTATCTCTTTTTTCTATTCTCTTTTTTATGTCTTGGCTTTTGTTTTTTTGTCTTTTTTCTTTCTTTTTTGCTTTTTCTTCTTTTTCGCCCTTTTATTCTGTACTTATTTGTACTATATACTATGTAAATTCCGTACTATGTAAGCTGTGTATTCTTTTTGTAAATAAATAAAGCTTTTCAAAAAAAAAAAAATAAGATTTTCTGTTTTTATGAAATGTGGTTAATAATTTTCCATATTTCATAATAATTTCATGAAATGTGGTTAATAAATAAAATATTTTCAGTGCTCTTCTGACTTGGATTTTGGGGGGGGGGTTAAAAAAAGCATATTTATATTGATCAGGAATATTTTTTTACCAATATTTTTATTGTTTCTAAATAATTTGAAACAATAATTTGAAAACAATTATAGAAAGCTGTATAACTGGTACAGTGTTTGTTACCCATTCCAAGGAAAACCAGTCAATAGTTCTGTAATAAGCCTGTTCTGTTCTTCATTTTTAAAATCTAAGCATTTTTCAGAATGTAAAGCACAAAATATAAGCTAGTCCATTTGGATATTAAATAATTTATACCACAGTTATTTTTCACAGAGCGAGTCCTGGACTCTCATATTCCTGGATCCAATCTATCATTAAAAGCCAGAAAATGAAATAGACTTTATAGCATACCTGGAAGATGACCAGACCTTCGCTTTGGCTGTCAGTCTACATGGTGCAGTTTCAACTGCTACGAGTAACCAAATTATTAACAGGAATAGCAACTGTGTGAAATAAAAAAAATGCTTTCACAGCAGCTTTCAGCTGACACGCAGGGTCATATTCTGCTTTCAGCTATACATTTGTAACTAAGAGAAGCATCTGGCTTGTGGCATTAGCCTGTTGCCATGATGCTTGTAGTACGTGCTTCACTAAGTCACCCACTGCTGCGCTGCTCTGAATGCCTTCAGTTGACGATTTGAGTAGAATTATTCAGAAATAAATGAATAGGATTGTTCTCACAAAAACAAGGTGATAAGCAAATCACTCAGATGGTTTAAATCATAGCGTAGAATTGCAGAGTTGGAAGGGATCCCAAAAGTCATCTACTCTAACTCCCTGTAATGCAGGTATCTCAGCTAAAGCACCGATGACAGATGGCCATCCAACCTCTGCTTAAAAACCTTCAAGGAAGAAGAGTCCACACCCTCCCGAGGGAGACCATTCCACTGTCAAACAGCTCTTACTTTCAGAAAGTCCCCCCCCCCCCCGTGTTTAGTTGGAATCTCCTTTCTTGTAACATGAATCCATTCATTCGTCTTACCCTCTGGAGCAGGAGAAAACAAGCTTGCTCCATCTTCCATATGACAGCCCTTGAGATATTTGAAGATGGCTATCATAGATGGCTAAACATACCCAGCTCCTTTAACCGTTCCTCATAACCCTTGGTTTTATTTATTAAAAAAACAAGTAAAGGTAGCATATAGTGAAATTCAACCTATCCAGAGAGGAATTTTCATCTTGTATTGGAAAGTGTATTGCCTAGCTATCTTTGAACATAGTCTTTTTCTAAGATGCAAAAGTATATTCAGCATTGCTTGGTGTTCCATTAAAAAGACTCTACAACTGGCAGAAATAAAAAAATAAAATAAAATATGAGCTGTTCCAAAAGGTCACACACTGTGATGATTTTGACAAATGTAATGTGCATGGTTTTTGATAAAGATTTGCCCTGAAAAGATTCTTTTATGCTTTCCTCTATAACCCAATAATGCTGGCTTTATGGCAAGATGCACTATACCACTTTTGATGAACTTCTAGAATGAACTTTATTGCAGTTTTCTAAAAAACCCAACCACAGTTGCCTAGTAGCGTAGGAAAATTAGTCACCAATTCTGCCTTCATACGGGCAGTTCTAAAATTGAACCCTGACCTTTGAATCCAAGAATCTTGTCCTTAGGCCCACAAGCCATACTTGCTTAAAAGCTTGGAGTCATATCCTCCAGAGCTACAAACAGAAGTCTGTGAATTCCAGTGCCTTTGATAAACAATGACTATTTATCTTGTTCAGATTCCAGGAAGCCATCTTATCTAAAGTGTTATGACGTCCTTTATTTCAATTTATGAGATACTCACAATTGGAAGGGGGGTACTGAAAATTTCTTTTCTGGTGCCTATATACATTAGATAGGAGAACGTGAACTATAGAGTTCTTTGTTTGGTATAAGAGTTTTTAAAAACAACAACAACAACATAATTGAACAGGGTACTAGACTGATGAATGACAGTGGCACTTGCCACAGATTGCCTCTACCCACATCAACCTACCAATGCTCAAAATATTGGTTAAAAAAACCAAGCAAAGTGCAGTTAATAACTGCTCCCCACTGAGGATGCTGATGTTTTGTCAAAAGGCCATAGGTATCCCTTATATACCAATGGCTGTAATACTTGAGGTGTCTTGAACTCTGTAAGCACAACACACAAACACTGTGATTATAATACATTGTGTGTGCATCCCCCCCCCAAAAAAAATTAAACTTGCAAGGTGTGCTTAATTCCAGTGAATTCATTTCTGGAGACTTGTAACCTTTCATTGTTTTGGTCAGCGAAAAGAAGTTTCTTCCCTTTATCAGCAGAATTGGCGCTACTATAGGTGCCACATAATACCCATTCCACATGTGTTTCGTGTGGCAGCACCCACACTTTGGAAGTCCCTGCCTATTGAGCTCAAGCAGCACCTTCACAGAGTTCTTTTTGGTGCCTACTAAAACATTCTTGTTTAGACAAGCCCCTCAAGATGTTTAGAAAGTTGAGGTAGTGTTAATCTATTTTAGTGTTTTGACTTTTGTGCATGGTTATGAATATATGAGAAAATCCACAACCATGTTCAAAAGTCAACCATATATATATTCAAGTGCTGTACAGTGGTACCTCGGATTAAGTACTTAATTCATTCTGGAGATCCATTCTTAACCTGAAACTTCTTAACCTGAAGCACCACATTAGCTAATGGGGCCTCCTCCTGCTGCCACACCGCCAGAGCACAATTTCTGTTCTCATCCTGAAGCAAAGTTCTTAACCTGAGGTATTATTTCTGGGTTAGCAAGAGTCTGTAACCTGAAGTGTATGTAACCTGAAGCGTATGTAACCCGAGGTACCACTGTATATATTTTTAAATAAATAAATAAACTATATGTGCTGATTTTGTCCTATTTTCCAGACTCAGTTCAAAGGGCTGATCTTGACCTAACAGGCCTTTAATTTCTCAGTCCATATTGTACGGTTGTGAGCATGAAAGGGCTTATTGCTATGGCTATCAGGTGATCATGGTCTAAAGAACAAGAATGTGATCTAATGGCTCTAGTATTTTATATGTTGTTGCCAGAGGATCGGGAGACAGCTAGAGGAAGTTTGAGTTGTGAGTTTTTAGCTGAAGATGGCTAAAATTCTGGTGCTTTTGCTCTTTGGGAATTTAAATCAAGTTTACTGGTTGTGCAATGTTTGTTTCCAATAAGCAGTTTTACTTGGAAATTGGTCCCATTGTGATCAATGGAACTTACTTCCTACTTTGTTTATTTAGGATTAGAGCCCCAGAGAGGTATTATTTTGGGCAGCTTTGAGGCCAATACTAACCATAATGCATCTATTTATCTACCATAATGGACCTCAGGACAGTGAAAATCTCACTAGACAAGTGAACTGAACAGTCGTCCTTGACTGGAGACATTTTTGAACTGTTCCAGTGTTTACAAGGGAAGAAGTTATTCTAGCCATGCGAATTCAGCTCCAATATTCATTCATTCCTTCAGTTTCTATACTATCCTTGCTTCCTCCCAAACAAGAGCTTGGAGCAACGTACAAGATAATTAACATATTACTACAAAATGTTCTGATAACAATCAAAAACTAAGAACAAACCATTCTAATATTAGTCTGCCACATGTAAGAAAAACTAAACATCCATCATGCTGTAGGTAAAAGGAAGGGTTTTTTGTTTCAAATGTGCTTGCTTGGAACCACAAAGAAATCACGCAACGACACTGAAATCATCTTCCATCTAAATATTAAACAAACCAGGCCCAGGATTGTTGTTGTTTGCTTTTTTTTAAGGGAAAGCAACCCAACTGCTAGACTTGTCCGTCCCTTCATTTTGACAGTATTTTTATGAGGCAATGTGTTTCATAAATGAAAATATAAGGCATAATGCTTGCATTTAAAAGCAATGGTGTGTTTTTTCTTCCTTTGAACAACCTCATTTTGTAATTTTAACAGATGCTCGCTTTATAGCAAAGTTTACAGGAAAATAAAACTTTCCAAAACAGGTATATACACATGATTCTTCTGCTTTAAACTCAACACTGGATTACCAAACTAGAGGTCTGGGACAAATCAACAACAACAAATGTAGTGTGAAACAGGATGATTGTGGTGAAATTGCAAACAAAGGAGTCCATCTGTGTCCCATTCATGGGGCTGCTTTTCAATTGGGGTAGCCTAGAAATGACTCAAACAACACCTTATCAGCAGTTCCGATAAATTGGAACTGCTGATCTGCTGATAGCATCCCATTCTCTCCCCACCCACTCTTGGCATTATACTGGGTGTGTTGCAGCATGCCTAGCTATTCATTTGAACTAAGAGGCCATTTTTGGCTTCACACGGTGGTGGGGTCAGTGAGATGGTGCCCTTGGAAGAAAGAGGCTGCCATTGCTAGGATGGTGGACAGGCCCAGAACTTTATTTGTGGGCATCGCAAAGGAAGAAGCAGAGGAATGGGGCCTGCTAGGTTGGTGTACTATAGGTTTGCACCTGCTGGCTAACTTGCTATCATTGCGGGCCATGAATATCAGAGGCACTTGCACAGTGAGGACGTATCAGTCCCCATGCATCCATTGCTGCCTTGTGGTACCAAATCCTTCTGCCCCTTGTGCTTGTCATAGCAGAAGCCTCTCACACCTATGAAGGTGTTGAATACTGAGTCAGATCCTTGATCCATTTAGTCTAGCCCTGGAAGCCTCTCTAAGGTCTCAGATGGAGCTCCTTTCCAACCCTGCCACCTCAGGCCTTGTAGCTGATATCCTGGTAAATTAACCAAGTCATGCCATTAGGTGATTTCAGACCAGACTTTCCCAGCTTTGTGTCCTTCAAACATTTTACATGGTGGATAGGAGTTGCATTCCAAAACCTATGATAGACACCAGGTTGGCAGGCGCTGCTTTAAACTATGAGTGATAGTCTTACAGGGAGAGGACTGTATAGAAAGTAATCTGCATTACTTTATCTATTTCAGAATAGGATAATCCAGTTCCTAATGTGCTTAGGAGCCCTCGTGCTCATTCTGCTGAGAGACACCCTGGATTTCTGCCCCAACATCTTGCCCTGATGCTACCACTAACTAAATCTGGAATCTATATCATGCATAGCCACTGAGCTATGCCTCCTCATTTTACTTCACAAGGTATCATCATTGATTGCTGGTTCTGGTTCTTTTTTTTCCTCCAGGCCACAGCACTGAGGTAACTTTTAATCTTTGTGAGAGTACAAAACAGCATTTGCTTAAGCTCAGATCATCCAAATCTCTCAACTATTTATCTTGCACAACATAAGCATCACCATTAATATAGTACCACAATTGCTAACTATAGCTAATACAGCCAATGACAAATAAAAATATTTTGCTTTGTATGGGAGGCTATTTCCGCGACTGATAACAAAAAGTGTAGAGCTCTGACATAGAATAATGAGATTAATTTTAAAAGCAGGCTCAGCTTTAGACATCATGTCCAAAGGCAATGACATGATTATTGTTATTGTCTTGAAAGAAAATTAAAAGTTTGGGTTGGTGGAAAACAAACCTGCTTGAGACACTCCAGTGACTTTGGCGATTAAGCAAATGGAAGAATTGTGTATAAAACTGATGGGTGAAACAATATGGGGCATGTTTTAAGAGGATTTTCTAGAGATCGGATAAATGGCTAATATTGATTTTATTGAGATTCCTGCTGTTAAAACATTGCACAGTGAGCCCAGAATTTCCCAGAGCTTGGCTGCCTGGGAATCTGAGTTGACTTTGCCTGTCAAGCAAGCTGAAGGACACTGAGCAGTTAAAACTATTTTAATCTTATGTTCTACCTCAAATTTAGGATGAAGCTAAGGCATTAGGCCTGCTGAGAATTTCCTGTGCAATAGAGTGCATTCCCACTTTTTAATCTTTTTCTTTTTATGCATTATAACAGGATTTTCATCACATGAGCACACAGCTTGGCAGTACCATACACTGTTTCGAACACATGCAATGTGCAACCACAACGACAGATGCCAACAACTTTTTGTTTTGTTTCTGAATTTTCTGGGTTTTCCACAACAGAAACATCAACTTCAAATTGTGTTAAAAGGCAGAAAACTTCGGCAGTTTTATTTTATAGTGAGATGGGTTGATCTTTCCTAGAAATATAAAGGTAAAGGTACCCCTGCCCATACGGGCCAGTCGTGTCCGACTCTAGGGTTGTACGCTCATCTCGCTTAAGAGGCTGGGAGCCAGCGCTGTCCGCAGACACTTCCGGGCCACGTGGCCAGCGTGACGAAGCTGCTCTGGCGAGCCAGCACCAGCGCAGCTCACGGAAACGCCGTTTACCTTCCCGCTATAAAGCGGTACCTATTTATCTACTTGCACTTAGGGGTGCTTTCGAACTGCTAGGTGGGCAGGAGCTGGGACCAAACGATGGGAGCTCACCCTGCCACGGGGATTCGAACCGCCGACCATACGATCGGCAAGTCCTAGGCACTGAGGTTTTACCCACAGCGCCACCCGCGTCCCTAGAAATATAGTCTAGGAATAATATAATAAACTGGATTGACCTAAAAATATGCATGATTTGAGAGGTGGCAACTTTAGCAGAATATTAGAAGCATATATTCATTCCAGTGAAGTCCTCATTCGAATTCATCTGTAGGATTGTACAGTGACTAATTCAAACAATTTACTGCTTATTCTGTACAGTATTAGGATAATTTATGAATTATGCTATGTATAACAGCTCTAAAAACTGGAACATATGGCAACAAACTCTATGTGTTCCAGAAGCCACACATGAAATACTGCTACTCGTATATTAGATATCATAGCCCTGACTCTTCACATAATACGTAAAAAAGACATGCCACATAGATGATTTTTAAAGTTTGACCCAAAAGTGGCTTTTCTATTTGTCGTCTATTGAATAAGTAAAGTCAGCATTACAATTTTTATAAATACTGAACTTTAAATGCTCATTGTCTTATATGGGTGAAGGATGATGCACCATTTAATGACTGCAGATGTTGTTTCCCTGAAATCCACCCCTCCCCTCTCACACACTGCAAGCATTCTTAATGCCATTTTAATGGCAACTTTGTGTGTCAGATGCTTCTTCTTTGCCGCAGAATGCTGACAGAAAATTCTATCATATATTAATATAGGAAAAACCACAGAAAAGTTGTTTCATCTTCTTCCAAGGCACACATTTTAAATACCAATTTAAGAAAACAACATTCATTCCCTCTAAGTACTGTTTACACCGTTCATGGCCTTGCCGTTTCATCTTTGATTACTTACAATCTTTTTCTCCTTCCTGATTACTGGCACTTCTACCGTGTGCCTATGCCTACCTTTTGTTAGCAAAACACAATACATACTGTACTAGCATACAGATTAAAGGTCATTGATTGTGTTGTTTCACATTCGTATATGTACACAAGCTAGCCGATGGACTGATTTCATCAGATACATTCAGCTACGGAGGAAGCTTGGGTTGAAGAGACAGACAGATGAGGTGAAGAATGGGCAAAAAAGTATCTTCCAGCTCAATCCTATGAATAATAATAATTTATTATTTATGCCCCACCCATCTGGCTGAGTTTCCCCAGCCACTCTGGGTGGCTCCCAATCGAGTGTTAAAAACAATACAGCATTAAATATTAAAAACTTCCCGAAACAGGGCTGCCTTCAGATGTCTTTTAAAGAGAAGTTAGCTGCTTATGTCCTTCACATCTCATGGGACAGCGTTCCGCAGGGCGGGCGCCACTACTGAGAAGGCCCTCTGTCTGGTTCCAAGTAACCTCACTTCTCGCGATGAGGGAACCGCCAGAAGGCCCTCGGCGCTGGATCTCAGTGTCCGGGCAGAACGATGGGGGTGGAGATGCTCCTTCAGGTATACAGGACCAAGGCCGTTTACTCAGAAGTAAGCCATCTGTGTTCAATGAAGCTCACTCTCAAGAAAGTGTAGGTTTAAGATTGCAGCCTTCATAAAATAAAAAGATGATAGATATTAGATAAGTATGTGGGGCTACAAGAAAATATATGCTGATCAATGGGGAGGGGGAAAGAGACCCAAAGCCTAGGTTGAAGTAGTGGAAGAAAGAATCTGGGTTGCACATTTTCTCATACGTTCAGACAACTTCACCCAGTTCTTATTCCTTGCATAAGTGCATGAGCTTCCTGCTACTTCCTTCTCCTAATATATTCATCTCGACCATTCCTAGTTTTTCTAGCGGAAGCATCAAAAGGATAGATTTGGCTATTCAGGTTCCAGAAAAACTTCAGTATATTTAAAGTCAAATATCCCAGTTTTTGGATAAACTCTAATGACTCGGAAAGCCTTTATGATTTCATAGTCATTTACCTTGAGGTAACATTTATGGCAGCTGATATATCACAATTTATAGCTGGTCATTCAAAGCTTTTGTAGATGAGAATCACTGCTGTTAGGAATATACCAATTCCTTTCCACTTTCCCCTGGTCCTAGCCAAGAGAGGCAGACATGATCTCAGAATCTTGCAAGAATGGGTGGGCATAAGTTCCTCTCTGCTGATATATACCAGGAACTGATTTTCATAACCAGTTTTGACCTGGTGAAATGTAGTAAACTCACCACTGGCTTTGTATATTCTCACATGAACTGACTTTGAAGTTGCCCATCTGCAATTAGCACCTGGAGAGCACACAGGTCATCTGAGTACAGACTTCCCCACCATGATATTTATTTATAAATTTGCATCTAGAAATACAAATTGGAAAATGCAATTTGTATGCAAGCTGCGTCCTCTTTCACCCTTTTTGGGGGGATGGGTAAGTGGCTGTCTGAGGAAGACAGGCAAACTTGGCTACAGAGCCCCAGAATAAGACCCTTTTCAGGAAAGTGTGTAAGCAAACAGTCTCCAGGCTTTTTCATATAATACAGTTGTACCTTGGATCCCAAACGTCTTGCTACTCAGATGTTTTGGCTCCCAAACGCTGCAAACCCGGAAGTGAGTGTTCTGGTCTGCGAACGTTCTTTGGAACCTGAACATCCAACAGGGGCTTCCGCAGCTTCCCATTGGTTGCAGGAGCTTCCTGGAGCCAATCAGAAGCCGTGCTTTGGTTTCTGAACATTTTGGAAGTCGAACGAACTTCCAGAACAGATTCTATTTCACTTCCAAGGTATGAATGTATAGGTACAACACTTTATAACCTATACTGTATAGATCTATTGTTAAATAAAAGTGGTTTATTATGGAGACAAAGCAGACTCAAGTAACATGAAAAATAGTGAAGAAGCAGAAGTAATAATAACAGGTGCTTCTTCATTAGTTCATTAAGGTCTGGGATCAGAACTGAAAGTATTTTTGTTCAAGCCACTTTACACAAAGTCTGCATGGTCTGTGGACTCTCCAGTTTTGAAGCAGATCACCTACATCATATTAAGTTGGCAGGCAGAATCAAGGGGAGCAGATTGATTCCTGGACTTGCCTCTGTTTATAAAGCCTACCTTTCAGGATTGGGCAAAAGGCGCATATCTAGCCCTGGCAATGTGAACCAATCAATATCTTACAAGTCAAAGAGAACAGACAAAGACTGCTAGAGGAAGTGCTTATAAAAAGCCAATTAAGAATTGAGCAAGCCATGAGAGATGTCAGGCACCAAAGCTAGGTGACTGCAGCTCTGCCCGGCAACAAGGTGGACGGGATTGAAACCGAATCTCCATGAGGTCAGATGGGTGGGATAACGATTACCAGAAAAGCTTTGTAAGGGTAAATGGCGGGAGAGCACATCACAGTGTGGGGAAAATTGAAATACATGGAGAAAATGGAGCATACACAGCCTAGTTAGAACTGGCTACTTTGCAAGTTATTCTGGCTCCCCAAAATGGAGTTTGGGGTGCTATTTTTTTTTTTTAAAAAAAATAGACATGCCAAGCAAACTACAGGGTGTGCCAGGTTCCATGCATTAATCTCTAAAGTGCCTCAAGACTCTGTTGTTTTAATTGCTCTTAGTCATTACTGGAGCTTTCTGTTCTTTCTTGGGTTGTTTTACTGAGTCTCAGCACAACCATCCAGTACTACAAACAGATGGGCATTCAGCCACCACCTTCTGGACCAATTAAATAAACTATAAAAACTGGGCTTATGGGATGTCAGAGTGGAACTCAAAATATCCAGCAGCAACTGGCTATGCCCCTTTAGGGAGGTCTGCTTCATATTTTGAAAGCCATGATTAGTGGGCTATCAGTTCACTTCAAAAAATTATTTGTCTCCAGTTACAATTGCCCTTTTTATTTGGTTCAGCTATTTAACTTTCTGTCAAAACTCCTCTCGTATCTCCTTTTGATTATGAAGATTAGAGTACAAAATTCTAGAACCTTCTCTAGGTCGGAAGTGTGGGGAATGGAGGAGGGATATTGCCTACAAGGTGACAAAGAGTCTGAAGAGCAGCTTTAGAGGCATTTTTGCCCACTTTATTGGAGTTTCTCTTTCACTCTGCCATCATTTATCTTCTATGGAGAACACAAAGCATTAGGCAACAAAGTACAAACAAGGGCACTTTTAAATCTGCTAGGAGAGAAAAAAGTACCAGTAATTTCAAGAGCACTTTAGAGAGTGTTTGCCTGATCCATGTCTAAAATCCTCTTATACACCTGTGTCTAATTTAAAACAAATAATTATGTAGGCAATTGCGCAGAGGCTGCAGTTCAATTAAGACCCATCCATTCCACCTATATGTTAGATTCTTCCATTTCCTTTTCACGTGCATTTTCATTATCATATTACATATGCTATCAAATGGTAATTCTGATCATCATTTAGCAAGCATAGCTTTTTCAGAAGCACGATTTCAGCCAATCCGGCTTTGAACAGCAGAAGTGACTGGACAATTTTTGCTTCTGGACTGCTTTAAACTTCATACAGCACATGATATGGGGATGCTGTGTGTGGCATATCTTGTATTAATAATACATTTTAAATTTAGAAATAATACCCATTGCCACTTTTAGCTGCAATGGTTTTTTTGGCAATGAACTGAAACCCTTTAAGGTAGAGAACAAAAGAAATAATATTCAGTGTTCTGCATGGCACTTGGGACCTGCAGCAAAATGTTGCCCTGCATCCTCAACCCCTAAGAACATGAGAAGAGCCTGTTGGGTCAGGCCAATCCCTCTGGATGGTTCCACAACCAACTGTTCTAGGGCGCAATCATTTAGGGTATCTATAAATTTTACTCTTTGACATGACTGGAACACATATGCAGCCAGCCCGTGTGAGGGTACTTGAAGTCACCCTTCAGTATAACATTTCCACTTTTGGATGCTTCCTTAATTTCATTCTTCATCTCAAGATTTCCCTGAGCATTCATTAGTGGGAGATCGCACATCCTTGGGACTAAATTAACTTTTCTTTTCTTTTTTAAGTTTAATACTTTTGCATGAACTGTGGCTCACATAGCCACGCTGAAAGCTCCTCCTCCTTTTTGTGCAGTACCTCGATTCAGCACATATCACCGGAGCTGGCCGTTTTATGATTAGGAAAGTGAAAGAAAATGAAGCAACATTTCGTGATGATATTTATTTAGATTTGGATTCTGCTTTTCAACCTGATGGACTTCAAAGTGGCTTTGGGCATCAAAACTGCTTTGAAAAGCACCAGCAGTAAACTTTAGTCCATAAAAGGGGAAAAGGCCTGAGGAGTCAGCTCTATCAATCAACCACATACTGTAAAATAGATAAATAAAGAGCTAATACAACACTCAAAATGCCTCGAGGCCAATGAGAATAGGGTCAAATTAAACAGCCTTTACAGTAGGACAGACAGCCTGTATTGTAAGGGTTATATGAACCTACAGATGGAAGGAATTCCACAACCGGAACGCCATGGCCTGGCGTTTGCTAAGGGTGCTGGGAACTGTAGTTCTGTGAGGGATAGACTAAAGTTCTTGGGATTCTTTAGGTGAAGATGTGTGCTTTAAGTGAATGGATATACACAGCCACTATTCTGAGCCACCCCTAATCTCATGGACACAGGGCAAAGGCTCAGTCAATGGCTTCTTGTTGGTGGTGGTGACACTTGGAATACAAAGTGAAAACCCTTAGCCTTGTCTCAAAAAAGCCTGTGGTAGAGCTAGAAGAAATGCTGAAAGGGCAACTAAAACGATCTGAATTTGAGGGGAGAGCAACATTGCAATGCTGGGCACATCTAATCAGAAATAAGCCTTGTTGAACGGCACTTACTCCCATGTATAGGATTGCAGCCTATGAAACAGATGAACTCTAATATTTTTTTGGGGGGGTGGGGGGTGGGGGGCGGGGGGCAGTATCAAGGTTGAAGATAATGCCTTCTAAGTGAGAAGAGAGTGAGCAGAGATAAATGGTTCTCTTTCAAAATGCTAGAACTCCAGGCCAACAGGAAATTATTTTCAGTAACTATCATTCCTCATTTGTAAGCGTTCCAGAGCATCTGGCTGGCCATAGTTTAGAGTCAGAGAGTGCTCATCAAAATGGACATAGGCCTAATCTAGCAAGACTATTTTTTCCTATTCTCTGAAAATACTACAAAAAGCCAAACTTTATTGTATTCCAAGGCACATGGTGAATTCTTATCAAACTGTAATTCAAGCACTCAGCCATATTGCTGATCTCTTGACTTTTACAGTACTTCAGTATGATCTGGGGGACAAAATGCTGGAAAAGAATCTCATACCCTTCAACATTTTTCCAATGAAAGTAGGGACGTCGTATTCCATAATCATGATGATGATGATGATTTTATACCCCACCCATCTGACTGAGTTGCACCAGCCACTCTGGGCAGCTTCCAAAAGATATAAAAACATAATAAAACATTAAAAAACGTCCTCATACAGGGCTTTCTTCAGATGTCTTCTAAAGATGTCTTCTATCTCCTTGGCTCAGGGTCACATAACTATTCCAGACCCTCCAAGTGTCCCTATTTTCCAGGGACAGTTCCAGGTTTACAGAAGCCATCCCAGTTTCTGTTAGAGGGTATGGTAAAGGTAAAGGTAAAGGTAAAGGTAAAGGTAAAACATTAGGTCCAGTCGTGACCGACTCTGGGGTTGTGGTGCTCATCTTGCTTTATTGGCCGAGGGAGCCGGCGTACAGCTTTTGGGTCATATGGCCAGCATGACTAAGCCGCTTATGGCGAACCAGAGCAGCACACGGAAATGCCGTCTACCTTCCCACCGGAGCGGTACCTTTTTATCTACTTGCACTTTGACGTGCTTTCAAGCTGCAAGGTTGGCAGGAGCAGGGACCGAGCAACTGGAGCTCACCCCGTCGCGGGGATTCGAACCGCCGACCTTCTGATTGGCAAACCCTAGGCTCTGTGGTTTAACCCACAGCGTCACCCACGTCCCTAGAGGCTTTGGTAGGATCTCCCTATTTTCATCAGAGGTATATTGGAGGATATGGAGTTGACAGGTGTGCATACATGGAAAGGCTGGAAAAGTCAGTCTTAACTTTTCATCTGTAAATGGTCCCCTCAGCTGGTTTTTCTGAGAATGATTAATAGAGCTGGTAAAATTCACTGCATGCTAAGCATGGACAATAAGCAAATACTTGCTAAAATACTGCTTTAGAAAGCATTATTCAACCTTCAACACTGAAGGAGGGAATGCTTTGAAAACAGAAGTGTGAGCTAACTGTGCAACCCTATGATGTCTACTCAGAAATAAACCCTACTGAGTTCAATGGGGCTTACTTCTGAGTAGATTGCACTGTTAGGAAGTGCAAAAGAGACACACTTACTCCACTGGTTATCCAACAAGGCCAAACTCCTACGCAGACTAGAATCTCGCGTTTTGATACTGTGATCCTGGATGGTTTCTCTGCTCCTTATTTATCAAAGGAAACCTAATCATAGTGCCTCTCAGGTATGGGTGTGCTGCCTTGTTTAAAGGTGTCGCTGTGCATGCAAATGAGGATAACAGCTCATGGAGATGACTCAAATGAATTAATTTCCTGTATCTTTTGAAAACATATGTTCAGAGACAAAGCAGGTACATGGACTGAACCAATATTTCTTGTGGAGCCGTAGCAAACGCTTGAAAAGAATAGGCTACACTAGGAGAGAAAATTGATCTGCCTTGTGTTGCATCCTGTTTTGGTCAGAGGGCAGGAACCTCCCTCCCCCACCTGACGTGCCGGCACAGAGCTAAGTCACAAAGGAGGGGCTTTTCTGCATAATACTATTACCTTCCTATAACTGTCATAGTGTTGCCACTTGGACCAGCGTAACATCCTGACTGCAAGTGGACAATAGTTTTTTTAATTAAAAAAAAGAGAGAGTCAAAGATATAATTACCCATGGTTTGTTCACATGTTTCTTTTCTTCTCGCTGTCAGTTACAGTCAAATTTTTTTTGTGGGGATTACACTACAGAAACCTGCAGACACTTAAGAACTGATAGAATCAGACCTTGGAGCCTTTTGAGAATACATTGAGGGCATGGTGTCCTTAGTGGAGAAGACTATAGCTCTCATTAGCAGAGTTTATCATGTAAAAGGCACTGATTTCAATCTTTTACATGTCCAGGGAGGGTTAGGAGAACTTCTGCCTAAAGCCCTGGGAAGCCATTGCAAATCAATATAGACAGGACTGAGCTAGATGAACCAATAGTCTTTCTCAGTGTAAAAGAACAGGCCACAAGAATCCCAACAGCAGGAGTATACAGTGGTACCGTGGGTTAAGAACTTAATTCATTCTGGAGGTCCGTTCTTAACCTGAAACTGTTCTTAACCTGAGGTACCACTTTAGCTAATGGTACCCGCTGGCCTCTGTGCCGCCGCCACACAATTTCTGTTCTCACCCTGAAGCAAAGTTCTTAACCTGAGGTACTATTTCTGGGTTAACCCTAGGTACCACTGTACTGCATACTCTCAGAGGTAATCAGTCCAAGAAGCCTGTCTTTCCAAAGATAACACACCTAATTTTAAACTTTCATTCTTAAACATAATGCCTTGTTGAATCTGGATTTAGATGCTGGCTAGTATTTTCCAACGTATTAGTCGTAAGGATGGTGGTTAGAAAAGAGTAGGCAGGCTTCCTACTCAGGGACCTCTGCGGTAACAAACTAAAATCCACGGGGAGGTTTTCAAGCTGTGGGTGTGTAGCTAGTGTTCTCTATAGCCTTTCTATATAGTTTGTAGGTACACTTATGATCTGGATCTCACATAACACTAAGCCAAACTATGGCTTAGGGATCTATCAACAGTTTGTTTTGGAAAATTTGGTCCAGGGCCTTGTTATTTACCCCACACTCAAGTACCAAGCCACTTTACACAATATAAAGAATAGGTTGGCCAATTAATGTCCACCCTTCAATTACCTTAAAGCCAAGCCAACCTAAATTTTAAATGAAGAATCTGTGGTCTTGATGATGGATGGTCACTAATATATATTAAGCAGTAAAAGGACACCCTGGTAGTTCAGAGCCTGGTTGAGCTTCCTAAGTAGACTGAGATAAAAAGGCAGTTAAATAAAGGCTCTGTCTGATTTGTAAACTGAGCAGATTTAATCTGGAAGTCACTGAGGAGAAATAAATGATGGATGTCATTTTTATGGTATCATTTTTCTGACCAGAGTTACACTTTAACAGTTTCACTGACATAAAATAGTCTCTAAGAGTTACCTCACGTCTCATTAGGTAGAATCTAGTGCTATTCTAAAACAAAACAAAAAAACCTTACAGATGCTAAGATAGAGAACAATTAGTATTATTTAATTTCTCGAAACAGAGAAGTTAACTTGTTAGAGATTTTTTTTTTTTAAAAAAAAGTTAATGCCATGATTAGGTCACTGTTTTCCCAGTTATGTCCAGTAAAAAAATAGAGGTTGGATTTCCATAAGCACTAATAAGAACTGAACACTAAGAGTTTCCTTAGCATCATCCTGAATTATGTTTGTGAGAGGAGTTCACTGCACAAAAGAGTAAGGTTCTTCTAGGGTTGAGTGAGCCATATTTAGCTGTTGCTGTTTCTAGCAGCAAACTCAGGTAGTGAGTGCCAACAATATTTAAGCTGAAACAGGAAAACAGGAGGGAGGTCAACATGCTTGAGGAAACCTTAAAGTTTCCAGAAGTACGAAAACACACACCACCCACTTTCAAGAACCTAAGAATGTAACCCCCCCCCCAAAAAAAAGTGGTCATTGAGGACTGATGTTCAGTATTTTTGGAATGTTGAGTGTCAGTTTGAAAAAGAAAGAAACAGAAAATAGGTAAGATTAGAACACCCATCTTCAGTTATTTGTAGCATAAAGTATACTGGAAGAAGATATGGCTGGCTGGAACCTTGAAGATGAGCAGTTTTCTTAGAGGTGAGGTTTCATTTCGTTCCAACACCTAATTGTGCATTATGCGATATATTACTGATATGTGATATTGATGTATGGTTAGATAATATAAGAGTGGGCTTCTTCTGCTACTCCTGTTGGGTTATTTTAAAATTCCATGCAGATCTGAACATAGTGATCTACTGTACTCCATCATATAGTTTTGTAGTGATGCAAACAGGTAGATGAAATGCGCATTCAGTGATGTAACATTAACCCTTGGGAGGGGACAATTTTCACCAGCAGCAGATGCTACTTAACTCTTCACCCTTTCACCACCCTAAATGTTTCTACTTTAGCTGCCGTTTCCCCGGCTAGGGTTCCAAACCTGTGTTTACATCACAATCACAAGGCTAGAATCCCACTGACAGCTTAGAGACAGTTCCTCATTGCAAACCACTCTCTTTCGAGGTTGCTTTGGAGTGGAAAATCAACTCTTCAGCTAGCATTACATGCATGGCTAGAATGTAATTGGTAGCTTGGCCCCAAATTGTCCCTGAATGTAATCATTTTGCTTCTTGTGTTCCTGCTGTTTTAAAATAGCTACTGTCCTCCTGACGTGACGCACCATCATGTATTCCTCAAATGAATCCACAGAGTCCCAACCACAGCGTGTCGTAACTAGAGGGTGCATGGACTTCAAAAGGGGGCCAGCAAAGCAAATACAGATAAGGCAAGCAAGTGAGTCAAGCCACAGGCTAGCGATCAGGGCAGTATCTCAAATGAATAGCTTGAAGGAAATTGCTTGCTGAGTCCCAAATATTCTTATAATTAAAATACAGATAATGTAACCAAAATATAGCTGGAACTAAATCTGGTTGGTTACTTCTATGAACCGTTGTGTGCTCAGCCACAGAGTCCCCTCTCCTGGAGCACCTAACAGCTGAGAGGTAAAATGAATGGACACAACGACTGTCTGGGATTCAAACAGCCACAACTTTATTGATTTCAGATGTAGGAAGCTTTGGTATAGGTATTGAGCGTATATCCCTCTCAACCCTCCCCCCACTGGAGGACTGAGGCATGGCAGGGTTTATTTGGGGGTGGTTCCACTGCAAAACACGTTTGCGCAGATGGCCCCCAAACACTGAGGGAAGCTCTATAACCCGCTTGCTCTATGAACCTGGCTGTTGGACAGAGACTTCCCTCCAAACCCCTCTAACAGGGTACCCTGTTAAGACTGCCACAGAAAACGGGGTGGGTGAGTCACCACTTCACCACACCCCGATCGGATGAATGACAATAGGATTCCACCCAAGTTGTGACTAGTGCTATGGGGAAGGCAAGACCTGCAGAGCAGGGAAAATTCCTTCCCGGCTCTGAATATGGCAACCTTAAAAAGAACACAGCAAAGCCCGACTAGCTGAAAAGAAATGGTTAGAGCATTAATCAGCTGTTCATGAAGAGAGGGAAAGGGTGGGTGATGCTGCCAGCCGACTGGATGTTGTACTGAGTGGTTGGCCGGGCTAAGTAGATGGCCAAGCACACACACACACACACACACACACACCCCTGGGCTGCTGCAGACTGGCTGATTTGAAAGCACGGGTTTGGTGGGAACTTGTGAGCCTTTGCGGTAATTGGAAAGGATGGGGGAAATATCAAAAATGGTGCTGTGCGTCCAGGCAAAAGAGAAGGCGCCATGTCGGGTTGCAACTGTAGCTCACCGGGGAGATGGTAAGCAGCCCTTACCTACCATATATGTTGATTTACCTGTCTATGTACAGTTTAGACAATTCACTCAATTTTTGTCTGACCTTTACCTTATGTGGAAAAATGTGCTTATGAAGGCATATGTACTGTGTGAACCAGGTAATCATAGATCTGTCCAGCAGCAATGTTCATGATTGTGTAGGAACGTTGCAAAGATATGCATCTGTTGTTACATAACTTTTTGCTGAACTTTCTGCTGTTTATTGATTGATTGATATTTATTTACTTAAGAATTCAGACACCACTTTTCTTTATAAGATAAAGCCAAAACTTTAAAAAGTTTTTAAAACACCATTCAAACTGCAGTAAGAAACAGTTCGGATTACTAAAATCAATTTCATACAATAAAACAAAGAGCAGGATAAAGCAATTCAACATAAAAACAGGGAGAACAAACTTTAACCCATGCTTTTGTGGTTGACGTGGGGTGGCCTTACCATGTGGCAGAGTGAGATCTTAGTTGGCAGATCTGGGTGAAATATATTCAGAGTTGAGTGTGGATTTCATGCTCTTTATTCAGCTCATAGTAGTGAGGAGAGCCAGTTCCCCCGAAATGTCTGCTTTATATACATTATTTACACAATGGGCCCCACGTGATTGGCTAATTCCGGGATTCTCCTGTAGGCCAATCAGGTTGCGGATTCACTTCCACCTGGAGTTGGATTGGGTGGCTCCTGTGGACCAATCAGACTGCTGCATTCTGGATCCTATTGTTCTAGGACCAATCAGACTGCTGCATTCTGAATCCTATTGTTCTAGGACCAATCAGAATGCTACATTTTGGATCCTATTCAGCTCAGTACATAACACTGGGGTACATTAAATGCTGCCAAATGGCCAGTAATTTAACTTCTCATCTTTTCAGGTAAGCTACCACTTCAGTTTTGCACCATAGGCTTCAAAGTGCCTTGTGCCAAGGCTATGGTTCACTCATTACTTTTCTCCACTTGAGCTTCCTCCCTGCCAAGGGTGACACTGTTTGTGAGAAGAAAAACTGTATTGTGTGACACGAATGAACCTGTGACTATTAATGGCCTCGTATTTCAAGCAGTGCCTCTAGAACTTCACCCTTCCCAGATATTCCAAGCCTGAGTGCACATCAGAGACCAAGCCACCTGTCTTTCTCAGTGTTTGTTTATCTGTACCTTACCTGATGCTGAACAGCTTGTTTGGTTACTGTTGAGGTCACTGACCTACTTTTTCCATTTCTCCTGAGAAGATCATAAAAGTTTTCAGTGCCTTGAAGGTAAAATGCCTAACAACAGGAAAGTTTCATAGTTAATAATTTCACATTGATCTGTCTGTCTGTCTGTTGTTGTGTTTTTAATATTTGTTGGGAGCCGCCCAGAGTGGCAGGATCAAACCCAGTCAGATGGGTGGCATATAAATAATGAAATTAGTATTTTTTTAGTATAATTGTCTATCTGTCTACATATGTACTATATGATTCTGTAAGCAAATGGTCCACATCTCAGGAAAACAATGCACTGGGCACTTACGTTACTATCTCCCAACAGTACATTACAAAATTTTATTTTAAAAGCACGCTTAAACTGGCCACTTTCATTTTGAAGAAAAAGCAGCAAGCAGGCCTCAATATAGAATATGCTCTAAACAGCCCTGAGGGTTCTGTTTATAACTTTGAAGGTTAAACAGCTGTGTTTGTGTGTGTGTGTGTGTGTGTGTGTGTGTGTGTGTGTTTGGCAGCAAACTGGTGCAGGACCCCAATTCAGATTAAAACTGCATTCTGGATCAAGTCTCTGTCACCGCCTTTTCTTCATAAAAGGAGCTGTTTGGTTTTTTTTTTTAAAAAAAGCATGTTATTTATAACATATAATTTTCCTTTATGTGACAAAAAAGCAAAAGAAAATAACTTATAAAAATAAGGTTTTTTGATAATTCGACAAAATAAATGATAAAGAATGAGGGAGTTGTATCGTGTTTTGCTGTAATTTGCTACATGCGTTTAACTAATATGATTAGAAAACCTAGCCTAACTTGGGAAGGTTTTTTTATTTTTTTAATCTGTTGCCAATTTTGTGGTTAGAGAATAGGGCCTCCATTAGAAAAGAATGACAGCTACCGGTATATCAATCAGCCCTTCGTCTTATGGAAGAAAATGGTAAATGACAACACAGACACTGATGAAGCAAAGTACTAGCAATGTGGTAAGCAGGAGGGTCAGATCCGGAAAGAAGGCTTTGACAGTGGGAAGCTTAAACTCCATTCTGCAATAAACAAGAGACCAGAAGGCTGGTGGGTGCGTAGTGTGAATAAATGACATGGAATATTTTGCTGGGTGAGAAATTTTCTTGGGTGACTTGGGTGTCTAACCAGAAAGGAGGTAGGTACAGGGGATCCAAACAACAGGAGATGATGTCTGCTTAGGTGAGGGTCTTTGCTATTAGGTAGAAATGGTCTTCCATTTGAAGAGGAGAAAGTAGATAGGATTTTAGCCTAGCATAAATATTATTAATAATTATTTATTAATTTTCTATTAGCACCCTTCATCTGAAGATCACAGGGCAGTTTACAACACACAAAAACTCACAAAATGCATAACACAACAAGAATAAGAATAAAACATGAAAGTAGATATTTATAGAAGAACTTTTCTTCGCTTATTCAGAATAGCCAACGAGGGCTTACCACGGGTAGCCAAACTAAGGCCCCGGGGCTGGATTCAGCCCAATCACCTTCTAAATCTGGCCCGCAGACGGTCCGGGAATCAACATGTTTTTACACAAGTGGAATGTGTCCTTTTATTTAAAATGCATCTCTGGGTTATTTGTGGGGCATAGGAATTTGTTCATTTTTTCCCCTTCAAAATATAGTCCGGCCCCCCACAAGGTCTGAGGGACAGTGGACCAGCCCCCTGCTGAAAAAGTTTGCTGACCCCTGGCTTAGACTATGTTAGGGCATGTGCTACCATCACTCCAACATCCCTGGCTGTGCCACCCCTCCTTATCCAATCATTCAAGTGTTGAGTGAAGCTCTGCATGGACATTCTAACCACACACATTTGACTGAAAGGAAGATTCTAACTGTTCAGCTGAATGCAGTTATACTCTCCCTGTAGACCTTTGAGCTCAATGGTTTAACCACACAAGGTCTCCTCCAACTCTACAATTGTATGGTGGTCATGCAAAAGGGTTATAGATCCTGGGTTTAGGTACATGGGGAGATTAGGGTAATTACAGAACTGGAATATTAACTAGAAATGCTCTCATTGTTTAAGAGAAATATTTCATTTCAAACACAAATGAGTCATAAACGTTCCACCGGTCACAGCAAGGATGGTTATATCTCAGAAATGAAGAGAGTTACACCGCCTCTCCTTGCCAGTTGCCATAACAAGTTATTATGGAGAAAATTAAGTAAACAGCTGTGGCCACAAAAGAAGTAGTCAGAGGGAGATCACTTGATCGCTATTGGTTTTGCTTTATTCAATGTTTCAAACCCAAATAATACACTGGATTAGTTATGGGGAGATATTTTGGGGTAAGAAAAGACATTGTGTATGGAATGGTGACATTGCTTTAGGTCTGTTGGCCAAATCTGGACATTTGTTTTTGTGGTTGTTGGATTTAATGTTTATGGTATGTTATTTCTGTATGAAAGAATAAAATAAGATAAATTGGAGGGAAACAGAGTGAAAGCTCAGGAGGGGGTGGGGCGTGGAGATGTTGTAGGCAGGTGCAGCATGCATACACTCCATGCCCTTACCCAGCTGAAATCTTCACAGATCCTTTTGAATGCACAAGCAGAGCTTATTCAAGAAATACTTCATGACAAATTCTCGTAGCCCACATTAGCCAAAATTTATACAAAGTCAAATGCCCAATACAGGTTGTTACAAAGATCACCTAAACACTGTCATCAACAAAAAGAAACAGCACTAGTATTATTATATCTATGAATTGCTTCAATATTTTGCAGTCTATTGCATTCCCACCAAGGGAAGTGACTCTTCCCGGTCTCTTCTGGAATGGCAAGGTGCAAACCTGAAAAATAATGCCTTCATGCCAGCCAGAGAAGACAATGCTAACATGCTCAGAGACGTTAGTGATGAATATCTCCTCATCAGTGATCATGTTAGATTACAGCCTCGATCACTTTGATCCCAGTCTGTACTTCTGCCAAGAGGATAAACATGAAAAGCACCCATTTGTAAAATTTGCATATCAGCTTACACAAGAGTTACCAGTGACACTGCCTGTTAGTAAGCTCAAAATAACATAAATCCTGCTTCCGTCACCATTATATTTCATTATTAAGATAAACTCAGCAACGTAGGAGTTATGAAATCTTTTTTTAAAGGCTGTCCATATATACTCAGCAGCTAATTATAATCCTCAAATGTTGAATTGGATATTGTAGTTTTGCCTCATTCTTTATTTGACACAGATGGCATTTTATAGTAAAACTACCCATGAAATGATAGTTTTGTCTGGGAAAGCTTTGGTACAGCATAATTGACACAATGCATTTTCAGGAGCTTCTCCATTTGGCACTGGCACTTACTGCTTTCATTGAAGATAAAAGTATGTCAGAATAATTTAAAAGGAGAGGAGGAATGTGATTGGGAAAAGTGACTTGGGCGCCGAACCAGTCAGAGGGATGCTTCCATTTTTGAAGGCGCCTGTTCCCCCTTGGATACAGAAGCATTTCCAGTGCCTGTAGATAGGAAATCGAGGAAGGGGTGAATGCAAGTATTTTATCAAGCAACTTCTATATAACAGCTTTTAGTTGTTTTTTTAAAAAAATAATGAAGCAGTATTGAAATTTTACGAAATAAATATTGAAATTTTAGAAATCTAAATACTGTCTGATTTCCCATCCTAGGCACCATTAATATCCCTTACAGCCTGTTATTTCCACATGGGTGTGGATAAAAGCCCTTGTCTACCAATGTCCTGTCAGGGTGCCTTAAGGTACTTAACCCCCAGACCCAACAGGCGAAATCTTGCACTATTATGGCATGCAGTAATGCTTCTGAGTAACAGCTGCTGGAAACCACAGGAGGCCATAGTGCTATTTTGCTCAGGTCCAGCTTTCAAGTTTCCCTCAAGCATCTGAATGGCTGCTGTGAGAAGAGGATGCTGGTCTACATGGGCTATGGGCCTGATCCAGCAAGCTCTTCGCATGCTCTTAGCTATAGCCAACCTTTGGAGGAAGGATTGAGCAGCAGGCATTCAAGCCATTTTGGTTTGGAGGAGGGCAGGGCGTTAACAAAAATCCTTGGGAGCTCCTTGGTACACAGAAGGGGAAGGGAAAATCAGGTCAGATAGCCAAATGCATCTTTTCAGGCCCCTCAATCTGACTCTCAGGACTCTCTCCAGGCCACATCCCACACTAGCCCTGCTTCACACAAGCCTACCTGGGATATGTCCTTGAACTCTTGTTCGCCTGGATGGAGGTTAGAGAAGAAAGTGTATAGAAACTAGCCTATTGCAGAGGGCACAATGATTCACATGTGGTGGACCTGTAAAAAAAGAGAGAATTTTGGGGTATAATATATAATAAGCTTACGAAAATGTTTAAATGTACTTTCCAAACATAAAAGCCTGAAGCCTTTCTGTTGGGTATAATGAGTAATGATATTCCAAAAAATATAAGGAAAAACTTTATGTATGCAATAGCCGCAGCAAGAGTCTTAATAGCAAAAGGTTGGAAAGGAGAATCCATTCCTACTAAGCTGGACTGGCAGACGAAAATGCTTGACTATGCTGAGCTAGCAAGAATGACAGGAAGACTTAGAGATGTTTCAGAACAAACATTTAATAGAGAATGGGAAACTCACAGAGTTTATCTAAAAGAACATTGTAAAAATTTAAATTCTTTGGTAGGTATGGATTGACGCCTGCATGACAGTAGGAAATAGTACAAAATCAATACAATTGAGACACTGTAGGAGAGACAAGGGAAAGTGTGGAGTCGAACACGCAATGTAGGAACCGCACTGGGGTGATCGGAAGTCACAATGGAATTTTTTATGTATGAATTGAATGTATTGCTTTTGGTAATATGTATGGATTTTGGACTGTTTTTGCTGATTGTTTTTCTCTGTTAAACAAAAAAAGCAGAAGGAAGGAAGGAAGGAAGGAAGGAAGGAAGGAAGGAAGGAAGGAAGGAAGGAAGAAAGAAAGAAAGAAAGAAAGAAAGAAAGAAAGAAAGAAAGAAAGAAAGAAAGAAGCCTACTGCACAAAGGTAAAATGCACATGAGTTTTTCCACCCACTTTTGCCTGTAGGCCTAGCCTACCCATCGCTCGCATGTGGCCTCTGGAAGGTTGACCAGAAGGCACTTTGGGCCTTGGGCAAAAAGGGTTCTTGACCTTTTGTTTTGTCTGCCTGTTTGCCCATTTTTCCAAACAATGTATCCACATGTGGGACTCTTATTTTGTGTGTGTGTGTGTAGATAGATAGATAGATAGATAGATAGATAGATAGATAGATGATAGATAGATGATAGATAGATAGATAGATAGATAGATAGATAGATAGATAGATAGATGATAGATAGATAGATGATAGATATAGATAGATAGATAGATAGATAGATAGATAGATAGATAGATAGATAGATAGATAGATAGATAGATGATAGATAGATGATAGATAGATAGATAGTTATAGATATATAGATATAGTGATGAGCTCTTAGCCTTCCTTGACAACTGAGCTAGTAGGCATCTTGGTCCTTCAGAATGAAAACAGTGAAGCCAGTGCAATTTATTGGGCCAAATTTAGTCATTCAATGCTGGCAGCAAGCTATCACGTCATATGAATCTCCTTTTCTGTGCTCAGGCGTGTTTAGCACAAAGAAGATGGTGCATTACTGCAATGGTCTGCTGCTTTTTCAAAACAAAGAAGTGTGAAGTTGAAGCAGATGTCGTGTTAATTAGATTATGGATAGGCAGTGCTGACAGGATCCAAGTTGTTTTTTTTAAAAAAAAAAGTCCAGAGGGAAACCAACAAATGAGAAATATAAGCTACCACTGGGAACTTGACAACCAAGAGGGAGTCATGGAATAACACGAGACAGGAATTGGTGTCTCATATATATGCATCTTTAAAGTGTTAGGATCTATGACAGGGATAGATAACCTGTGCCCCTCCAGATGTTGCTATACTACAGCTACCAACATCCATAAACGTTGGCCCAGCTGGCCGGGGCTTAAAGCACACCCATGTTTAAAGGAAACCAAGGCAAACAACATCACAGGGGTATGGAAAACAGTTTGACCCTCACAGAGCTACAATTCTCAGGATTCTTTGGGAAAGTCAGGTGCTTAAAATGTACACAGCCTGTGTTTTACAGTACCTTGTTGGCAATAGAAAGGATATATCATGTGTTGTTTCTTTCAGCAAGCAAAAGATTGCTTAACTGATCTTGCACTTTGATGAGATATCAGGAGAGACAGACAGGATAAAGGAAAGAAGACAGTACTGGCATTACTTTTTCATCACTTGACTGCCTGAATCCAAACTTTTTTGGCCTGCTATCAAAAAAACCCACACATCCCCCCCCCCATGTGATGAACAGCCCATTATTTTACTTTGAAAATCTGGTCACTCAAACTGCATCCCGCTTTTTGAAATCAAGATTTTGAAGGCTGCCTAGAGTATTATGCAGAGAATGTAGTAAGAGCATTTAAAATCCCTTCCAATTTCATTTTAAATCCTTCCATACAATTGCACCTTACTTTCTCAACCCAATTACTCTGGATTATTTTAAAACAATCACATTTCCTGTGGACCAGATTCTTTTGATACTCTAAGCTGCATTCCTTCTCTGGTCTCCTTAGAATCACACACAATCCACCCGCCCCCCTCCACCCGCCCAATCACTTTGGAAACAGTTTCAAGGACAAGCGTTGTAAAACTATGAACACCTGAGACGTCTTTAGATTGTGTTCATTCCTGTGTTAGCACCTCAGTAGTGCCTGCCTTTCATTATATAACAAAGAGGCATACAACAGTTATTCCATCACTGAATTCAACATAGGAAGGGTAATATTCCAGTTATCACATTTTGATTTAGATTCATAGGAAGGGATCCCAAGGATCATTTAGTCCAACAACTTGGAATCCATTCTCTTTATACAGAATAGCACACACACATTGCAAAGCCATTCTGTAGCTGTTTTTCAGTGGCGTGGAGCACCATGCTTAGGAAACAGCAAGGAGGTATGTTAAAATCCATCTTTAATGCACGGTGCCAGATAAGACATTATTGCTCCGCTTTAGTTCCAGTCTATAATAACAGCGCCCCACCTTACAGGGTTGTGGCACATAAACAGAATGAATAGAAATGGCAATCACAATAATTTCACATGACTGAGTCCTTGTTCCTCCTTTGTCTTTTCTTCTCCTCTCTTCCTTTTCATTGTTCATCTGTCTTCTTAAATGGTATTCCATTCATTACTCTGTTTGTGACCTGTCCAAATAAAGACCACAGACAGAGACACAATTGTTTAAAATTTGTTCTGCGGGAAATGTCTTTTCAGTTGCGCAAATGGTTCTTAGTGTCCTTTGGAATTTCAGTGAGAAATTTGGTACCCAGAAGAGTGCAAGTTTAAAATGCATGGGTGCAATCCAGATAAAGTTAAGCTATTTTAAACTTCATTGATTTCAATGTAAGAGAGTTAAGTGTGTGTTTAATTTTGACAGAATTGCACCCAAGTTAAAAAATGATAATTGCATTCTGGGTTAGTCTTTAAAGTGTGCTATCATTGATGGGTTATTCATGGGTGATTCTGAGTCAACTCACTGGGACAGTTTATTGTTGTACATTGCTTCTAAATTTAGTGTTGTATATGGTTTTAATTGTTTTAACCATATTTGTACAGCAGTTTTTAACGTTGTGAGTGTCCTCTATTTAAGAGGCTTCTCCTCTGCAGCCTCTTACAGTTGTTTTAACTGCGTGTCTTTGTTGGTTTTTAGCTCTTATCTGTTTTAATTATTAGTTTTTTATCCATCCATTATCTGTGTTTAATCTTGTATTTTATTCGGATGTTTTATGCCTGTTTCCTTGTCCTCATTTGCCCTAACAATTATCGGTCAAAAAATCCTAACTGCTATTTTATCTATATGCTTTTTTAATCCTGGTCTGTGACCGTAATAAAGTTCATTCAGATGGGTTATGATCAGATATTTGCTTGCACATTGAAATCCCCCTCCCATTTTATTTTTGTATTCCACTGAGTTAAAGATTCTGGCAACAATTCAGCAGAAATGCAAATGCATCTTAAGCTAATTGATTTAAGCAGGACATATGAGATCCATGACTAAAACTGCAGCTTAAGTCATGAGAATGAGTCCTAATGAACACAGTTGGACTTTTTCTGAGTATACCTGAATAAACACAGATTTGGTCTGCATCTCTCATTCCACAGCTTTCAGCGGGAATGAGTTGCAGATAATTTCGGCTGGATTGTTGCAGCCATAATTGCATACAGAATCACTATGCATTAATTTCTTTATAGCTACTCTTTTTCCTCTTGCAAATGTCTTGATAGAGATCCTTAGCGGTGTGAAATTACAAAAAAGATAGAAGGGAATAAATAATGCTTACAGTGGGATACACAAACAGAAGACTTGATAAACAGAAAGCTAATTTTATTTGCTTAAGTATTTATTTGCCTTTTGGCAAAAATAATTAGAACCCCCTCCCCCACCTCTTTCCAGAAATTAGAATAAACAAGATTGTCTTCCAGGTCTACATTTGGAAATGACCCAAGGAAGTCTGTTGGGGGGGTGCACATCAAAGCCTTGGCAAGGGACCAAACAAATTGAAGAGAAGCTTTTTGACGATGGAACTGGTAAGAGATTAAGCACCAGAAAATTACAACGAAGACTTCATTAGTGTTTAGCAAGATTCTGCTTGTGAAAGTAGAAGGGGGCAAGTAGCTGGAGACAGTTATTTTTACTGACACCACACTGCTTTCGTCTTATATAAAACCTCTGAGATGAATTCATTCTAATACACATCAGAGCACTGAAGCACAGAAGGAAGTCTTCAGCTCTAACTAGCAGTTCCCCCAAAAACAATGGTTGAACAATGACTTCCCACTTTTATTCACACTGATCTCATAACATTTCAAAGTTAATTATAGAACACCAAATATTTGGAGCAATATCCTTCTAAGGGAACAATCGAAAAGCAAATATCAACACAAGAATACTGTCACCGGATATGTATAATATTTTCTAAAACAAATGAAAAGAAAGTAATTAAGCCATATATAATTCCTTAACCAAGAATTTTCTTCAGAGGTACTGTGCTAACACTGATGAGCTTGGTTTTTTCCATATGATTCAACAAGAAACACAAAGCTTATTTTAAAAAAAAAATTGAAGTCAGATTCAACAAAGCCACTTTGGGTGCTGCAATGCAAAGAGTGATCCTCGCCACAACGTTAAAACAACAAATAAAAACATAGCCCATCTAGGCATTCCACATTTTCCAACAAAGCCTTTCGTTAAAAAAATATTGATGAAAAGCTTCATTAATAAATGAGCCTTTGGTTACTTCATGGTGGAATCATTGCTTGTCTTGCCCATCACACCACATCTTGGAATAATAGCTAACAATGTTTAATAGAATGGCTGTGAGTGTTCAGTTCTCCTACTCAAAGTCCAAGAGCTGTCTGAAATTCCCACCTGGTTATTGCTGTACTTTTAGTTCTAGGGCATACCATGAAGATGGTCTTTGGAAGACTGTTGCATTAGGCTAAACTGAAGATCCTGTTTTCCCGAGATGGCCAGGAATTCTACAACTTCCTGCAACAGCTGTTCATTTCTACCACTCCTGACAACGTGGTCCTCTTCCTATTATTGAAATTCACAGACATTTCCCAATAGTCCACCTTTGTCTGGCCTACTTTCCTCTCTTTGGTCGCTTCAGGCAAATTGTATATTCAGCTATCTCCTGATTTGTTCTCACACAAATTGTGTGGAGGTTATATGCCATTGCCATCAATTGCTTGTTCTCCTGCACTTTCCGCTGTAGCTTCCCATTACTTTTCCCACCTTGGATATCTTTTCTTTCTTTGGCTGGGTAGGTGAGATAAACCCATTGTGCAAGAGTGATATTTAGCCATTGCTGCTTATCACAATGCACTCACTTCCTTTGCCTTGGGGTATGAAGAAGCACTCTTATTGCACATTCCTGCTTTCTGCACCCCCACCAGCAGCAAGACAAGAACAGGAGGCAGGATGACTGCAAAGCAGGTAAAACTTTTGCCACTGTCTCCCTGCTTTCCTTTTTTTACTACTCCCTACTGAAGGAAAAAGGGATGCAGGTGGCGCTGTGGGTTAAACCTCTTGGGTTTGCCGACCAGAAGGTCAGTGGTTCGAATCCCCTCGACAGGGTGCGCTCCCGTTGCTCGGTCCCTGCTTCTGCCCACCTAGCAGTTTGAAAGCACATCAAAGTACAAGTAGATAAATAAGTACTGCTCTGGCGGAAGGGAAACAGTGTTTCCGTGTGCTGTTCTGGTTCGCCTGAAGCGGCTTAGTCATGCTGGTCACATGACCCAGAAGCTGTACACCGGCTCCCTCGGCCAATAAAGCGAGATGAGCGCCACAACCCCAGAGTTGGTCATGACTGGACCTAATGGTTAGGGGTCCCTTTACCTTTACTGAAGGGAAAGGAGAAATGCCCAACCACCCTGTACTCTGGACTAGGATGTTGACGACCGTGGACTCACCAATGTGGATGGATTTTGGACTGGGGAGGGGGGGCTGAAGTTTTGTTTTTCTGCTAATTAGTGGGTAGGAATATTGCTTTCTTTATTGTCTGAGGATTGCAAACATAGTTTGTGACTTTTCATGGGGCTGGTGTGTTATTTTTCTTTTCCCATTAGCTGTATGTTATATAAAATATTAATGTACAATATGATCCCCTCATTTTTCTATGGCATTATATATTTGCATATATTTTTCTTTAATGTAAGTCGCTTGGAGACCTTCTGGTGACAAGCGACTTTATTAACATAACAGAAAACATAACATAACATAACATAAAACATAACATAACAACATAACATAACATAACATATAACATAACATAACATAACACAACACAAAACATAACATAACATAACATAAAACATAACAACATAACATAACAACGTAACACAACACAACAACACTGTTCCTCCAGTCCAATCCAATAGGCAGAGTGGAACTTCCATTTTCCTTTGAGGCAAGCAAAGGGGAACACTGTTTTTTGCAACTGGACAGGTAGCAGACTCCTAGGGCAAGTCCTGAAATTCTTTGTACCTTTGTACCTTTGTACCTTTTCTTTGTACCAGACTCCTAGGGCAAGTCCTGAAATTCTCTCCAGGAGTCCCTACCTTCTCCTCAGCAGTGGTGAAATATCTACAGTAGAAGGAGAGTCACTTGAAACAAGCCTGGTTTCACAATCTAGTGCCTAGGATATGCAGATAAAATTCTCAGGACTCAAAACTCAAGAAAGGATGGAAATATATGTGTCAAGTTAAACCTTCATGGAATCATCATTATTAAAATAAAATATTGCACTCACAAGTCTACTGTAGGAAAACAAGTTAGGATCTTTAATTTGATACAGTGGAGTTGGCCAGCTACAGCTCAAAAGCTGCTCTGTCAGGAAAAGCACGGCTGAAAATTTGCAAATTGACATGCTTTGACTTTTCACTTCCAATTATCTCCTTGGTAACATTTGTTGCATTCATCACATATTCTGGCACCAGGGCAAGGCATAGAAATAGCCCTGAGTCTGGTTTTGTTTTGCATATTCAACGGCAGAATGTTTTGCATGCCTTTAAAGAAACTACCATTCATGTCGATTTAACCTTCTGCCATTGTTGGCATCTACTGGACCCCACTGCCCAACAAAAATCGACATGCAGCTTTTCAGGGGAAATTCTTTTCTTTTCAGACTATAGATATTATCGGGCGAGGATGAGGTCAAGCATTCTGCACTGCCTCCATTATTTTATATGTGGTAATCTTATAGAAGGGGGGAAGTGCCTTCAAATGTTATCAACTCTGATAGTCAGCAGCTAGGAACAAAGTTTTTAATAAGTAAGTTTCATAACACAAATTAATTAATTTTAAAACACTATAAATAAAATTAAGGCCAACTGGATTCCATGCTTTCCCCCATGGATCTGCTATTCTATTCCTAGGTAAGTGTCAGGCTGCCAGGCAAGGCTTACATTCCCCCTCCCTGTAGATAACAGCACAAAGTGAAAGCAGTCTTTTGCAGCAACAAACATTCAGCATCCATTCTCATAGTGCAGGTGCTCCCATTGAGTTCCTCCCACTTCCCTCTAGTTACTTCTGTCTTCCTGTCTCCTCACCACATGATCCCTCCACCACTGAGCCTTCTGAGAGGCTACCCTATCCAGACGCCTGACTCTCGGGCTCATGGGATGCATAGTTTCTAGTGAGGGAGATTCAACCAGCTCTCTCTCTCTCCCTGTTCTTCTCCCCTCGGTTGCTCTTCTCCCAGCTCAGCCCAACTGTCAGTTCCCAAACTGTGTCTGTCCATGAACAATTGCTCTAGGTCAATACTATCCTCCTGCTCCAGAGGAGCTTCAGGATTAGGCCCTTGAGCTCCCACCATTCTTCCTCAGAGCAATACCCTTCAGTCTAGTTCCTGACAGTAAACATGTAGTAATTTCTGAAAACAGAGATTGCATTTTACATGTTTTTACACATTTCTGGTTATCTTGATGAGTAGTGTTAACAGAATAGCCTTATCCTCTATACTGAATCTTTTAAAATGTACTTAATCTAGTTCCCAAGAAATAATCCTTCCAATAACAAGTTTCAAAGGTTAATATTATACTCCTTTCCATATATATTAAGCCTGCTATCTGTTCATTTCAGCAGACAACTTGAATTTTTGTTTTATGTGAAATTTTAATAGATGGAGTTTATTCATTTTATCTGTACCATTGCTGATTTTATAACTTCTTCGGTTATATCTCCCATATTGGGAGTATTGTCCATATTGGACAACACTACTTTATATAAATGTACAGTGTTGGAATCCAGTTCAAAGTGATGGCCCCTGCCTCTCCCAACTGCCACCAGAAGGGATTCTGCCTCTTCAGAACAAACATATGGAAATCAGGCACACTTGTTGTCTCCCTGCATGGATTGTATTCTTTTTAATGGATTGCTGTTTTAATTCATTATTCTTATTTTAAATATCTACTGGCAGAAAGTTCAGGACAGGCAATATTATTGGCCAAGAATGGGATGACAGTCTGTAAAGTAGCTCTAAATCTCCAAGTCTCTAAATCATGAAGCATAGATATTTATGGTACTGGAATGAACCTCCACACCAAGTGCAGAAGCAAGAAATGTCTAACTTCCAGATGTTGGGGGCAAACAACAGAACTGTATTGTATTTATGTATTTTATTATATTCATGGTCTGCTTGTGACCTTTCCAGAGCCACTTGGCTGGCCACTCTCAGAAACAAAATGGTCGGCTAGTTGGACCTATGCTCTGATCTAACAGGGCTACAGGAATTAAGGCAGGGGTAGTTGGCATGGCGGGTGGCACTGTGGTCTAAACCACAGAGCCTAGGGCTTGCCGATCAGAAGGTCGGCGGTTCAAATCCCTGCAATGGAGTGAGCTCCCGTTGCTCGGTCCCAGCTTCTGCCAAGCTAGCAGTTCGAAAGCAAAGTAAACGGCATTTCCGTGCACTGCTCTGGTTCACCAGAATGGCTTAGTCATGCTAGCCATATGACCTGGAAGCTGTACGCCGGCTACCTTGGCCAGTAAAGCAAGATGAGCTCCACAACCCCAGAGTCGTCCACGACTGGACCTAATGGTCAGGGATCCCTTTACCTTTGCCTAGTCAACATGACACCCTCCAGATGTTTCTACCCTCATCTGCCACATTCTGCATAGCCAATGGTCAGGAATGATGGGAGCTGTAGTTCAGACCATGAGGTTGTTTTATTAACCAATGATTAGAAGTCAGTGCATGCTGACTGAAGTTCAGAGGCTCATGGGCTACTCTCAAAGGGATTTTATTTGACTGTATCTCCATTATGCCCAACATCTTTGCCCTGGCCTTGGCTGTTCTTTCTGCCCCAGAATAAGTGGAGGGGAAAAAACAAACCCAACATAATGTTTGAGGAAAGGGCCTTTCTTGACATTTGCTGGGTTTGGGCATGAAAATAAAAGAGGCACAAAAATATTCAATAAAAATCCAAAGGTTAGATAAAACACAATTATTATTTCTAAAACTGGGAAGGTATTATTAGTTTCAGCTGCATGCCATTCCCCAAACTTCCTTGAATTACCTTGGTGTATTGTGATGTGAAGTGAAGGAGAGATCTTGCCTTAGGCACAAGATAAATAATGGCCTATTATTTGGTACAGACTGCATCAGGAAATGTCTACTCTCACTGGTTTTGCTCCACAGCTGAAAGAGGAGCAGAGAGGACAGTCTTACATCCATTGGGCTGGTGGAGAAAGCTAAAGTCTCGGGCTTTGTCAATGATTCGGCCTGAGTTTGAGTTCAACTGATACACAAATATAATGAAAGGGATGCTGCTAGTCCTGAAGACCTGAGAGAGAGAGAGAGAGAGAGAGAGAGAGAGAGAGAGAGAGAGAGAGAGAGAGAGATAATTGTGTAACCTTGGCTAACTGTGAAACAATTATTTTCCAAGGTTTTTTCTAATTATTATTAGCTGCACAAACCAACATGAGAAAGTGTGTGTGTACTAAAGAGGGGGTTGCATGTGGTTCCTGAGTAAGTAGATACATGTGTTCACATATTATTATGTGCTAATTATTATTATTATATTATATTATTATCTATATGCTCTTAGCTAATTTTTGCCTGCAACCTGATTTATATCACCGTCAGCAAGCATTTATCTTTGGCTGTGAAATTAGAGAAGAGGCTTCTGCCACTTACCAATTTAGCTGGGGCTGACAACTGGGGCATCTTTCCATGCTTATATCATGTCTTGCCCCATGAAAGAGAGAGAATTTTACAGAAGCAACTGAGAGGGTGCAAATACTCTTGGTTGCAACAAGAAGTGGCAATCACTCTGGAGCTGTTGGCTTGTGTACAAGGAATAAACAAAATTCACTACTGGACACAAAAAGTTGCCCTACTTTATCATTTGCCCATCTAGGTCATGTTGCAGGTATTAAATATTCCACAGTTTGAAGTGACTGGAAACATAAGAACTGACTCCTTTGGAATTTAAATATTGCCCAGGCCCATAGAAATACTATTCAAACTTTTACTGGCAGAACTTTCTTCAAAACAGCATTAAAACATAAAAAAAATCCATACAATATCTTGTGATGTCCAGCACAGGCTGAGCATCCTACTAAATATGAATTAATTCAAACAGAACTATAAGCAAAGGTCTCTCTCTCTCTCTCTCTCTCTCTCTCTCTCTCTCTCTCTCTCTCTCTCTCTCTATCCAGCCTGCTCTCCAGCCTCCAGGCTGTTTGTTCTCTCTTCAGGAGAGCCATTTACATGTATTCTTCTCTCTTTAGCATTCAGAGAGAAACTCCATTTGCATCTTCGCTGTATTAAGTTTTGGGAGGCAAAGATTCAAAGCAACACCCTTCACAATGGAGATTGCAACTCAATACCTCTCACATGATCCCACGTTACAACCCTCACATGTTAGCTACCAGAGAACAACAATCAGTTACTTAATCTTGTGGGGGAACACCCCAGTGTTAGCAATACACATTTAGCCATTTTGCATTACAAACCTCCATTAATGTATATACATCTTTCTTTTCTGTGTGAATTAAACCATTATACTTAACAGATCATTCCTGTCTGGCTAGCAGTGATCTGAAGCAGAGCTCTTGCCCAGCTCTGCTACCTGAGACAATTATATCCTGCCATTGAGCTGTGGCCCCTCATCTTATAGTCGGTTGTCAGATCATATTTGCAATTATACTATGCATTTATATGGGTACTGTCATTGACCTATATAAGCTGAATTTTCTCTGACTTACAGACAGGTCCTAGGGTGCATACTCATTAATCGATGAGGTGCAATCCTGAACATATTTTTGCTTGCATTACAATAGGACTTTAGGCCATTCCCAGATGCTATCTTGTAGGACCACAGAGCCAACACCTCCATATCTAAGATAAGTCCATGACCTCTAACCAAACTTAATTATTACACCCAATAATTAAGCAAGGCTGGCAACCGAGCCTTGGATCATTTACTACTGTTTTATTATATGACCCAAAATGATTGCACTGGAAATTTTCTTCTGCTACTAATATGTTCTAATTTTAGTTTGAGCAAGGTTTTTTTACTGCAGTTTCTCATACTGTTTTGGTAAATGAAGCGTTTCTCCCTTGTAGACATACTGGAAAACTATTAGCTACTCTGCATAAGGATTTGCTGTGCCAAGGAAAGAGAACTGGAAGTTGTCCAGCTTACTTTTACAAGAGGCCCTAAAAATGCCTTTGTCTTGCAAGTATTATTTCCCCCACTTTTAAATGTGGCGAATGGAACATTTAACACAGGAAAAGCTATTTTTAACTAAAAGAAAAATGTTCATTGAAAATATGTCCATTGCATTTTCAAGATCTGTTCCATGTGGAGCTGACAAGCAGTGCCCCCAAACCAACAAGGGTGTTCCATATGGAGTGTGGAGTACTCTTGTACCATTTGCTGAACAGATGATCAAGACTGACAATATCAGTCACCTGTTGGAGAAGGATACTGAGAGCAGGAACTCCATCCCACATTTGTTCAGTGATGTAAGAGCTGACAGAGCTGATAATCTGTTTGGTGGGGAAGAAAGGAGGACGGCTGAGTGTGGCAGTGGGCGTGCAGCCTTCTGTTGCACTAGGGCTAGGGCTGAAATATTAAAAACATTTATCATGAGCTGTCAATTGCATTTTCTTCACTAGAAATAGTAAATGTGCATAGCTTTGATGGGTTTATAGTTCAACGATAGAGCACATGCATCGCAGGCAGAAAGCCCCAAGTTTTATCCCTGACACCTGTCTGAGAGCCACTGAGTAGAAAATACTGGGTTATATAAGGCAGAAATATCAACAGATCCCCTTTGCTTCTCAAAGCATGGAAAGAGCATTTACTTCCCAGATTTGAGGCCATCACCCATTTTCTTTTAAGTTTAGAACAATTAGAGATATTTTCAGGTAGATGAGAGGCCCCAAATCAACTTGCTAGGAAGACTGGTTAGGACAGGCAGGATAGAACCCCTACACTTTGTTCCTTCCAGCCCGTGTCACTGTTAGGAAATCAAAATAGGCTATCCCCCCCCCTTTTGAGGCTTCTAGGTATACTAGCACCTCCAAAGTGGATAAAGCTGGTCAAATACGGGCACACAAGTCCAGTGGTATTTGTGCTAGGTACCTCTAAAATGTAGTGGACATTTTTTTTAGCTCAAAAGTAGCATGTTAAAATTGGGAACGAAAATTACCGGTATATGAAATTTCCAAGAAAGCTCACCCCTTCTGATAGTTTGAATCATACCAAGTTTCAGAATGGTGACTGCAGTGGTTTTGCTGCAAAGGACAGACATTGCCATTTTTGTGTGAATGAAAAAGGAATCACTTAATTCTCCCTAGTGTTGTTTAGGCAGTTGGTCTGAAAACTGCAGATATGAGAAATGTGCCCCTGGATAAGAAACCTATCAACCTGCAGGCAAATAGGTCCAGGGCCTTTTGTGTGTGTGTGGGGGGGTACCTTTAAAGTTGGTTTTGAGGTGGGAAGAACTAAGAGATTTACTTTACGGATGAAAAGCATCCCACCTTACTACATGCTAGATCTGGCAGTTGCAAAGGAGCTCTTTCTCTCCCTCTGTATCCTGGCATCTTTTAGGTTTTGCTCTTGAAAAACTGCTCCTACCCCCAAAGCACTGGGATTTGAGAGTCCTAGTAAAATAATTCCCTCTTATTCAAGCAATACTTATCAGCTACAATAGAACTCTTTCTCCAAATTCTCTTCCCATTCTGGTTCTTGCTCTCCCTTCTCCCGTCATCCCACCCTGGCATTATGCTAAGCTTAGAGACATTTTTTTCCACTTTCAGCAGATGCTGCCTATGCCATTTTTTAATGTCTGGGTCGCCAAGGTGCCACACAGCACTTCAGTTAAAGATTCCATTTGGCACTTGATAAGCCTAGAATACCTTCTTGACATTCCACTTCACCTTGGGATCCAGGATGTGTCCAAATCCAATGAACATTTTTAGAATACACTGTGCATTTTTCTTGAATCTCACATATTGTTTCAGTTCATGGTAAGGCACTGCTGAGTTAAATCAGCACCACAACTGTTGGCATGATTCATTTTCTTTTATTTTTTTGCAAAGCATACCAAGATATTATGATAAACAAAATATAATTTCTCTACATAATAACACCCAGAGGGGCTGTAAATCTATTTTTAATGAGATTGTACATTCTGCATCCATCTATAGGAAATATGCTGAAACACTATATCCTCTGAATGTGTGGGTTTTTTCTTACCAAAGTGTTTCCTACCAGACCATGATGCGTAGATCTCATTGTCTCAATACTGTGTCTCTCAGGAAGGAGGTGTCTGAATCAGGTGGAGGGCAGAACCACCCCAAAACAAACAAATTAACCACATCTGTTGGGAAGTCCTTTTCAGGAAGAATTGCATAAGCTGGGGTTTTTTAAAAAAAATATTTTTGTTTCCTTCCAAATTTCCTGATGATTTCTATACGACATTCTCACCCCTGGTATACAATGTCTTCTGTTTACTCAGATAGCCCCTCTTGGTCTGTCTTGGCATTTTCATGCTGTCCTATGGTGAAGCAAAATAAGAAGTAATTAAATAATGAGGGGCATATATGTATATCCAGGGTGTGGGGAATGCAGACAGTCTCCAGTGGGTACCACTAATACATCCAAATTTTATCAGAGACTACAAAGTTTCTTTTGGGCCCCTTCCCTTCACCATTAGTCATTCTGTTTTTATTCACTATGGTTTTATGCCATGAGCTGTAGCCTGTCAGGTCAAAAATGGTATGGAAGTTGAGAAAGGGGTGGAGTGGAGCTCTTTGTTAATTTTCTGTCTTTATGGCCTAATGTTCTTTCTCCATGATAAATATAAATAAATATATTTCTCCATGATAAATATAAATAAATATAAAGAAAAGAAAAGAGGATCAGAGATAATAAAACACATCTGATCTGAATATCTTTGTTTATGCTACAGTATAGATAAGGAGAAAGCATTTACATTGAAACATCATTTTATATTGCAATGCAGATCAGATTATCCAAAGACATTAGGTTTAGTAAAAATAAATAAAAAGGTAGATATACTTACAATTTGCTTTTTTAAAAAGAGTTTTTCTGGCCTTTTTTGTGAAAAGTTTCAAATCACAGCATGAAAATTAATTGTTCTGGCAATGCTTGATTCAGGAGTTAGCCTGGCAAAATCCACAATACATTCCTGAAACATTGTAGACCTTAAATAATTCTTAATTAGATGAAGTTTGCTAAATGACCTCCCTCCAGAAGCTATTGTTGCTGCAATTGTTAACAGTAATCTTAAGCAAACACAAACATTTTGAAACAGACCACCAAGGCTGTACTCGGTTAACAAGTTCAACAGATCTAATGGTTTTAACTGTGCATTTACAAAATGTGCTGTAAGTACTGAGGGTACATGTTGCATTTCGTTTCTGAAATCATCACCATCATCTGATAAAGCTGCTCTTTCCACATCACTTTTGGACACAGTGAGATTATTCCACTAGAAACAAAAATTTTCTGCCATTGAAGTGGACAGTTAATCCTACCAAAACATAAAACACACAAATTCTGAAGTAGGCCTCTTCTAGAGTAACATCTGTGGCATTCATGTTTTCCATGCTGTCGTCATGAGGCCTAACTCCGCCACCTCTTTGGGAGAGTTTTATTTCTATATTTAAGTTTGATGCAACCAATTTGGGTTCATTCCACATGCATTTCCAAATGTTTCAAAATTTTGTCAGCTCTGGGAGGAGAGTTTCTCTGTTTGCGACTTCAGCATCCAGTGTGCCATCTGTAGCTTGGATGACCTTGTTCCAAATAACTATGCCAGCTAATATTTTGTACCACACATCTGACATTAATACACAGGCAAAAGCGGTTACATATAATAAAACTCTATGAACTTCATTTCTTGTTTTGGCTATCAGATTAGTTCTAGGAGGTCTTCCAGGGCTAATTTAATGAGAGGCAAGTGAGCTGCAAAAGGCTTTATACATTCAACACGATCTGACCATCTTGTTCCAGACATATCATGAAGAGAACAACCAATATGGTTTTGTGGTAATCCCCATGGCTTAGAACTGAAACTTAACAAGTGGTACAGTTTGAATTGATCCGGAAAAGGTTATTGCTTCAGTGATGCATTCAGCAGCAGCATTTCCACATAAGCTGAGTGTGTGAGAACCACAAGGTGAAAAAATGGCTGTTGAGCATTTTTCTTGTATTTTTGCTTGTGTGGCATTGTGTTTTCTGGCCAAATTTGCTCCCATTATCATAGGCTTGAGCTCTACAATCTCTGAGACGTATATAGCATGTTCTTTCAATGTTTCAGTTATCTGCTGAGTAATTTCTTTCCCTCTTTTATTGCTACAGTCTGCAAACTTGTGAAATCTTTATTGAATCTCATACAGTAGGGGTACCCATCTGGTCAACCGCGATCAACAGGTCGATCCCTGGATGATCATGGTTGGTTGTGGTCAATAGCAGGATCCTTATCACTCGTGTTATTTAGAATCATGTCTCTGCCCATCTTTCCTTGCATTGCATTTAATTTTGCAGACTTACTGTTTAGGAAAAGGTCAGCAACTTTGTGAAGTCCCCCATAAAAAAAGTTCAACAGCTACCGAAATGGGTAGATCACTGCCAGGTTTTTTTCTCGGGAGTAGATTGCAGTCTCTTGGAAGTTGGACGTCCCTGTCATACAGTGTTTCTTTTAAAGGTATGTATCTCAAAATAAACATTCTTTGTTCAACGTGGGGAAAACCTGGTGTGGAATCTACTATTACTGCAGAGTACTTTGGAGATTACCTCTTAGGCAAAATGTGTTGTTTTGCAAGTTTCAAGCATTTTGCAATAAATTCATTTTGTGAGTCAGGGGTCAGATAATGAACTTGAAGCAGCTCTCTCTTTTTCTGTGGCTCCTCTATACTTAGCACATGTTCCTGGAGGATGGGGTCCCACCTGAAGAGCAGTTCAATGGGCCCTAAAAGGTTTCCATTGCTCGAATCACCAATTTGATGGGCTGAACCAGTAAAAGCTAGACCACACCCAAGAAGAGTACAACATTGATGATGCGCTTTAAAAGGTTTTGCCATTTCACAGCTTCCGTTTTGATTGATGCTTCTAAGATGATGTCAACTTTTGTACCAGGCAGCAGGCAACTTTCTAGTTCTCAGCAAGCTAGGCTACATTCTCTGTGCCTTTTGCATTTTTCATGTTTTGGAATGCTGTAGGAAAGATTATGCCACTTCCCATTAGAATCCCAGCCTCCAGTAGATACTAGGACAGACTTAGACGCAGAAGTGCTAGTCCTATCTTGTGCCCAAATAATTGGCATGGAAAGCAACATAAAGCTTGCTTTTGTTGACCGCAGACAAGTCACTCCCTTACAGGTAGTTCTCCTTTAGTACTTTGAAATTTCAGTATGCTTCTGGGGAAACTTGATTGCAGGTGCCTTTTAAGAATGTTTTAAGCAGAGGGATTTGACCATTCATAATACACTTTTCTATTTTCTTTTGAGATGGAAACTTGACTGTGATACATCCAATATCAAGGCTAAAGTCCCCTCCCCCCAATTGTTTCCAATATTTATATGAGACAAAATTAAGGTGATGCATCTGCAGCGACACTGTTGGAATAGGACTATCTGAAGCTGCTGACAGGAGTGAGCCAGCTGTAAATCACACTGAGCAAGTTGGAGTTAACTATTAGCAAAAACAGGATCTGCAGGGGAGTGTCAGGCCTAATGATCAAGGCAGTTCATCTCTGGTAGGTCTTGTCCCCTTGAAGCAGTTGCTGAGACTGAAGGTCCCCACAGAGTTATCAAAACTAGAATTGTTAAATAGAAAGAAGAACAAGCTTTGCTGAGGAAGCATCACTCTTTCTGTAGAAGGAAGTCCTGCTTCACCAACCTTTATGGTACCAACAAGTATAGACAGAGTGATCTGATAGTCATAATCTTTTTGGGATTCCAAAAAGCTTTCAACAAAATTCCTCATCAAAGGCATCTAGTTCACTACATAAAATAAAGGCCCCTCTAAGGGCTTATTTTCACTATTGATTTTTCTACACTTCTTCATCACCAGTGACTGGGAGTGTGTCACGCCCACACTGATTAGATTGTATTGATTTGTGCTCTGCCCACACACCTACTGTGACACACTTACTGCTGTCTCTCAGATTGCTTGATCTTTTGACTCCACTCTGTAAAAAATGAAATGAACCTTCTTCTCTCTTCACTCATCTCTCTATGTCCATTTTGGAAATCATTTCATGCATCTTGACAAAATAGGCTCCACCTATGAAAGCTTATGCAACAAATAAATTTCATAACCTTTGAAGTGTCACAGAAGTCTATTGGATCTAACTAACCTGATTACTGACTAACCGGGCTATCCCTGTAAGAATTTGATCTCTCTCTCTCTCTCTCTCTCTCTCTCTCTCTCTCTCTCTCTCTCTCTCTCACACACACACACACACACACACACACACACACACACACGGGATCCTATATAAACTTTGACACTTCTGTAACTTTTTGGATGATGTTGACTCTTATGTGGCACAGCTCCAAAACACCTGGCCAGGAACTAGCCTTCTGCCAGGGGTAGGGACTACTTGCATGCCACAGTCAAGTTGCAGATATGTGTGATGGCAAAAAGAAGACGTTTCCATGTATGTAGGAAGTGTTCATAGAGGTTCATCACTCAGGTAAGACAGATGCCTTGTCATGATGCAGACCTGCTTTGGCAGTGTATATCTGTTAGCCATGCAACCTTTCTAGCTGCTATTACATCTAAGTAATCAAATCATGTTGAGCACCAATTTTGAGCACATAATCTGAGCATCCCTGGATACCAGGAATAGACCAAGCAACCTCTTTTTTAATTAGCATCTCCCTGCCCTCACCTTTGGGCTCCAATTTGTGTTAAGATCTTCTCCCTAGTTACAGGTAGCTGAGCTTATTGGTTATGCCCAGCAACCTGTCACTCAATGATAACCAGGCCAAACATCATAAATATGGAATATGATCCTCATATTTCACTTCTCCCCACTTTTGCCCATCCAAGAATTCTACATGCCAAATCCATATTGTCCCATGTGACTGTTTTGACTATAGCCAACAGTTTCCCATTACTTAGCTGGAGCCAAAATGTTTGTTTATTTTCTTAAAGTCCATCCTGCTCCCCACCCCCAGTCCCTTAACTGCTATTCTTAATAAAAAAATTGTCTTTAATTCCACATTTTTGGCAAGCCAAAGTGACTGTCACCCACACTTGCTAAACTGTTTGGCACTACGTTATCTTATTTTGCATATTCATTTGTGACGTGCGTTTCTAATATGCCCTTCACCCAAAGGTCTCAGGATTGAGAATATATATATAGTGGTACCTCAAGTTAAGAACTTAATTCGTTCTGGAGGTCTGTTCTTAACCTGAAATTGTTCTTAACCTGAAGCACCACTTTAGCTAATGGGGCCTCCTGCTGCCGCTGCGCCGCCGCCGCACGATTTCTGTTCTCATCCTGAAACAAAGTTCTTAACCTGAGGTACTATTTCTGGGTTAGCGGACTCTGTAACCTGAAGCGTATGTGACGTGAAGCATCTGTAACCCAAGGTACCACTGTACATTGTATACTGAAACCTGAAACTCAAAATTAGCCAATGAAACTAAGCAGAATACGTACAGTCCATGGGGTGGGAGGACTAAAATAAAAATTGCCATAAAATCTCAACCACCAAACTAAACGGCAGTGACAGTAAAGCAAAAGTATTCCCAATCCCCATGGCACCATACCTCAAAGGGGATGTATCAAGAAAGCAAATGTTCCCAGGCCATGTGAAGATGGGGGGGGGGGGCTAGGAAAGGCTACCTTGCACAGGTGGATGGCTTGATCATCACTCTGGATGACCTTCCTGACCAGTGTTAAAGAAAAAGAAAGGTGGCACATCTAGATGCCCTGGCAAGACAGTTGTGGCAAGGTGATAGTTGCAAATGCACAGAAGTCAAGTTTCTTAAAACAGTCATTTCTCCAACAACAACAACTACAACTACAACAACTGTGGTAGGAAAGGATTATTTCAAGCAAGATGGTCAGAATCCCTTGCTACTATTCTCCATTGATTCTGTACATTTCCATGTGATCACTGTGACAAGCCAACTAAGACAAAGGCATAAATAACCCTGAGCTGGAAGCAGGAATTGGTGGCAGCTCAGCAAAAGGTTGAGAAGGATGCTCAAAAGACAAAGGTAAAGCCAAGGTTCCTTTACAGTTGTTTATTTCTGTCTGCTTCAGTGTCTGCTTGCTAGCTAGTCTGAGTCACACCAAGATAACAATAAGCCAGGGCACCATAATAGGAGAGGTTGTAAATGGACAGGACTTGGAAGGAATAGGAAGAGTGTAGCTTTCCACTCCAAGCCCCCCTCCCCTGAGGAATTCTAGCAGAAATCTTCACATCTGTTTCCATTTATATTTTAAATAAAAGCACACTTGATTTGCCAGAGATTGAAACATAAAAAATAAATGTAAAGTTAGTAGAATATATAAAAAAATTCAACCAAACTGCAAAGATGATTTTTTTTTAATCTAAGCTGAAGAAAGAGAGAAATACTTAAAGAAGCTTCAAAGTAGGCATAATGGCCAGACTTTTTTTAAAAAATAAACCAAAACCTGAACACTATCACCTGCATACAGTATTACATTATTCAGTCGCATCCATATTTAAGCATCCAGTAGCAAAGAATGACTTTTAAAGCAATAATAAGGTTCTAATCAAGAGAGGATTCCACAGCTGATATGATAAAGGGAGTGTCGTTTCTGCTTCTCACCTGAGTTTATGATGGCTGTCCAGCTTGTCCTTGGCTTTACTAGGGATGGGTCAGAATTTCAGTTCCTAGTTTGTGCTTCCGGAAACAACACACAAATGGATACACAGCTATTCTTCAAAATTCATGTTCCTCCAATTTTTTCGGTGCAACATTTTCTAACTTAAAAGGTTGACAAGCTATATATATTAGAGGAAAGTGAGTATAAAAATATGTATCTTATTCGAAATAGCAAACAAAAAATGCATCGCATGTGAGGAAATTGCTTGCAAAAATATTTCTGTTAGGAAGATTGCCTAGCTTAGGAGAAATTTGCATTGAAAGGCTGACAAATTTTCACAACCTTTCTTCAACACACACACACACACTGATGCAGAAATGTGGTCAGCCAAACAATTGATTGGAAAGACAACACCTGCTACGTTCCTAACTATTATTGCTGTCTGCCCAGAAGCATCTTGTCACGAGAAGAGGAAGCAACATGAGGAACATCTGCTGGTCTTCTCACCAAACATTAATTTCACCAGTATCAGTTGTTCGCTTGTACAAGAGTTAATGTAGCTGCTACTATTTCTTCATGGTTGGGAGTTCTCTGTATCACTGTACCTGATGCATATGCCATATCTAAGGAATTTAATACCCAGGCCACGTTCACACAATAAATTTAAAACATTGTAATACACCTTGAAACAATCTTGGCTTCCCCAAAAGGATCGTGGGAGCTGTGGTTTGTTAAGAGTGCAAGGAATTTTGGGAGGCCCTTTATTCTCCTCACAGAGCTACAATTCCCAGAGCTCTCTGTAAAGAGGGAATGATTGTTAGACCACTCTGAAAATTGCAACTCAGGGGTGGAGGGTGGGGGGATCTCCTAACAACTCTCAGAACCCTTAACAAACAACAACTCCCAGAATTCTTTGGGGTAAGCCATGCCTGTTTCAAGTGGCATCATGGGGCTTTTAATGTATGCTGTGAATGTGGTCCCAGTCCTTCCTCCTTTTTCTTCAAGTTGTCGCATTTCATCCACCTGAAATAATACGATTATGTATGTCAGCAGAACCTATTTCTTCTCCTGCTGCTCAAACAACTCATTTTCTTATAACTTTCTGTTTGATATTGGCTCTGCAGAAACCCAATATCAAAATGACATTTCATGGCCCGTGGATCTTTCAGCCTGAGAAATCTCAAAAACTGTGAGAATTATGTTTCCCATGTTTCCTCCCTCTGTACCCTGGAGTTTGTTCCACTCCCTTCCTGTTGTTTTGTCCATATGATCACTCACTTGCATCTAATAAAATCACTGCTGGTCCAGTTTTGCTGTGTGAGTGAACAGACTTCCAGGTGTTCACATAAAAGCCCATTAGTGTGCATGTCTTTGGTATCTCTTGGGACAAAATGTCCCATTATCATGAAAATGGAAATAACCCCAATTTTCAGGTAGGTTAAGTGTTCCATGGCATAGTTTCCAGACTGCTAAATATTCATAATTCCAAATTTCTATGTATCATGTAACTCACATTAGTGATATGACAATCTTAGGTCACAAACTAAGGTAGCCTCGCTATGTGCATGTGAAAGGGTGGGATTGCTCTTTAAAATGCAACTTAAATTTGCTTTTGAGTTATGTGGAGAAACACAGAATGGATGAAAAAAGTATCTTCCAAGTCCATAGCGGGATGGTGCTTACATAACAACCAACTAAAAAGTCACATCTTTGCGACTTTCTTGTTGGTCCTAATAAAGGTATTATCCAACTGTGGACTTTGGAATTCTTTTATTCCTTGTGAATCAAAATATCTACTTTTGCTTTGGAGTATTTTCTATTGGAATAGCATTTGAACCGTACACTGTTCCCTTTTAAGTGTCAGTTCAGAGCAAATACATTCTTACATGTCAAGATCTAGCTGTGGATCACCTGGGGTGCTTTGAGGACAAAAGTATAGTGTAGGTTGGCAGGGTTTATTCATTCGCAGTTAACACAGATGAGATGGTTTATACTCAAACATCAAGGCTTCTCTCAATGAAACAGAAATGGGGACCAGGCCGGGAGAGCACATATTGGCATTGGGAATGTTGTCTCTTACCTGTATTTTCATCGTCATTTCAGAGAGTCCGTAATAGGGTGGAGAGTAGATAAGAAAAGCAGATAATGACATGTTATTACTTCTTCTGAGGGTTAAATAATTAATTATAGTTATTTGTGCACAGCTTTTCCTAACTTTTCCTTTTCGTATAAATTGGGGTAATAAAATGTAATGGGGCCCTTTCAAGCATGGCTAACGACCAACCCATAGAGCATTTTCATATAGAAAATAGCCCTCTGCTATTCTGCATTTAGCTCAAAAGCAATGGCATTTACATGTTCTTTGCATGCTGCTTCCTGCATAGAAATGCTTTCCATATAGGAAATTATATCATGCCTTAAACAGCTGAGTTCCTACTCTCAAAGTGGTGAAAGGCTCAGATGCAGGTCTTCCTTCTTGCTGTTTTTGAAATTCACAGTTAATTTGGTATCATCCACTAAGCAAAATGCCCCAGCTGAAACTGGATTGAATCCTAACACTTGATCCTTAGAATGTCAACATTTCCATGCAAACAAGAAAATGCTGTTACCTTTGTAGGGCAATGTTCTAATATTATCAAAGCTGCAGATGATTAAAATAGTTGGTGCCTGTATATAGGACATTGCCAGGAAACATCTCAATTGTAGTAGCAGCCTTTGTAATGTAGGTCTTTGCAACCCCAAATTCAGGGGAAGGGACAAAGAGCAGCCCTATATATTAAGCAGGTGGTGAGCATTTCCTGGCAGTGGTGGGCAGTAGTGGCACTGCTCTGAGCTGCACTGGGAGGCAGAGTCTAGTCACTATTTTAATTTCCTCTTAAGCAATGCTACATCAGAGGTATTGTTGGACATGCAGAGAACAGCTAGACCCAGCCATCTGGTGCTCTTCAGAGTGCCAGACAATATATATATATATATATATATATTGAAGACCCAGAATCAAGGATTAGTGGTGGTCCTTACCACAGAACTGGGGTCCTGCCAGTTACCCAAGAATCCTAGATGTTTAGACCAGCTCTGATTTGCCATCTTTCCTGTAAAACTGTGGGGATTCTCAGAGACTACCAGTCTTCCTGAACTTTTGCCTACCTATGGTTCAGTACTGACAACAGAGAGGGTTATTCCCGAAACAGAATTCCCCCACACAAAGCACATCATTGGTGACTTTTAAGTTTGTACCTTTTTCTTCTTCTTTACTTTCCAGGTGTTTCAAAAGGGTTTTTCTTCCAGCAGATAAGTGATGCTAAGCTTTGTGTAAGGTACAACGAACGTATTCATGCTGGATGTGCAGCTTTAGGGAGTTTTGTAACCAAAGTCTTGAATTCCTTTCACTGCCTGTTTTCAGAGTCTCGGCCTATGAATAGTGTATGAGTTCAATCTTATAATCCCAATTGAAAAAAACATTTCAATACAGGAGTTATAGTCCATGGAGCCAACTATGGCATATTTTAGTTAGAACCACATTTTCATGTGGGTTTTATTGTTTGTTTTTAAAAAGATGGTGTTTCATTAAACTGCAAACACTTTTATTCACACTCTAGAGATCATTTGCTTGCATATCCACCTCAGGGCTCCTTCTTAAAAATAATTGCTGTCTCCTCTGCTCCACTTGCCCTCTTTAGGCATTATAATATCTTATGAAACCTGCATTGTGGGAGCAGGAGAAAAGTTAGGACAAACACACTAAGTGCCAACTCCTCCTTTATCTTCCATGAATTGATGGATCAAGGTTCTAAATTTCAAAGAGAGTCTCCACAAGCAGAAGAGGTTGCTACTTCAGAAGTTCCTTTTCCAATCCACTTCAGAAGTTCACCCTCCAGTTCTGTGGAAGGGTGAGGTTCATGGGGAAAGCAGGCAGGGCTGAGAATGCAAGTCAAGAGTAAATCATACAAAGTCTTGGACAGCTCCAAGGGAACCTGCTAAAGCACTTACAGGATATGTTTTCTCTGCAGCGAGCTATAGTCACCTGAAGGCTTGAGTAGGTTGACCTGGCCTAGACTACATTCGACCATACATTTTAAACACTATGATATCACTTTAAATAGTGATGGCTTACCTCAAATAATTCTGGGACCTATAGTTTGTTAAGAATTCTGAGAGACCCTTTTCACCCCACAGAGCAGCAATTCCCAGAGTTTCTCATGAAGAGGGATTGATAAGCTACCCTGGGAACTGTTAGGGGAATAGCGCTCTCCTAATAATGCTCAGCACCATTAGCAAACTACAGGTCCTAACATTCTCTAGGGGAAGCCGTGACTGTCTAATGCGGTATCATAGTGCTTTAAATGTATGGTGTGGCTATGGCCTTAGTATGTGGTAGGCACTGCCTCCCTCGCGGAGCTAGCTGGCTGCTTACAGGGTCCTTTCCTCCTCCTCCTCCTCCTCCTCCTCCTCCTCCTCCTCCTCCTTCTTCTTCGTCGTCTTCTTCTTCTTCTTCTTCTTCTTCTTCTTCTTCTTCTTCTTCTTCTTCTTCTTCTTCTTCTCTCTTTGGGTTTTGCAAGTTTGTAGAGACAGAGGTACCAGAAGTGAGTTATTGTCTGCTTCAGATAATTCAGTCAGGGCTGTGTCCTCCAAACAGGAGGCCCAATGTAAGATTCTAGTGATTCTCCCTCAGAGGTAGTAGCCTGGACCAAGTCCTCATCAAAGTCCTCTGCCAAGCACTATAAGGTTCCAAGGTAGTAAGGTCATGACAGATGACAACGATGGTGACAGAGGGATGGAGCTAAGCACACTTGACCCTACTTCTCCTCACATGATGCTATGTGCATGAGGGATTATAATACTTGAAGAGGGCTACTGTTGTCATAAATTAGAATATTCATTTGTCCTGGCTTCACTCATATATCCTGTGCCAATGTCACTCTTACATCTTAAACTAACAGATTGGGTTTGCAGAGGCTTACATGGATTTCCTATGCAATGTGCTGCAAATGAGAAAATGGCACATTTAAAAAGCCCACGAGAGTATATTAGCACTCAGATGTGCCATTTCCCCATTTGCCATTACGCAATTGGAGCTCTTATGCAAGTTGTTCCAGATTATTTAGATGTATTCTCTTGCTACTGCTGAGCTCCATTTGTGAATCTGATTTCACTGGAGTTCTGGTGACATTGCATATATACAATTGAAAGCTTTAAGTCAAGGTAATCATGTTCCTGGCTAGAGCGTTTCCTTGCTTTCGGAAACCGGGAAATGCAGCATTTCCTTCTTGCAGCAGAAGACTGTCTTCTGGGTGATTCACTTAAGGTTGTCAGTAGTAGCTGTCGGGGATAATGCGGCACAACAGCCTAAGGAGATCTCAGAGCCCACTCATTGTTGAAATCAACAGGTGGTCTGGGGCAAGCACAAAATCTCTGCAAAACACACACGCACACACACACAAAACTGATGGTGTTTTGAAATAAGAGATCCCTGTTGTGTTCTAGGATGTACTGATGTCTTTTTCTTTTGGTGTGTATGTGTATGTGTGGAGCGACCACTTCATAAGGCAAAGCTGATCACCCAAAATGACTGCAATGGGTCTTTTTGCAGTATCATATGTGATCATTCTTCCACTAGGTAGAGAAATATTTTGCTTATCTGCATTAGTGCTCTCAGCTTGGTGACCCAAATCTTAAAAATACTTAGAGCTTTGGCTGGTCTTATTAAGTAGCTCAGTGGGGCAGCTGAGTGATAGTTGATTAGAAGAGACATTATAAAACATTCGGATGGCAGACGAGCCTCGGATGATGAAGTTGCTTGGAAGCCTAATTACAAGATACAGATGTAAATGCATAACATTTAGCAAAAATTGTTAAAACAGAATGAAGGAGGCTGCTATCACTGATTCAGTTCAATGTCATGGAGTCATAATCATCATGTCATTACTTGTCTAGCACCGGCTGAGTGCTGTACAGTCATACATATTCCTATAGCAACAGTATTTGCTCCAATAAAAAAGGACTGGGTAATGTTTCTATTTACTGTAACTTCTGATACCTCACCAAGCTTCCAAGAACTGACTCAGGCGACAGCCAGCAATCCATGTATTGGGACCATTTTGTTGAGGGATCTGGGTCTCTGGACTGGAATTCAGTGGTACAACATGTGTTCCCCATGCAGAAAGTCACTCACAGCCTTAACCTTGCATAAGGCAACTCCTATGCTCCCAAGGGTTCTATGTGCATACTAATGTAAGCATGCATGTATGATGATGTTGATTACCAGTTGCCTTCCACATATGTATCTCAAGGCATTGTACAACATATAGTTTAAAACAGTGCAAAAATAGCAGAAGACTAATTTTAAAAAACATACAAAATGGACACCCATGGCAGAGACCTATTAATCCAGTTAGGAAAGCTTGTAAAAACAAAAAGGTCTTCTGTTGTTTCCAGAAAATGCAGATTACAGGTGCCTGTCGTGTCTCGGCAGGAATGCTGAGACAAATACAGCACACAAAGAAATGAGATGAGATTCCACACAATGGAGGAATCTTCCATTATTTCATTGTATGTGTGTGCAGCTTGGGGGCATCTCAAACTCTTTATGGCAGGCTCAGCCGGTTTTTCTGGCAAGGTACCCAAATTTGATTCGAAGGAGGTATTGTCCAGATCAAGGTCTCTCAGGTCAACTGATTCAGCTGAATTGCTCTGCCAAAGGCAGAAGGCCAAGTTCTTAGTGTGTACCAGGTCTGACCAATGCAGAGGCTTCATACAAGCTGCCATTTACAGGGGCTGATGTCCCACCAAGGAGCCAAGAATTACTCATGCAAAAATCAGTATAGTAA